>NC_133622.1:178484410-178856910 GCF_048593235.1 Sminthopsis crassicaudata
AGCTGCTGGATACAAGCCCCTTCCAGTAGTTTCCTAACAAGGTGCCTTTGTCTACCAAAGAAACAGGCACTCCCAGAGCTCCCTCACTGCAGAGACATTCCAGACCCCAAGTTCCTGGGACTAAGTCCCTGTCACCCATAGAGCTCCAAACCTAAGCCAAATATTTCAGTGATTGACCAACACATGTCTCAATAACCACCCACAGAAATTGTAAGAGGTTTGAAGCAAACAATCAGAAGAGCTTTCTGATCCACCAGACAAGAGCCAACTGAGTTCTGCACCAACACAACTCAGGTTACAGCAGGGAGTGACTAAGTAAAGGAGATCTGAAACTAAGCCTGTTCCTCCTGCCCAAGGGAATTTTGGGCAAATGCACTCCTCACCTTTCTGTCCATGGGGACTCCTCAGCTGTCAAAAGGGGATTGAAGAAGTGAATGGAACAGTGAAATGCTCTTTATATTTGGAGCCAAGGACCGATGCTTCAATAGCTCTGCTATAGATTCTGCTTCTTACTCCTTGTGGAACTTTGGAGAAGTCTCCTAACCTTTCAAGCTGCTAAGATTTCTTTGTATGTGGGTATTTAACACCTGGTGCATATTGAATGATTAATTACTGCTTGTGGACTGACTGACCTTTTCTCCTTCTTATAAATTGAGGGGGTTAGACTAGATTATCTCCAAGGTGCTTTGTAGTTCTCAATTCAATGGGTCCATGAGGGACCATGTCCAGCTCTACCTTTAAGAAGCTAGCAACTGCCATTTTATAGGAGAGATTGTTCAGACTCAGTCAGGGAATGTCAATTATACAGTTTCACTCACTTAACCTTTAGGTCCCAGCAAGACTAAAATCTATCAAAAAAACTGACTTTCCCACAAAGGGAGAAAAAACCTGACCATTCCCAGAAATATTCTCAGAAACTTTGAAGCTTCTGGCATTCTGAGATGAAGGGGATCTGTATGATGAAGGCAGCTGACTCTCCAATGTTCCTCAGACCTTATAGGCAGCTATATTTATAATAGGTAACTATACCATGGCAGAAAAGAACTCTCCAGATGATTTCATAGCCTGAGCACAGCATTGTCAGCTTACTATTACATGGTATGCTTTTAAGGAGACATAATGCCAAGCTTGGAGTCAGAAGGCCAAGGTAACATACTAGCCATATGACCTTGAGGAAAAAACACTTATTTCCTCTGTCTTAGTTTTTGAATCTGTAGAACAGGTGACCACTATTTTCTTTTTTGGTAGTAAGTTTATTTATTTTTAAAACACATTGCTTTACAAATCATGTTGGGAGAGAAAAATCAGAGCAAAAGGGAAAAACCTTCGGAGATAAAGAAAAAAAAAAAAAACAGAAGAAAAGGAAGTGAACTAGCATGTGTTGACTTACATTCAGGCTCCTTTGATCTTTTTCTGGATGCAGATGGCATTTTCTGTCCAAAGTCTATTGGGATTACTTCAGATCACTGAACTGCTAAAAAGAACCAAGTCTTTCATAGTTAATCATCGCACATTCTTGCTGTTATTGTGTACAATGTATACTTGATTCTGCTTGTTTCACTCAACCAAAGTTCATGGTGACCACTATTTTCTCATAGGGGAAGGTACTTCTTCATTTTTCAGGTGGAAAACTTTGTTTGGGTTTATTTACTTTACAGAAGATCCTTCTTCATCAGTCTCATCATCATCATAATAGCTGGCATTTATCAGCTTCCTGGCAAAGCAACCTGTAAGCAACACTGCTGGTAAATATTTAATAACAGATTCTCTGAGGGAAAATATGTCCATGGCACACAATACATATTATTCACATTTTCTCCATCATAAGTCAAGCTGTGATTTGTGGCATTTGCTAATGTCTATGGTATAAATGTACCCACTCTACATTTAATAATCCACTTTCCAGTGAGACCTGAATTGAATGTCGCCACCTCCCACCGGCTTTATGGTGTACAGAGTGCTTCACTTAGGTTATCTCATTGAGACATTCGGGGAATTCTGGAAACTGATAAAGAATAAGAGGGAGAAAGATTCAAGGAGGATGATTTCATATTATTTACAGTAATTATGAGGGATTATGAGAATAGGATTTAGATAATATTCTAGGATAAAAAATGTGCAGATCAGAGAAGACTGTCCCATATTAATTTCATATACTATCTTCATTAAGAGTCTTCAGAATTCGGGGCTTTAGAGAGTAACCCAGGGTTACTTGTTACTGGTTTAAATTGGGGCAAAGTACTTAATTTCCTAGTTCTGTTTCCTTATCTCTAAAGGAAAGATTCTGGATTAAAGGAAATCTGAGGTTGCCCTCTAACTCTAAATCAATGATCTCAGGACCTCTAGAGCTCGGGAATGACAAGGGAGGTACACATTTGTCTACTCCGATTTCATAAGAATGAACACTAAGATACTAACATGTTTACACCCTTATTCTAAAAAATTGAGAAACAGAATTATAGGATCTTATATTTAAAAGTAGAAGAAATTTCAGAGACAATCTAGTCCAACATCCTTACTTTTCAGATAAGGAAATTGAGGCAGAAACCATTTAAATGGTTTTCCTAATCTATTGGGGAAATAAATTTATGTTGTTTGCTTTTTTTCCCCTTTCTCCTTTTTTCCCTTTTGATCTGATTTTTCTTGTGTAGTATGATATATGTGGAAATATGTTTAGAAGAATTGCACATATTTAATCTATGTCAGATTACTTGCTGTCTATGGGGAGGGAGAAGAGAGGAAGGGTGGGAAAAAAATTTGAAACACAAGGTTTTACAAAGGTGAATGCTGAAAACCATCTCTGCATGTATTTTGAAAAATAAAAAGCTATTTTTTTTCTAAAAGCCATGGTGCATTTTTTTCCTCAGAATGCTTAGTAGTAACTAAAGTTATCAGAAACTGGATTAGTTTTATAAACTAATTTTACATGTATTTTGAAAAATAAAAAGCTAATATTATTTTTTTAATCATGGTGCATTTTTTTCCTCTGAAGTGTATCTTGCTTATAGAGTATGCCAGTTTTGCAATGGAATGCTTAGAAGTGACTAAGGTTACCAGAAACTGGATTAGTAGTAATTGCACCATACCTTATAATACCCAAATCTTTTTCTGACATGACCTTGGTATCCTACCAAAACAAAAGTAGCCATCTAGAATCACTGAAGAGAGAATATGCTAATAATAGCTAGCTAGAATTTCTTTGTCACCTTAAGGTTCTCAAAGGGCTTTAAAAATAGTATCTCATTTGATCCTCAGGACAACCTGAGAGGTAGGTGTTGTTATTGTCCCCATTTTACAGATAAGAAAAATGAAGCAGACCAAAGTCAAGTGATTTGCCCAGGATCACACAGTGAATAAGTATGTGAGGCTGGATTTTAATTCAAGTATTCCTGAGTCCAGCTCCAACACTCTAGCCACTGGGATGCCTAGTTAAATGTCTTGGTAAAAATGTGAAATTTGTTTCTTTCCCAACCTCTGCACTGTACAGTGTAGGGACTCAAAGAGACCCTCTGCCTTCTCACTCCCCTATTTCTGCAGGGTATCATCATCTTTCCATACTCCCTCTTCCCAACTTCACCATAACATTTGGATAATCTTCCTTTCTCACTCCACATATCCAAGCAGCTCTGAAGTCTTGTCATCTCCCTTTGCACAACCTTTCTGCACTACCTCCCCTTTTCACTATTCTCCCAGCTACCCCATTAGTTCAGGTCCCCATCACCTCCCGCCTGGTCTATTGTAGTCTCTTCTTTCTGAGCCACTTCCACAATCCTCTCCAAGTCAATAAAGGCTTTGGATTTTTTTTTTAATTTTTTATTTTATTTTATGATTATAACATTTTTTGACAGTACATATGCATGGGTAATTTTTTACAACATTATCCCTTGCACTTACTTCTATTCAGACTTTTTCCCTTCCTCCCCCAACCCCCTCCCCCAGATGGCAAGCAGTCTTATATATGTTAAATATATTACAGTATAATTTAGATACAATATATGTGTGTAGAACCGAATTTTTTGTTGCACAGGAAGAATTGGATTCAGAAGGTAAAAATAACAGTTTACATTCATTTCCCAGTGTTCCTTTTCTGGATGTAGCTGGTTCTGTCCATCATTAATCAATTGGAATTGGATTAGTTCTTCTCTATGTTAAAGAAATCCACTTCCATCAGCATACATCCTCGTACAGTATCATTGTTGAAGTGTATAATGATCTTCTGGTTCTGCTCGTTTCACTCAGCATCAGTTGATGTAAGTCTCTCCAAGCCTCTCTGTATTTCTCCTGTTGGTCATTTCTTATAGAACAATAATATTCCATAACATTCATATACCATAGTTTACCCAACCATTCTCCAATTGATGGACATCCATTCATCTTCCAGCTTCTAGCCACTATGAAAAGAGCTGCCACAAACATTTTGGCACATACAGGTCCCTTTCCCTTCTCTAGTAGTTCCTTGGGGTATAAGCCCAGTAGTAGTATGGCTGGGTCAAAGGGTATGCACATTTTGATAACTTTTTGGGCATAATTCCAGATTGCTCTCCAGAATGGTTGGATTCTTTCACAACTCCACCAACAATGCATCAGTGTCCCAGTTTTCCCACAGCCCCTCCAACATTCATCGTTATTTGTTCCTGTCATCTTAGCCAATCTGACAGGTGTGTAATGATACCTCAGAGTTGTCTTAATTTGCATTTCTCTGATCAGTAGTGATTTGGAACACTCTTTCATATGAGTGGAAATAGTTTTAATTTCATCATCTGAAAATTGTCTGTTCATATCCTTTGAAGGCTTTGGATTTTGATGACAAGTGTCCACAGGAGATAAATCTGACACTCACCTGCAGTCCGGCAATCCGGAGTCAGATCCAGGAACTTATACTTAGGAGAATTTGTCTTGTGCCATACTCTGAACTTGTGCAACATGATGCAAATTCATGTCATACAAAAACATATGTTCAATAATTCCAAATGGACCCTCATTGTGACAGTACAATCTTTTTAAACCTCTACAAGAGATTCACTTTCCCTCTCTCCACCGTAGATTTTCCAAACCTTTTCATCCCTCCTTAGGCCATCTATGGCTTCCCTTCTCAGCAGAGAATCTTGTCTCATATTTCATTGAAAAAAAAAATGTGGACACTTGCCAAGAGCTCCCTCATGTCTCCCGTTACTCATTTAACATCACTTGGATGTCTTCCCCCATTTCCTCCTTTACCACTATCTCCCATGAAGAACTGACCCCTCTCCTTGCTAAGGCAAACCAACTATTCTTGTGGCATTTTAAAAGTTCAAGAGAATATTCAAGAGAATCATTTCTGGATAATTTAATCATTTTATTAATAATGCTAGCATTTTCAATAAAAAGACCAGAGATACTCTCACATGCCAAAAGCCATCATGACAGTGCATGCTGATATGCCCTGTGGAAGAGGAGAGTTACTGAGTGTGGCAATCAACTCTGATTGTTTAACAATTAATGAAAGAATTAATATTAATTACAATGAGGGGCTGAGGATGATATCATGTCCAAGAGAATATCCTTATACCCAAACCATCCTCAGACTCTGGCAATCTATTAAAAAAATCTATATTCCCCCTTCCAAGCCTGAGTTAATTGGGTGGAGTAACAAGACTCAAAATGAGGAGAATATTAACCCTATTTTCCATCCACCCTATCCTTGAAAGATTAGACAAGGAAATAGGACAAGGAAAAAAGCTAGGGTCTCCCCAATTTTAATAATTGGCTATTAATGTGAGAGAGAAATCTCTTACTCTCAATATACAAAATATTCCATTCCACTGGAGCTGTTGGTGCAGTGGACAGAGGGCCAGGCTTGAAATCAGAGAGATCCAGCTTCAAATTCAGTTGAATCAGGATATTCAACTTCAAATATAAGGCCAAATAGGTAGGGCCAATTGCTGCTCTCGTTAGACTTTAGACTTCTTCTCACTTTAAACAGAATCTGCTTAAAATATAATTGGGAAATATTTAACAAAATTTTTGAAATTCAATAGAACATAGATCACTTACAGTTTTGAATTTAATACCACTAATCTAAAGTGTTAGAGATAGATCCCTAAGAAAACTATCTACTGCCAGTTACTTCCAGCCTACGTAGACTGAATTCTCAGAGGTCAGAGAGTGCAGCATAAGGGAGAGGGCATTGGCTTTGAAAACAAAGGTTTCAGTTTTGAATCATTCATCTTCCATTTCCTTCCTTGTGTGACCTTTATACTTTATGGACCTCAGTTTCCTCTGCTGTAAAATATGTGATCTATTCTAGCTAAGCTCTAAGATCTCTTCTAGTTCTAATGGTCTCATATTGAAGAATAAATTATTCCCACTTTTTGGGGTGAAGCCTTTCTTAGATTCCTACATATTTACAGGGTGGGAATAGTCTTTATCTGGGGATTGAGTTTCTGACTTTGTAAGGAAGGGAAAAAAAAGAAAGTATATATATTTTTTTTCCATTAATCCATGGGCCATTTTTGCTTTCTAATACAATCTACTCTCACAGTTAGGGAGCAGCAAAATGAAGTATAAATATTTCTCTCATTCACAAGGTAGGCCAGAATCCCATCTGTCTAATTATGATGTTTGGTAGAGACTAATTAGAAGGAAAGTCAAGATTACAATTGCAAGAGAAGTGATTTTTTTCAGTAGAAAAGCAGTAGGGTTTGATGGCTTTTCAGCAATTTTATTCACTGAAGTAGAATACACTTGTCACAACATTAATTTTCCATAATTTACTTGCAAAAAGCTTGGGAATCAGGCTTTTTCCATAAATTATTATTTTCAAAAATTCATCAAATCTGTTGGCAGGAGTTTCCAAGAAGATGGCAGAACAGCAGAGTACAAAAGAGCCCTGTTTTCCAACATCCCCAAAAGACCAGAGGTAGATATGGTCAAATGTAAAAATAAAAGGAAGGTGCAGAAGCCAAGTAACCAAAGATACGTGAAAGATAACCACCTCTAAGAAAATAAATGAATGAATGGCCTACAAACTGAACTTACAGACCAACACAACGAACCAAGACTATGGATTAAAACAATCTGAAAAGAAAAGACCAGAAGGAATGATCATCAACACCAGCACCAGAAATAAAGTGAGTGCTTATGGGACTCATCCAAGTCTGCTGGTATATTTAACAATCAGATCTTCTGGAGGGGAGGAAGCTAAATATTTCAATTTGATCTGTATTATTATTATTTTCTCCACTACCTTCTTTAGTCTAGACAATCAACAAAACAATAAATCAAATCCTATCTAGTAACATTTGCTAATCTCTGAGATGTAAATGTTCCCAGTGAAAATTTCACAAGGGAGCTCGTATGAGTTGGTTACATCTTGCCCCTGACACTCCTAGAAGAGTAGATATGTAGAAAGAAATTATAATGCCTGTAAGAGTGAGGTGGTTCAATGGATAGATTGCTAGACTTGAAGTCAGGAAGACTCATTTTCCTGAGTTCAAATCTGACCTCAGACACTTATTAGTGGTGAAATTTTTGCTTATCAGTTTGCTTATCTGTAAAATGAATTGGAGAAGGAAATGGCAAACCACTCCAGTTTCTTTGTTAAGAGACACAGCAGAAATGGCTGAACATGATACACGAAAAGGATTTACTATTGGAGAGAATAGAAAACCATTTCAGTATATCTTTCTTCAGAAAAATAAAGCTTCTAGAGCTCCAGAACAAAGAGACAGTTTAAAATGATAAAAAGAAATTATCATATGTTTAGGAACAGATATTTTTATCCCAGGGGATTAATCACTCAAGATAAAGAATAACAGAAAAAACTGCAACATGACACATCCAAAGTGAAGGGAAACCAGGCTTTTTGTCCCAAGATCTTTCATCCTGCTAAATCAGACCTACCTTTTGATGATCAAAAAGTAAATAAATATATTGATTCTCTACTTCTTTTCTAAGAATTTGAAGAGGGAGGAAATAAGCCTTACTGAAAGTCTTTTAGATATAAATCGACCCAGAAGCAAAATTTCAACTAGGTCTGCAGAGGCCCTATGATAAAAAAAATCAACGATGAACTTTAAGTTTAGCCTGGGACAGCTTTCAGACTTGGAATGACTAAAAGGAATTACTATAAAAATTACAGAGTGTGAAGGGGAAAACAAACTGCTCTATTCAAATTTTCAATCTGCATAAGGGGTGGGACCCAGCATGAGAATGGGTGGAGAACAAATCTTCCCTTTTAAAAGAGTAGAACAGGGGGCAGGGATATTAGGAGAAAGAGATTCAGAAAACCCCTTAGTTTTAACTATCTCAGGTCCAATGAAAAATGTTGATCTGAAAGACAAGAAACCAAGTCAGAAAGATGGAGAGGCAGAAACTGGTGGGAAACAGCAGAAGATTAATATATATTATATATAGTATAATATATTATAATTTATTTAATAAAACAACAGAAATAGGAAAATAGAATGAACTGGGAAAGAAGTGAAAGGGGGCTAGAACTATAAGAAAAGCTTTCTCTTCCCAATGAGAACCAATCATAACTGTGTCTACGATGCTTCTCTTACCCCCCTGTAAGTGGGGACTAGTTAGGAGCCACTTTGTGAGTGGTCCCTATCTTCTTGATCACCAAGGGTGATTACCCAATCTGATCTCCTATGAATTGAATCACATAAGCAATCCATATATTAAGTGCCTACTAAACAACCAGGCTCTGGACACTGGGAACACAAAAAGAGGCAAAGAACCTCCCTTTTTTCAGCATTCTTACAGCAACCACATTACATTAGTTCAGATCCTCATCACCTCCTGCTTGGTCTATTGCAATCATCCCTTAATGTTATGTTTCCTTTTGAGCTTTTCCACAATCCTCTCCCAGCCAAGGAAAAGGTAAGTGACTGATAATGTCAAAAGCTGCAGAGAGGACAAGGAAAACAAAACTTGAGAAAAAGCCATTGGATTTGGCCATACTTCTTACTTGGTGTTTGAGAAAACACATTGAATCTACCCTCTGCCACTGAAGGATCTAGGAAACTATGATCCAACTCAACAGATGCTAGTTGAAAATTTTCAATTTTTCCTCCCTTATTCCTAGGATTTAGTCGTTGTGTGCTGAGATTCAAATTTAGGTCTTTTAGGTCACCAGTCCAGCATTTAATCCACTAGGAGAGATTTTTAAATAATTTTTAGAAAAGTATTTGTATTATCTGATACAGTGTTTTAAGGCATAGGGTGAAATGATCAATGATACCCTGTTTATGTAGCATCTTCTTCCTTCCCAGGGCTGCCAGGCCAACCAGACTTGTACTAAAAAACCTTCTCAGAGAAGATAATGGTGATCTAGAGGCAACTGGTGACTCAATTCATAGAACTCTGGACCTCAGAAAACTTGAATTCAAATTTGACCTCCGACACATTAGCTGTAGTGGCCTGGTCAGGTTTAATCTGCCTCAGTTTCCTCAAGTCCAAAGTACTTGATTTCAATTCAAATTCAGCAGACAATAATTACCATCTATGGTATGCTAAACACTAGGCTAGCTGTGGAGAAAGATTCAAGAGTTCTTAAACTCCACCACCAAACAAGCAGAAGAACAGCAAAGCAGATCCAAATGTGGAGGAGCACACCCAGACTTTGCCTTTCATTCAAATTGTGTTATGCAGTCTGTGAAGGTCTCAGGGGAGGGAGGTGAGAGGTGGAGAGTTTATTTAGAGCAATTCCTAGTGCTTTCTCCTTTGAGGCAAAACTCTGTTCACAGAGAACAATATGAGACCCTGAGCAAGGTAGGGAGGGCATAGGAGAGGAGCTGCTTTACTCTCCAGTTTTCTGTTTTGTCTTTGAGTTTGGATTAAATCTGTGAATTTATGGGTCTCATTAATGAATATTTTGATGTCTATTTCATTAACATTGGCTTTCTTCATAATGCTCTGCATTTTGTTTTACGCATTTCAAAAAATTATTTAGACAAAAATAAGTTTCACCACAGTACCAAAGGGGTTGTGAAGGAATGAAACAAGCATTTATTAAGCACTTTCTATGAGCTAGGCACCATGCTAGTACTTTACATATATTTTTTCACTTAACCTCACAACCTTAGGAGACTGTTATTATTCTCATTTTACAAATGAGAACACTAAAGCAGATAGAAATTAAGTGACTTGCCCAGGATCACAGGGAATTAGTATCTGAGACGAGATTGTAACTCAAGTCTTCCTGACTCCAGCTCCAATACTCTAGTCACTGGGATTAAGCCTAGCTTGATGGTTTGGTAAAATGTAGAATTTGTTTCTTTCCCAACCACTGCACTGTACAGTGTAGGCAGGCATGCACACAGAGCCATCGTACCTTCTCACTCCCCTATTTCTCTGCAGGGTATCATCATCTTTCCATGCTCCCTCTTCCCAACTTCGACATAACATTTGACTTCTTTCGTCCCACATATCCAGGCATCTCTAAGTCTTCTCATCTCTCTTTCCACAACCTCTCTGTTGTATCTCCCCTTTTCATTATTCTCACAGCTCCCACATTACTTCAGGTCCCCATCACCTCCTGCCTCTTCTATTGCATTCATCCCCTAATGTTATGTTTCCTTTTGAGCTCTTCCACAACCCTCTCCCAATAAAGAGAAGAGCCAATAAAGGCTCTGGATTTTAATAATAATCATCCAGGGAACTTAAATTCATGGGAGCTTATACTTGGAAGAAATGGTGCCATCCTCCGGCCTCAATGACATACTCAAGGTCAAAAATGCAAGGGTGAAATAAAGCCTGGCCTATATTCAGTGAAATGAGAGCCTGAACACTTACATAGAAAAAAAAAAGAAAGAAAAAGGGCACTTTATCTTTTCCATAGAGACATAGACATGAGTAAGACACTAATGTTTCTGAAGGAACCCTTGGTTTGAGGTCAGAAAATATGACATATATTTTCTTAATTTCCAAAGGAGTATTAATTTCCTCATCTCCACACTGAACTAAGTTCATGTAAATCCAAACTAGTTACAATATAATGTAAATTAACACAGGATAAATGGTGACAAGTAAAAGCATTATTAGAGATTTGAAAAACTGGTACAGGTTACATGAAAGAGGTAGCATTTGGGTCAGTCTTTAAAAGTAGGTAGGAAGATGTTCTTTCCACTAAATCACTATCTTCCCAAGTAAAAGATAGGAGTTAGAGCCAGCTAATGAGGATTCTAGCCTTTCCCTTGGACTGAAGGGTTCAGATTTAACACCACAGGTAAGAAGAAGTTATTTGGTATATAAGCCAAAAAAGGACAGTGTGAACATGCTATTTTAGAAAAAAAGATATCTGATAGCATCTAACAGGTTAGAAGAGAGTAGGAAGAGTACTAAGAAATGAATGTCCTTTCTTTTTTCTACTATCTGGAATTGACGACCAACTCTACTACTTACCGAAAGTATAGCTATGAGATTTCCCCTTCCTAAGTTTCAATTTCTACTTTTATACAATGAGCAAGTTGGACGAAAGGATCTTTAAGGATCCTGATCATTCCAAAGCCTATGATGCCATATGGTCCTATTCTTCATAGCAAAAGGCAAGGAAGTCATTTGCTGTCCAGAATTGCACAGATAATTAAAAAACAGAGACAGAATCCAATTCCAGGGCCTCTGACTCCAAGCTCTTATCCTCCAAAAGGGAGCAGATATTTTAATCTCCAATAATTTTTTCTCACAAAACAGGTGGTGAAGGGATTTTCCTACCTAGATTTTATTTAGTCATTTCTTCATCCTGTCTTGTAAGGTATTTGCCAGCAGCTAGGTAATGGTTTCTAAGTCACTCCCTCAGTGCTGAGAACAATGGTGTGAAATGGCCTATTTGCCAGTGGTGGTATATAGCTTGCTTGAAGCAGGATGCTTGAATTGGCCAGAAGGGAATGCTTTTAGGTGGCCAGTTACTCAGTCAGAAACTGAGAGATTGCCAAGAGCTAAACACAATCTCTACCACCAACAGTTTCAAATACTGCATATAACTAAATGAAATGAATTCTGGGCACAGGACAACAAAATTCAAAGTCATGGACAGAGTCCTGGGAAAGATATTCAAAGAACAAAGTATGGCAAAAGTGCAAAGAAAATTTCTCATCTCAAACTAACACAGAAAGGTAAGATTAAAAACTATGGTGGGAATTTTATCAAGACATGACTTAGAGTTCACAAGCATTTCCCTGTTGGAGGATAAAGTTATTTGGCACTCCAACACGGCTATACATGGAGATTGCCCCTAGATCTTGCCATGGATCACCCACAAGTGTCCCACTTCCACATTCATGAATTCTGCAATTCTGATCACTGGCTATTTTCCACATCTGGAATGTTCTCTCTCCTTCTCTTTGACTAACTTCCCTTAGTTTCCTTTAAGTCCAACTAAAATCCCACTTTTTAGAGTATACCTTCCACAACCCTTCTTAATTCCAGTGCTTTCCCTCTCTTAATGATTTCCTATTTATCCTTATATAAGTTGTTTTGTATCTATTTCTTTGCATGTTGTCTTCCCATTAGACTATAAGCTCCTTGAGAGCAGGGTCTTTTGCCTCTTTTTGTATCTACAAGTCTTGGCACAGTATCTAATCACTTAATACACTCTGAGGCAACTGTTACTGTTTTGGCCAGAAATCCTGAGGATCTTCCCCTCCCAGATTGATTCCTTTTTTGTTTTGTTTTGACTAGGTTAAAAAAGTTATTCTTTGCCTCAATCCTTATCTACCCTTAATCGCTAAATGGATACTACCTCAATCAAACGGAGACCTGTTAAAGTAGTAAAAGGCCAAGGTCTCCCACTGCATCCAGGGCCATCTCCAATCATCCTGATCTATATTTGGACACCAGACCCAGAGGACTCTGGAGAGAAAGTGAGGCCTGTGACCTTGCCCAGGCCTCTCTCATTCAAATGCAATTCACTAGCAAATAAATCATGGCATCACCTCCCTGCAGCCATTCTTTCTTCAAGAATGAAGGACTAAAATGAAGGACTAACAAAAAATGCCTGATATAGAGTAGGTGCTTAATAAGTGTTTATTGATTGATTGATCATAACTTTTTACCATTCCATTTTCCCTTCTGCCTTAGGATCCCAAACACAACCTGTGGTATATATTATAACCCTCCATCCTTCCATATCTCAGTTCTTTTCCCAAGCCATCACCCCTGCACTGGCTATATTTTCCTTCTTCGCATAGCTTGATCTCTTGGGGAGCCAGTTCAACTCTACACTATGTCCCATATTTAAGTTCCTTGTATTCTTATCACATGGCCAGTCTTGCTCAGTTAAGCCAAGAAAAGCACTATCTCAGGGTTTGCTGGTAAATGTCTATTTCCAACTATCCAGGAAAAATAACACATGCTTTTAAAATGAATCCACACCATTTGTCCATCCACCATTTCTTACATCTAGGCAATCAACAAAAGAATAAATCAAGGCCTAATTTGTAGCATTTGCCAATTCCCATGGTATAAATGCTCACAATGAAAATTTAGCAATCAACTCTATGAGTTGTTTCCAGCACACTCCTGGATAACTCCCACTATCCATTGCTTTCTTTCCTATTCACATGTTAAATGGAGCTGTGGGGGATGGGAGAGAAAAATCACAAAATCATGCTGACTCCACAAATCTCTTCAAATTTGTACAAATAATTTCAGATAGGCTCTCACTGCAGCAAGAGGTTCCTTTAACATCTCTCTAATCAATTCTCTATCCAATCCAACAATGGTTTTTTTGTATCCTTAAAGCTTATTACATGGCACATACTAAACATCTAATAAATGCTTATTGACTGACTGGCAATCTTTAGAATCATAATATATAATTGTCCTATTAGACTTTGGTTTCCTGCCCTTATCTGAATTATAAACCCATCTACAGCAAACCTAATCATCCAGCTTTTTCTTGAAAGGCTCTAGGGAAGAGAAAATTACTACTTCCAGACACAGCCCCTCTCTTCTTCTATTCTCCTCTCTGTCTCTTTGTGTGTGTCTGTCTCTCCCTTTCTCCTCTTCTTCTTTTTTCTTCTTTTTCTTCCTCTTCTCCTTCCTCTTCTCTTTCTTCTTCCTCTTCTCCTTCCTCTTTCCCTTCTTTTTTTCTTCTTCTTCCTCTTCTCTCTTTCTCTCTCTTTCCTTCTGTCTTTTATCTGTGTATGTCTGTCTCCTCTCTCTGTCTCTGTCTCTTTGTCTCTGTGTCTCTGTCTCTATCTTTACCTTTCTCTGTCTCTTTGTGTATCTTTCTTTGTCTCCTTTATTTCTCTTTCTGTATGCCTCTCTGTATCTATCTCTGTCTCTCCCTCTTTGTGTGTGTGTGTGTGTGTGTGTGTGTGTGTGTGTGTGTGTGTGTGTGTGTGTCTTTCTGTCTGTCTCTCTCCCCTCTTCTATTTCTTTTACCAGGAGGCTCCACTTTTCCATTTCTGACTAGCACTAGGGAGAGTAGGAAATCCCTGATAGAGTGATGTCAGTGGGTGATGTTGTACTCTCCTTTCCTCTCTTATGAAGTTTCCAGGCAGTGGGGTCCAGTGGTAAAAGCACTACATTAGGAGTCAGAAGGTTAAGCTGATAGCTACCTGTGAGACCTTGCTTCATGTCCCTGTGCTTGTTTCCTCATCTGTATGAGGATTATACTGGATGACCTCTGAAGTCCCCAACTCTAAGTTCTGACCCTAGGAACCCACTTTTCTAGTAGTCTTAAATTTTGCTCTATCTATGAAGCTAGACTGGCCTATCTGCTGCTCTCCAGAGACAATCCTCCATCTCCCATCTCTGTCTGGCTGCCCACTCATGCCTGCAATTTTTCATGTCTACCTTTTAATTTCTATGTCTTCCTCAAGACACAATACAAAATCACATCAGGATGTCCTTCCCATTCCCTCCTCCTTCTAAGGCTTTCTCCTTTAAGGTTATACAACATTTATGTGTGTATGTGTGTGTGTGTATGTGTGTGTGTGTGTGTGTGTATGTGTGTGTGTGTGTGTTGTGACTTGAAAACTTTTCTGTCTTGACTTTGTGACTGCCATTCACTCACAAAAGCTTATCATATCACTAGCAGGAGCTTGCAGAATTTAGCTGACATCAAATTTTAGCTCTAGTGATTAAATGGTTAGTACTAAGAGGATTTCTGGCTTAACTTTATTACCTTGATTTACTTAAAATGAACATGTCAAGTAACTAAGTATAGCTCCACTGTGAATGGTTAGTCTTCGAATTTCAGATTTAATCCCGAGTGTTTTACTGACAAGTTTATTATTGCACTAGATGTAGATCTTCCCCTCTGGCTATTTTTTCTTTGATGTATATATCTTTACCTTCCCCCTTCTACATTCTTAATTCCATTTTATCTGTCCTACTTTGTAAGTTAAACTTCTTTTTGTTGTTTTTTGTTGCTGCTGCTGTTGTTATTGTTCGGTTGTGTCTGCCTCTTCATGACCCCATTTCAGATTTTCTTGGCCATTTCTTTTTATACATTCACTTTATACATGAGGAAACTGAGGCAAACAGGGTTAAGTGTCTTGTTCAGGATCATCCAGCTAGAAGTAAGTCCCTGACATCAGGCCAGGCACTCTATCCACTGAGTGACCTAGCTGTCCAATAATCTCTATAAGGTTGCTTAAATAGCTATTCGGGCCCATTAGGTTTTATGTACCATTGTTCAATGTACAGCATATAATAAACTAATTATTAAAGTGCCTCCACATATTGATAAGCATTATTGACAGCAATGCTTATCAAGGAATCCTTGGAAAAATTTAATTCAGTATCTACACATATATATGCTGAAAAGTATAGCTATATAAGAAAAAATATTATATATATGTATATGTGTAATACATTCTGACCTGTATATATATATATATGTATGTATGTATGTGTATGTGTATATGTATGTGTATGTGTGTATATATACATACACATATATAAATATACACACACACAGACCAGAAGATGAATGTGTACATACACATACCCATACACAAAGACACACACATATACATAGGTATATGTATATATATTATGTATGCTTGCTCGTATTTTATTATATTAGTGTATATATAATACACATGTGTACATGTATGTAGAAATTATATGCACCTAGTTATTTCCCATTAGACTATCAGGTTTTTGAGGGCAGGGTCTGTTTTTGTCTTTCTTTGCAGCACAAGCATTTAACTGGATTAAATCACAGACCAATGTCCTTCAAGTCCCCAGTTTTACTTAGCTAACCACACTTGGCTCTCCCAGTTACTGATGCATGAAGGATTCCAGAAGAATGACCTCTTCCTACAGGGAAGAATCCCTGTCTCACTATTAAGCCCAATATAGTACATCCCCAACAAGAGACATTTCAGCTCTGAGTCACCTTCAGAGATCTATAGCAACTTTTAGCAGGCCTAGCATACCCTCCCGTGCCAGTGCCTCATTTCACTTTCTCTCATCCATTGTAGTCTTCCTGCTCTCCTATTTCCTGCCCCTTTTCTTCTTGGCCATGCAGAGCATTAGTCTGGCCAACCCTCACTAACCAAGCACAGGGATCAGCCCAACTACCTTTGGCCCTTCCCTCTGCCAACATCAAGAGGAACTACTTGGCTCAGGGCCTTCTTAGTCTCCGTTCCAGAGGGTTCAAGGTCACAATGATACCTGGAACAATAATATATGGAACAAACAGAAGACTCAGGCTCTGGCAGCTTCAATTCAGCCACTAAGTAGCCTATTGTTGAGTGATCTTGGGCCTTTCCCTTTCCAGGATTTATTTTTCTCACATGTAATAATGAATTACCACTAAATTCCTTTCTAGTCCAGAATCTATGATTTTGGGCCAACAGAAACTGAAGTCCAGATAAATTAAAAGATATCTAATTTTTGCATCTGGGATGATGGATTCCTAAGAGAGGTTCAACTAAAGAATACATTTAATTTTTTAAAATATGCAAATATTCCAGGTAATAGAAGTTCCCAAAATGGGGGGAAAGACATTCAGGAAAATATAAGCCACCAGAAAGAATTCCTTAGTGGAAATTCTCGGGTCGGGAACATCAAGGACAATCAGAAAAATAGATATCATTTATAAATTGCTTTAAGATTACAAAGCTCCTAATTTAGAACTATGCCCAAAGGACTATCAAACTGTGTATACCCTTTGACCCAGCAGTGTTTCTACAGGGCTTATATCCCAAAGTGATCTTAAAGGAGAAAAATGGACCCACATGTGCAAAAATGTTTGTGGCAGCTCTTTTTGTAGTGGCAAGGAACTGGAAATTGATGCCCATCAGTTGGAGAATAGATGAATATGGTATATGAATGTTATGGAATATTATTTTCTATAAAAAAAAACAGTCAGCAGGATGACTTCAGAGAGATCTGGAGAGACTTGCATGAGCTGATGCTGAGTGAAATGAACAGAACCAGGAGATCATTGTACAGGACAACAAGAAGATTATACGATAATCAATTATGATGGATGTGGCTCTTTTCAAGAATGAGATGACTCAGGTCAGTTCCAAAGATTTTGTGATGGAGAAAGCCATCTACACCCAGAGAGGACTATGGGAACTGAGGGTGGATTACAACATAGCATCTTCACTCTTTTTGTTGTTGTTCACTTGCATTTTGTTTTCTTTCTCAGTTTTTTTTCCCTTTTTGATCTGATTTTTCTTGTGCAGCAAGATAGTTGTTTAAATATATATATGCATATGTTGGATTTAACATATATTTTTACCATGTTTAACATATATTGGATTACTTGCCATATAGGGGAGGGAATGAAAGGAATGGGGGGGGGGGATTGGAACATAAGATTTTGCAAGGGTCAATGTTATGTTTTGAAAAGAAAAAGCTTTAGTTAATATAAATTTTAAAATAATTTTTTAATTGCAAAACATCTTATAGATGTCAGCACATATGAGCCTCCCAACAAGCTTCTGACCAAGGTGCAATCATGAGCCTTATTTTACAGCAAAGGAAACTGAAGCTTACAGAGACATATGACTTGCCCAGGATCACATAGATAACCAGTGCCCCATTCTCTGTTGAGTTCCCCTCCCTCCCTAATAGATTCTCAGAGCTAATTTTAAATCTTGTTCATCTGAAAGGGTCCACAGCTGGACCCCAGAGCAAGCCACATTAGTACAAAATTTAACCCCAACTGTTCTTATCTGTCCAACACTTTCCTTGCTCACAACAATCCCGAGCTGGGAGGTTAATTCATGCCTCTCTGTTTTTACCTGTATCCTGACCCCCTAGACATAATTTGTTCAAGATCACACAATTAATAAGTAATAGACTCATGATTCAAAATCAGATCCTCAGATTTGTACTCCATGGCCCCCTCCAGTGCACCACATGTGCCCAGCACTTGCTCCTCAGCACCTGAAACATTACTATTTCTCCTCAGTAGATAAATAAAGGGTCTGTACTGAAAACAATCTCTTTAGCTTGATTCCCTTTAAAAATGATTATAATACAAGGCTTTGCAAGGGTGAATGTTGAAAACTATCTTTGCATGTATTTTGAAAATAAAAAGCTGCTATTAAAAATGATCGTGATAGAGTATGACAAAAAGTTATTGTGAATGCAATGTTCTGAATATAGAATCCACTCTTCAAGGATGAGTGCCATGAGCCCAAGCCAAACACAGCATAGCAAACTCAAGGCAGGGAAGGCAAGGGCTGAATATCCAGCTGGAGTCTGAAATATGCCTTTATTTAGAGGCTTTGTTCATGATCTACTGCTGAGGGAGAACTGATTGGAAACAAAGCCAGGTGTTCTCCAGAGCATGTAACTCATTTATTCTTAAAGGTGAACAAAGAAATATTCAATCTGGCCAGGTCAGAGGCTGGTCCCAATGCTAGGAACAAAAAAGCCAACTGAAATGAAGAGACAACAGAGGAATGTACCAATCAATGCAGGCATATGCATCTTGTGAGAAAGGCTTGACAGTTGGAATAAATGATGATAAATTGCAATGTCACAGAGCAGCCCCCTTAGCCACTATTTTCTAAGACATGTATTTTAATGTTCATTCTGGCCGAGTACCATTGTGGAGCAGGGGCCTGCCAGAGTGAGACAACTCTCGACTAGCCGATACTAATATACAATTAAAGGTTAGCTTCATAAGCTTTCATCTTCTATTTGAATATCCAACTCAATCTCACCACCACCACTAATTGAATTGTCCTTGCTCTTAATGTGAGAGCCTGCCTAGTAGCTAACAAACACCAAATGAATTGTAGCACCAAGAACATTCTCAATATAAAAATGAAACCAGAAGACTTAAGAAAGCTGAAACCTAAGTGTAGTCTCTCTTTACAAAGGGGCATAAAGGAGATGGAAGAATCATGGGTGTGGTGGCAAGGATTCTTAAAGCTAGTAGATCCTGACACAAACCTGAGATTCTGCTGATGTTCACCACATCAAGGGATTTGGGGCAGGGATGTTGAGAGTACCACACAAAGAATTTAGGTTCTCTTATGGGGAGAAGGGATATTTTCATGGAGTTTCATTGGTGTTCTGACTTCGTATCTTTTTTTCTATTTATTTTCTTTTTTGTTAAAGCTTATTATTTTCAAAGCATATTCACAGATAATTTTTCAACATTGACCCTTACAAAACCTTGTGTTCCAAATTTTCTCTCCCTTTCCCCACGTCCTCCCCTAGATGGCAAGTAATCCAATATAGGCTAAACATGTTAGAATACATGTAAAATCTAATTTATGCATATATATTTATATAATTATCTTGCTATACAAGAAAAATCGGATCAAAAAGGAAAAAAAAATGAGAATGAAAACAAAATGCAAGCAAACAACAGAAAAAGTGAAAATACTGTGTTGTGATCCATACTCAGTTCCCCTAGTCCTCTCTCTGAGTGTAGATGGCTCTCTTCATCACAAGATCACTGGAAGTGGCCTGACTCATCTCATTGTTGGAAAGTGACTTCTTGACTTGTGGATTCCATGTTTGTTACTCTTTGTCTGGTGTAGAATTTATTTTTCTAAAACTCTGGGTTTCTGAGTGCTCCTACAAGCAACCACCATGACCAAGTACAAATCTTCACAGACAGCTCTTACTAATATACTAACCATTTTCATTGTACAATGAAAATGCCTATGGCTATCTGGTGTTAGTCTGAAGAAGTAAAGGGCAAAACACTCTAGTATCTTTGCCAAGAAATTTCTAAATGGAGTTACAAAGAGTCAGACACGACTGAAACAACTGAATGATCCAGTTTTGGTTAGTTTGAAAGAAATCATGCAACAGCTCTTGAATATATCCCCTTTCCTCTTCAATTGGGAAATAATTGGATAAATTATGGAATAAGAATACAATGGAAAATCATTACACCATTAAGAAATTACAGACAAAAAGGACAAATTAAAAGCCCCCAATTAAATACCTAATTAGAAATTCTAAAAGAAATTACAAAAGAGCTTGATTCACAAAAGCCTTGGAGCACTAAAATGATCTGATACAAAAGAAGGTGAGCAGAAACAGGGAACAGTTTTAGACATTGAAACAACTGAGACAGACTTAAGAATTCTGATCAATGGAGTGACCAATCAGAACTCCAAAAGACTGACAGTGAAGCATCCTTCTCACTCCTTGAAAGAAAGATGGCAATAGAATTGCAGAAATGGACATACTCTTTTTTAATAACCAATGTGTGAATTTTGTATATGTGTGAGTATGTGTATGAGTGAGAGAAGAGACACAGACACAGGGACACAAAGAGACAGAGACAGAGAAACAGGGGAGGACATTTCTTGGAGAAAAGATATGTGGAGGAATAAGCAGTCATACTGACATTTTTAGGAAGAAAAGAGATCCAGGAATCATTTAAAATCAACAGAAGAAAGTTGAAGGAAATTTAGCAAGGGACAGACATACAAATCAAGTGAGAGTTGAGGCATGTCAGGGAGAAAATATAAGTAGCTCAATTTAGGACCTAGGACCTAGTGAGTATGAATTGTTGAGAAGCTAACTCTGTGGAGAATTAGAACCAAATTCTCAACTTTTCTCTCTCTCTCTCTCTCTCTCTCTCTCTCTCTCTCTCTCTCTCTCTCTCTCTCTCTCTCTCTCTCTCTCTCTCTCTCTCTTTTTTTTTTTAGTTTTTGTTGTTGTTGTTGTTGTTAAGGCAATTGGGGTTAAGTGACTTGTCCAGGGCCACACACTGCTAAGAAATCCATATTTGAACTCAGATCCTCCCAAACTCAGGCCAAGCACTTAGCTATCTAGTTGCCCTAAATCCTCAACTTCTCACTCTCCCCCACCTCATAGATCTATTTCCCCTTGCCAGGTTTTATAATCTTACTTACAAAACTCTATCTGCTTCTCTCCACTCTCACAATCTCTGAGTCTCCATCATCTCTCACCCGGAATATTTTGATAGCTTTCTAACTAGTCTCTTTGCCTCTAGTATCTCTCTTTTCTCTAGTTTGTCTTCCATACAGCTACCAAAGGCCGGATTATGTTCCTAGCTCCCAGGTAACTCCAGGGTCAAATGCTAGCACCAGTATTAGGCATTTTAAGTCCTTCACAAATGGCTCCAACCTACCTTTTCAACTTTCTTTGGCATTATAGCCTTCCACATTCTCTACTGTCCTGCCAAATTGTCCTTAAAATTCTCTATAAATGCTAGTTATTGTTGGTGTTCCTTGCACATCTTATTCCATTTCCCATCTCCATGCCTTTGCTCAGGCTATCCCCCATGCCCAGAATGCACTCCTTCATCACTTTCTCTTAGAATCTTTTCTTTCCTTCAAAGTTTAACTCATGAGGCATCTCCTATATGGCCTCCCTATGAGATCCCTCTCACCCATGATTTCTTATTCCAAAATACCTGGGAAGTATGTTGTTATCTAAGTTCATATAAGTATTAAAATGTAAGCTCTTTCAGAAGGAACTATCACTGTTGCCCATATGCCCTCTGAACTTGGCACAAGTCTAGTACAAAATGGGCGTTTGGTAAGTACTTGGTGATTGAGTGATTTTCTTGACCCCAACTGGGAGCTCCTGGAAGATCTCCTTAAGTGCTGAATGAATGAATGAATGGCAACTCTCTCCTTCAAGTTCATAAGCATATATTCATTGGACAATCTGGACCTGGTAATTTAGGGGTTAAAAGTAAAAGGTAAGCAATGATCAACACACAGAATGCCACCAAATAACTCCTAGGGAAGCATTGCTTATCAGAAGACATCAGGTAAACCTTGACACTGCTTGACACTTTCACCCTTTATGTACAGCAGGAAAATCTCTCACAGACAAATGGCTAATAATAGGATTCCTGTTCTGAGTCATCTAAAAAAAGATTTCAAGAACTATTAGCATACAGAAAAAAGCACTGTATCAGCACCAAGAGGCCTGGGTTCCAATCCCAGTTTTTGCCATCTACTACTGTGCGATCCTGTGAGATTGCCTCTCAGCCTCAATTCCCTTTTTTTGTCAAATACAATCATAGCATCTACTTCAGAAGATAAAAATATGAAAGCGTCAGAGTTACTAATAATGGGGGACTTCCTAGGATACTCCACTCAGAAGAAGGAGAAGGTTTACAAAAGACACAGACAGGACAGGATGGTGTCTAACTAGAAAGGAAGCTTCCTCTGTGGGCCACTTTCCTCCTTAGGATCAGAGTTTGAGACTTGGAAGGGACCCTTGAGGTCATCTTCTTTGTTGTTGTTGTTGAATTATGTCTGACTCTTCATGACCTCATGTGGGGTTTCCTTGGCAGAGATACTGGAATAGTTTGCCATTTCCTTTTCCAGCTCATTTTACAGATGGAAAACGGAGGTTGAAGTGACTTGCTCAGGTTGTAGGTATCTGAGGCCAGATTTAAACTCAGGGAGATGAGTCTTCCTGATTCTAGGCCTGATGTTCTATCCACTATGGCACCGCCTAGTTGCCCTTACCCCTTTATTTTCCAGCCAAGAAAACAGAAGCTAGGCTAATGCTAGCCTTGGTGAGATGTAGCAGCATCAGGACTACTCAGCAGTGGAGGGAGGTAGCATTTTCAGGACAGTCCTACCTCCCACACCATTCTTTCCATAGCACACCCCAAACTGAGAGTTTCCTAATCTCCTTTGGAAAGACTGAGGTAAGAAGTCACTCAATTGCTCTGCTATAGGGGCCAGTTTGTCTTTGAGTTTACAATTAAAACAGTAATTAAGGCCCTTGAATAATTCCCCCCCCCCCAAGAGTCCTTTGTTAGCTGAATGACCTTTCCTTTCCTGGTAGAAGAGAATCAATGGCTTTAAAATCTCAGTGGGTAGCACACTGGGCAGCGGTAGGCCAATTACAAACAGCAGTAATGAATGCCAGTTGCAAACAGCACAACTATGCCATTTGGAAATAGTATAGTGTATGTCAAATGTAAACATCCTAATGCTAAAAGAAGCTTAGAAGGCTAGTGAAGCCTGTCAAAAGGAGATTCCTCCATCCCATATGGTTGTTTCACATCATGTGTCCATTGCTACTGCTCTCTCTGTGTCCCTATCCAGGACGTTGCCTCATTAGGGAATGAAGCAAATTAGCAGGATTAGACAGATGGAGGAACTGGACCATGGAGAACCCTTCCGTTCATGCAGTGACAATGATCGCCAATGGGGAAGAGAACCATGGGCAGTAAAAGACACAGAGAAAATACTGTTTCCTGTAGGGTTTAAGACTGTAAGCCAGTGAGTCCATAAACAAAAGATTTTGAGAAGCAAATCAGAGAAGCCACAATTTAAAATATTCTGATTAAAAGCATTTCTCTCTTCTCTCTCAATATCATCCTTTCTCCACCTGCCCAAATCCAAGAAAATTTTTCTCTCTGTTTCCCAGAACTGACATCCAAACATTTAATTTTTATGAAACTCCATAGGATTACATCATTTACCTTCCTATAAATTTTCAAGGGGGTCCCATCTTATGTTCAAGAAGTCCAAACTCCATAGTTCCTCATTCAAAGTCACCAATGAAATCTTACTATGTGAATCCTCCTCTGTCTACTGGCACTGAATCCACTGAAATTGTTTTTCACCATCTTACTCCCCATTAAGTATCTGTGTGCAGAGGTGCTCAGGGAGATACAAAATTCGGATCAGACACAGTCCTTACCCTCAATAAGCATACAGCTTTTTATAACAACCTCAACAGGCTTTGTATTTCTGTATCCTGTATTCAACAGAAATAAGAGTAATGCACAATATTACATAATTAGAGATGGTCAACAAAGTACTCAGGTGGCTAGGTGGTGCCATAGTGCATAAGGGACTGAGCTTAAAATCAGGAAAACTCATCTCCCTGAGTTCAAATCTGGCCTCAGACATTTATCAGTTATATGACTCTGAACAAGTCACTTTGCCCTGTTTACCTCGGTTTCCTCATCTGCAAAATAAGCTGGAGAACAAAGTGACAAGCCACTCTAATATCTTCACCAAGAAAACCCCAAATGGGATCATGAAGAGTCAGAGGCAAACTGAATACTAATGCTGACAGCATTGTGTATTATGGAACTACCAATCTAGTCACCTCACTGAAATAGATGTAGAATAAATGAATGAATGAAACATTTATTGAATAGTTACCATGGTCATGCAACTTGGTTGGGTACCAAATGAGATTATATGCTTAAGGATGGCTGGGACAATATTTTCTATGCTTTTTGTTCCCCACAGTGTTCAGAACAAAGGTTGCCATAAGAATCTCCGACTTAGAAGTAGAAGAAATCTTATAAATCATTTACTATAACCCATTCATTTTATGAAGGAGCTAATAGGCCCAGAGAAGTGACTTACCTAGTGTCTCATGATAATCTGGTGAGATTCAAACCCAGGCAAATCCAATGCTTTTTGGAACATGGTAGGTGTTGAGTAAGTTTTCATTGTGAATTTGGATGTTATGTTGGTACCCCCTGCTTGTAACCTTGCTTCCCATGTATAAGGCCGGCCCCTAGTCATCAGTCTGATCCCCAAGAAAGCACAGTTCTACCTCAGTTCCTTGTGTAACTTGAGAAGATCACAGGTCAGCAGAAGGAGGAACAATGTGACCCAATGGTTGGGGAAATCCCCGGGCTTAAGTGGTAAAATAACACATAATTCTCACCAGGAACAAGAGGAGGCAAAACTACAGATGGGAGGGGAGGAAACAAAAGGCCAAGCCTGTCTGTGAGCAATACAATTTACTGACACCTAAGGGGCTAAAACGGATGGGTGACTTGGTTACCTGGAAGAATTCCAAAGTGAAAGAACTTGCCAAAGATTGTCTAAAGCTCCAATTCCTCCAATAAAGAAACTCCTGGCAAAGAAACTCTTTCAAGCATTACAAATTAGTACTGCTAAACTAGGCACACTTTGTCCAAATTCAAGTTGCTTCTAAAAGCTTTGCCCCACCTGAATCCGACACCCTTGCCTATACAGTTCACAGTAGGAAAGGGAAGAATTATTGCTTCCTGCTGGACCAATCACCTCTGGAAAATTCCCATCCAGTCCACTTCTCTTCCATGCATTCTTCACCCAACTCCACCTATTAAAAACCATCGCTGTCAACCCAGAGGTATTCATCGGTAACAGTCAAAGACAAGAATCTTGTATTACTCTTCTTGGGCTTTATGGATTGTCTTCTCATTTCTCTCCATGATCTTAGATTCACAGGATCTCAGAATTGACAAGGTCATCTCAGCAAGTCCAACCTATACCAGAATCAGACGACATTAGATAGTATCTCAAAACAAGTGTTCATCCAATCCTTGCCTGCAGAACTCCAACAGTGGAATGGTCACAATCTCCCATGATAAACACCTTCCCCTCCTGCCCCTTACCATTAGAGTATAGGTTTCCTTATATTTAATTGGTATCATCCTCCACATAACTTCCATCCACCACTCCTGGTCTTTCCTCTCAAGTCAAACAGAAAAAGTCTGCCCTCTTCTCTACAATATTCCTCCCAACCCTTGAAGATAGCTATAATGCCCTCACATACATATTTTTCCCAAAAATATTCACAATTCCTTCAACTTTTAAGGTATCCTATTTGCCCTCATCTCAACAGCTTAATAAATTCTGTCCTTTCTAAAATATGGTGCCCAGAACCAAGCACATTATGCCATGTGTGGTCTGACCAAGGCAGAATAAAATAGGTGTCTCACCTAGATCCCTCTAGATCAATCAAAAATCACATTAACATTTTTTCCACTCACTGCTGGCTTTTGTTAAGCTTTCATGGCTTTTGACTGCCTTAGTAAGTTGGGTTGTAGGACCCTAATTGGATGTCTCCAATTATCTCAAAGGATGTCATGAAAATATTTTCAAAGTACAACTAATTTTAGGCTTTTTAGTTTTTAAAATGTAAGTCTACACTAAATTTGCAATTTAAGAGCATGCCTTTTGAAGGACTACGGGAGAAGACTAGAACAAATTGAGATAAACAATAGGCTGTCACTCAACTCCAAACACTGTGCAAATCACTGGTCTAGACAGTCAGTCAATAAGACAAGAGAAAATCTTCTTTGTCTAGTAAGCACCAGATCTTTGTTTTTATTATTGTTGTTGGCATCCTTTGTTTTTATATCACCTTCGTGTCCAAATATACCTCTCCCCACAAGACACCCTTCATAACATGGAATAAAAAATAAAAGTAATTCAGCAACCAAATCTAACAGTTTCTGTTTTGTTCCATTTTCTAGAGGCTCCCCTTACCCCAACCCTGACTTCTGTAAAGGTGAGATGAAGGTCTATTTTCTTATCTTTTGGGGGAGTACAAGCTTACCCACAAGAAGGGATATGGAAATAGAGACTGGACCTGTGATTTCACTGACATACAAAACACAGCAATGAGAAATCTCTCTTTACCAATTCAGAGATGCAGCTTTTCATCTTAATACTTACTCAGACCACTAAAAAATGGTTCCCAAGTTCATACAGCCAGTGCATTTCAGAAGTAAAACTTGAGGCCACGTCTTTCAGATCTAAGATTTGCTTTTTTCCCTACTGGTCATCATAACCATATAGAATTCCATTTTGTTTGGATTTGTTTCTTTCATCTACACTATTATAGTTCTCTATTTTGTTTTCCTGGTTCTGATTATTTTACTCTTTGTCATATCATGTAAGTATTTCTATGTTTCTCCATATTCATAATTTCTTATAGCATAATAATATTCCATTACCATGGATCCCAAGTTGTTTTTATCATTTCCTAATTGATGGGCATCTACTTATTTTTTAAACAAGTTCTTTGATATCCAAAAAAAATGTCACCAGAAATATTTTAGGGCAACTAGGTGGTGCAGTGAATTGGTTGGTGGGCTTACAGACAGGAAGACATCTTACTGAGTTCAACTATGACCTCAGAAACTTATTAATTGTATGTCTCTGGGCAAGTCATTTAATCTTCTTTGCCTCTTCTGTAAAATAAGCTGGAGAAAGAAATGAAAAACCACTCCAGTATCTTTACCAAGAAAACTCCAAAATGAGATCCCAAAGAATTGAACATGACTGAAACGACTGAACAATATTAATGAATATATTCTTTGATGTAACAAAAAGTAGACATTCCTTTTCTTTCATGATTGGTGCAAGAAAGGAGAAAGGAAGAAGGGTGATGATACTGAGAAATTTTGAGAAATGTAATGTAGCTCTAGGATTGGAACTCCCACTGGGGATCTGTCTCTATCCAAGATGAGTCACACCCATAATCTAATGGGATTTATCCCAAATAACCCTCTTTTTTCTGGGCTTTCTCTCACTGTCTGGCTCATTTTCCCCTCAAACTACCTTCATGGTTTCCTCAGAGGGAGGGTAGCTGCTAATCTCACCATTGCAGAGTTTAAGGCAGTGGTCCTCAAACTTTTTAAATAGGGGACCAGTTCACTGTCCCTCAGACTGTGGGAGGGCCGGACTATAGTAAAAACAAAAACTCACATTCTGTCTCCGCCCCTCAGCCCATTTGCCATAACCCAGCAGCTGCATAAACGTCCTCAGAGGGCAGCATCTGACCCTTGGGCCGTAGTTTGAGAATCCCTGGTTTAAGGGATAACCTCCATGGGTTACTTGAGCCCCAACCAATGTATTATTTCTCATTAACAAGAGTCAAATAACCTTAACCAAACATTTCCTGAAAATACAAAGCAAACATATAAAGTATAACTCAAAGACTGGCAACTAAATACATTTAGCCAGGGCACTTAAACTTCTGTAACTATAAATTGATATTTTCTTTTTATATTTTTCCTAGTATCCAATCCCTACTCTCACTATTTCCTTGTCAACCACCTGGCCAACTTGTAGTAACTTTTGCCTTGTCACCCCTACATATCTGATTCATAACTGATTCTCCAGAATCTTCCAGAATTTTCCAGAATATTCCAGAAAATTCATAGCCATGCTTTAACTTTACTTGATTCTTCCTACAAACATCTCACTATCAACCATCCTTCCTCTACAGAAGTCTTTCACAGCATCCCAACTCCCATAAAAATAAGTTTTGGAACTACGAAACATGACCACATCAACTCTGCCACTTTTCTTGGATGGGGTCTGTGAATCTATTCTCTTATTATTCCATTCATTATTCTCATAACTTTTTGGACCAAAGAGTCTTTCCCCGGCCTCTAACTCCTACCTTGTGCTCTCTCTCCCATTAGAATGAAATGGGGAAGAGAGAGACTCTCTTGGTTTTATATCCTTAACACTTAGCACAGTACTTAATATATAATTAAGTATTAACCAATCACTTTTCATTCACCCACTTATTTATCCATCTAATTGCTGATTCTGACCCAAGAACTGTCCATGAAAGTTCCTTGAAAGACTTGGCTTGTATTCAATAGATATTTTCCCTGCTGAGCTAAACTGAGTATAACATTTCAGGTAGAAGGGCTGATTTCTGATGTTTTGATTCTTCCTAACTATTCTTCTGCTTGGCTGTGCTTGTTTCTTAAATAAAACTATATAATCTCTCACTCCTATCTTTAGACTTACCTGGTACCTTCAGCTAAATTAATGTTGTATTATTTTAGGAAAGGGCAACAACTTTTCCCTTAAGATTGACAAAACGCTCTCTAACTCTGCTTCCTTGGAATTCTTCTCTACCTCTCTGCAGTATATGACAGTAAAGAAAGACCTGCAGCCTCACTTTGACCTTCCAATTTGTCTAATGAGAAGGGCCAGTTCACATATACACAAAGAATTATGGCTTTTCTTCACACAGCTCTGAAATTTCTTTTACCTCTCTGGCTTCCCAGTTCCTCCCTGCAAGATACCTCACCTGCAAATTTTCATCTCCTCTCATTAAGTCACAATCAGGAAAAACAAAGTACAGTTATCCCATCATCATGAAACAGTTCTGTTTGTGGGTGTTCCTATTTCCTCAGTTAAAGATTTCTTCACATTTCTATGATTTTTCATATGCAAATGACTCTTTGACACACAACATTAAAGAAGATTCTTCATATTTTTCAATCCAAAATTCTACAGTCTGTAATATGCAAATGAACAACTGCTATCTCAGAATACTGAAGCAAACTCATTAACTGCTTGCCCAGAATATCAAGACAGACCTAAGTCATAGTCATGTGAAATCTCAAGGATCACTCTCCCCTCCCAAGAAAAAAATATTTAAGGGATTTTCTGAAAGTGCATGAATAACTAATCATGTCACTCTCAAGCTCCATTATCCCCATCAGGGCTTTGCAACCTGATCCCTAAAGTTTCTTCCTACTTGTATGACAAAATAAGAAAAGTACCACAACTTCCTTCACACAATCCAAGATTTAGATATTTTTACTGTTGGGTGGGGAAGAGAGAGAAAGAAACAGGAGGGGAGGGAGGGAGGGAAGGAAAAATAGGAAGAGAGAAAGAGAGAGAGAAGTAGAGAAGGAAAGAGTAAAAGAAAGACAGACAGATGTGTGTATGTTTATGCATATCAATTAGTATTTATACAGTCCTTGTTATGTGCCAGATTCTGTGCTAAACACTTTATAAATATTATCTGATCCTCACAAGAATGCTAGGAGTTAGATGCTATTATTATATTTATCTTACAATTGAAGATACTGAGGCAAACAGAAGTAACCAAGGTTACAAAGTTACAGTGAATAAATGTCTGAGGCTGGATTAGATACACATTCGATCTTGCTAACCTTAGACCAGCATTTTATCTACTTTGTAATCTGGCTGATTTAAATATAGATAGATATATATATATATAGATATATATATAGATATAGATATATATATGTAAGCATGCATACATGCATATGTGTGTACATGAATATACAAATGTGCATGTGTAAACATACATGCATCTGGTGCTTTATCTTCTATCTCCCCACAACTTGCATTCACTCCCTCCTCAACTCCATCTCTGAATCCTTCATTTCCATAAAGTCTCAGTTTCAGTGTAACCTTCTGAATGGTCTTTCTCAATTTCCACTGACACTAATGCCTCCCTTATCTCTCCCCCCAAAAAAAAAACCTTATCCACTTGCTATACACCTAAAGAACACTCTGCTTCAAGTCAGAGACTATGTCTTTTATCTTCCTATTTTCAGCACCTGACACACAACAAGGGCTTAATAAATACTTGTTAATTGATTATGGGTTCTTCCTTTTATCTTTAACTCCCTATGATGAAGTCAAGTGAGGTTTGGGAGAGCAATTATTTGCAAAGATGAGGTGCAAAGATTGTTACAAATCACAATTAGGCATTCTCCCTGCCAAAAAGAAACCATTATCGATAGGTAAAGTTCATGGACAAAATCTAAATGTGATTTTGTGCCATATTTTGAGAAGGGGCAATTTTTTATGGACAGAAGGAAGCAGCGAGAAACCAGGAAAGAGTTAAGGAGATAAAGGATGTTTTGAGGGAATCTGGGAGGAGTTGGAAAGAATGCTTGAAGGACAAAGTCAGGGAAGAGTTGGGGAGATGGTCTCAGAATGGATTAAAGAATTTTGGTCTTAGGGAGAGGACAAGCTAGCTTGAATTCCCATCATTTAAATGTACACTTTTAGTACTGTCATCGTTTCATTAAAGGGGATAGGCATTTTAGTATAATTCCAGATTTCTTTCTAGGACATATGAACAAATTCACAGTTCCATCAATAAAATCTATAAATTCAAAGATTTAGAGCTGAAAGGAATGAGAAAGGCCAATCCTCTCATTTTACATATAAGGAAACTGAAGCACAGAAAGATTGAGTTGCTCAGGGTCACCTCACTAACAAGTATCTGGAAGCCCAAGGCTTCCAGACTCCAAGTCCAGTGCTCTAATCACTACCCCACACTACCTCTTTTTTTGTGCCTCAGACCTTTACAGTCAAGAATACATTTGCAATCAAAATTTCAGCAAAGTGGCAGGATACAAAATAAATCCACATAAATCCTCAGCATTTTTATATATCACTAACAAAATGCAACAGCAAGAGATACAAAGAGAAATTTCATTCAAAATAACGGTCAATAGTATAAAATATTTGGGAATATATCTACCAAAGGAGAGTCAGGAATTATATGAGCAAAATTACAAAACACTTGCCACAAAAATAAAGTCAGATTTAAATAATTGGAAAGACATTCAGTGCTCTTGGATAGGCCGAGCGAATATAATAAAGATGACAATACTCCCCAAACTAATCTATTTATTTAGTGCTATACCAATCAGACTCCCAAGAAACTATTTCAATGACCTAGAAAAAATAACAACAAAATTCATATGGAAGAATAAAAGGTTGAGAATTGCAAGGGAACTAATGAAAAAAAAAAACTCAGAGGAAGGTGGTCTAAGTGTACCTGATCTAAAGCTATATTATATAGCAGCAGTCACCAAAACCATTTGGTATTGGCTAAGAAATAGACCGGTAGATCAGTGGAACAGATTAGATACAAAGGACAAAAAAGGGTACATCTATAGCAATCTAATCTTTGACAAACCCAAAGATACCAACATTAGGGATAAAAATTCATTATTTGGAAAAAACTGTTGGGAAAACTGGAAATTAATATGGCAGAAATTAGATATGGATCCACACTTAACACCATATTGCAAGATAAGATCAAAATGAGTCCATGATTTAGGCATAAAGAGTGAGATAATAAATAGATTAGAGGAACAGAGGATAGTCTACCTCTCAGACTTGTGGAGGAGGAAGGAATTTATGACCAGAGTAGAACTAGAGATCATTATTGATCACAAAATAGAAGAGTTTGATTACATCAAACTAAAAAGTTTCTGTACAAACAATACTAATGCAAACAAGATTAGAAGGGAAGTAACAAATTGGGAAAATATTTTTAAAAGCAAAGGTTCTGACAAAGGTCTCATTTCCAAAATATATAGAGAACTCACCCTAATTTATAAGAAACCGAACCATTCTCCAATTGATAAATGGTCAAAGGATATGAACAGACAATTCTCAGATGAAGAAATTGAAACTATATCCACTCATATGAAAGAGTGTTCCAAATCACTACTGATCAGAGAAATGCAAATTAAGACAACTCTGAGATACCACTACACACCTGTCAGATTGGCTAAGATGACAGGAACAAATAATGATGAATGTTGGAGGGGACGTGGGAAAACTGGGACACTGATACATTGCTGGTGGAGTTGTGAAAGAATCCAGCCATTCTGGAGAGCAATTTGGAACTATGCCCAAAAAGTTATCAAACTGTGCATACCCTTTGACCCAGCATTGCTGCTATTGGGCTTATATCCCAAAGAAATACTAAAAAGCGGAAAGAGACCTATATGTGCCAAAATGTTTATGGCAGCTCTTTTTGTTGTAGCTAGAAACTGGAAGATGAATGGATGTCCATCAGTTGGAGAATGGTTGGGTAAATTGTGGTATATGAAGGTTATGGAATATTATTGCTCTGTAAGAAATGACCAGCAGGAGGAATACAGAGAGGCCTGGAGAGACTTAAATCAACTGATGCTGAGTGAAATGAGCAGAACCAGAAGATCACTGTACACTTCAACAACAATACTGTATGAGGATGTATTCTGATGGAAGTGGAAATCTTCAACATAAAGAAGAACCAACTCACTTCCAGTTGATCAATGATGGACAGAGGTAGCTACACCCAGAGAAGGAACACTGGGAAGTGAATGTAAACTGTTAGCACTACTGTCTATCTACCCAGGTTACTTATACCTTCGGAAGCTAATAATTAATGTGCAACAAGAAAATGGTATTTATACACATATATTGTATCTAGGTTATATTGTAACGCATGTAAAATGTATGAGACTGCCTGTCATCGGGGGGAGGGAGGAGAGGGAGGGGAGGATAATTTGGAAAAATGAATACAAGGGATAATATTATAAAAAAAAAAAAGAATACATTTGCAAAGGGAAAACATTCATAACATGACATTCACCATCCCCTCAGGTTTCCATTGCTCTGTTAGGAGAGAGAAATCCTGGGCAAAAATAGCTGCTGTAACAGTTGTATAAAGGATTCTTTATGTATCTGTCTCAGAAGAAAGCGGAAATGGGAAAATACACTGAACAAATGAGATTCTTTTTTTTTTTTTTTAGAATTTTTTTTCCACAGTATATATGCATGAGTAATTTTTTTTATAATATTATCCCTTGTATTCATTTTTCCAAATTATCCCCCCTCCCTCCACACCCTCCCCCTGATGACAGGCAATCCCATACATTTTACATGTGTTACAGTATAACCTAGATACAATATATGTGTGTAAATCCCATTTTCTTGTTGCACATTAAGTATTAGATTCCAAAGGTATAAGTAAGCTGGGCAGACAGATATTAGTGCTAACAATTTACATTCACTTCCCAGTGTTCCTTCTCTGGGTGTAGCGGATTCTGTCCATCATTGATCAACTGGAAGTGAGTTGGATCTTCTTTATGTTGAAGATATCCACCTCCATCAGAATACATCTTCATACAGCATTGAAGTGTATAGTGATCTTCTGGTTCTATTCATTTCACTTAGGATCAGTTGATGTAAGTCTCTCCAAGCCTCTCTGTATTCCTCCTGCTGGTCATTTCTTACAGAGCAATAATATTCCATAACCTTCATATACCATAATTTACCCAATCATTCTCCAATTGATGGACATCCATTCATCTTCCAGTTTCTAGCTACTACAAAAAGAGCTGCCACAAACATTTTGGCACATACAGGTCCCTTTCCGCTATTTAGTATTTCTTTGGGATATAAGCCCAATAACAGCAACGCTGGGTCAAAGGGTATGCACAGTTTGATAACTTTTTGGGCATAATTCCAGATTGCTCTCCAGAATGGCTGGATTCTTTCACAACTCCACCAACAATGTATCAGTGTCCCAGTTTTCCCACATCCCCTCCAACATTCATCATTAAAAAATGAGATTCTTAAATTCATCTCATTCAGCAAATCCATTTCATTTAGATATATATGTAAGATCTCTTAAATCAACCTTCTTTGGGTCAAATAGCTCAAAAAGCTTTGAATCTACCCAACTGAATGTATATACATATATACACATATATAGGCATGTAGATACACAAAACACATAAACTATCATATTTTGTCACATGTGTACATATATGTGTATTTATGAGCACATGAACCTATAACTTCAATTAATTTTTAAATTTCATTTTATCTAGGGAAAGAGAGAAACTAAACCCATGCAGGGGAGAGGGGAAGAGGGCAGGAACTGTACCTTATGCCATCTTTTTCTCCCTAGTGCTGAAATTGTTGTCATGCCAAGCTAGTACTTAATATATGGCTTTGAGCTGAATAGAGATGAGTTGCTACCTTTTGGTCAGATTTTCCTTTCTTGGAGAATCCCCACTATGCTAGCTTAGTACTGAAGGCCTTTCCTGAGGATATCTTGCATTTGTCTCAGAGGTAGGCTGGAATAGGGCAAGATCAGTATCTATCTAGTGCAATTCCTCTTGTGAACTTTGTTTAACTGAGTCTGCACTCAGAAAACACTGTAAATGTTTCTCAAGTTACTGCAACTGATCCAGACTCTTCCCTGCAAGGACATGGGAGCTCAATGAGATTCACACTAAGAGAACTCAGCAGGTCAAGTCCCTTTCTAAAAGTACTCTTTCTCTCAAAAAAGATGGTTTCAACTTAATTCAATTCAATAAGCATTTATTAAATATCACTTTAGGAGAAAGGGGAGAAAGGAGGAAGGAAAGCAGGAAGGAAGGAAGTTGTCTTTTTTTCAGTTGTTTGACTCTTCAAGACCCCATTTGGCATTTTCTTGGCAAAAATACGAGAATAGTTTGCCATTTTCTTCTCCAGCTCATTTTACAGATGAGGAAACTGAGGCAAACAGGGTGAAGTGACTTCTTCAGAGTCATAAAGCTAGTGTCTGAGACTGGATTAAAACTTAGGTCTTTCTGACTCCAGTCCTGGTAGTTTATCCATTGTACCACCAAGCTGCCCTTAAATAACAGCATAGGCCATAGCAAAGAGGAAGTGTGATAGTGGATAGAAAACTGGCCCCAAGTTAGGAAGAACTGGATTCAAGTCCTGTTACTAGGGAATACTGGCTGGAAGTGCCTAGACAACTCGATTAAACTCTCAGTGCTTTCAGTGACTACAGACAGACAGAGAGGAGAGAGAGAGAGAGAGAGAGAGAGAGAGAGAGAGAGAGAGAGAGAGAGAGAGAGAGAGAGAGAGAGAGAGAGAGAGAGAGAGAGAGAGAGAGAGAGAGAGAAGAAGAAGAAGAAGAGGAGGAGGAGGAGGAGGAGGAGGAGGAGGAGGGAGGGAGAAAGAGAGAGAGGGAGAAAGAGAGAGAGAAGGAGGAAAGGAGAGAGAGGGGAAGAGGAAGAGGGAGAAGAGAAGGAGGAAGGGAGAAAAACAAGGAAAAGAGGAAGGAAAGGAGGGAGAAAGAGGAAAAAAAAGCCAGGAGTATAGAATCAAAACTAAAAAAAAAAAAAAAAAAAAAAAAGCAGATCCTGCTCAAGGAACTTTTATTCTACTGGGGAAAAAAAATAGTAGGTGACCAAATAAGCACACTGAGACCAAATAGAAATTTCTGAGAGCAAAAGGATGTAACCATTTGGGGCATAAAGGATGATTTTGTGTAGCAAGAAGCACTTTAGTTGGGCCTGAAGTGAAACTAGGGATTCAAGGAACAGAAGTAGGGAGGCAGCCCCTGCAACAAAACAAAGGCATATGGAGGCAAGAGACAGAGCACCCGCCATTTCTGGGATTTTTTATGACTGAGCATCATTACTTCTGTGAGTACAAACAACAGGCGTGACATTGGGTTTGAATCAATGCAATCACACCTTCCCTCGAGCTGAATCCCAAGAATGGCCAGTGACTAGAAGGAATAACAGATGGCTTCCCACTTTTAAAGCCTGAGCCCAACACTTCTGTCAGTTCTGCCTCCACTACCCACCCACTGCCCCAGACTCCAGGGCTGAGTCTTTGCCCATTTCTGTACACTGCCCAGCATCCACCTCATGCTATAGATGCTGCCTTTGTTTACAGCCCCAAACCTACTCTCAGGTTCTATTTGTAAGTCTTGTTTGGCCTAGAAAGCTCCAGCCTCAATAGAGAATTATCAAGCAACCATGCCCTTCCTCAACACAGGCGGACCAGTTAAATTCAGTCCAACAAGTGTTTATAGAATTACAGGTAAAAGCTCATTTTCCTTGGACTCCAGGGAGCTCTATAACCTTTCAGGAAGATGAGGCAGTTACAAAATAATACACACCAGTTACAAGATGATGCAAAACAGAGCACAAGAGCAGAAAGACAGAGCAATGGTTAAGACACCAGGAACTGAGAACAGGCAAAAGAGAGGGAAATTTGGTCCAGTTCACCCAAAGTGCTGGGTTATTTTCAACCTTCAGATAAATAGAATCCCTGTTCTTGGGGAGCACACATGCCAGTGAGAGAATAGGGTACACTCACAAGTAAGTACAGTCTGGAAAAAGACACTACCCTGAGCTAAGGGGCAGAAACACTAAATGACACAGTGCTTTCCTCAGATGGTCCAGCTTGACATAGACAAGGAAGAGGGCATTGGAAGTCATGAAGATGGTGGCCATACATAGCAATGATGAGGGCAATCAATGGACTAGGGAAGATGCCTTCTAATGGAAAGAGGACTGGGGGAAAAGGGAGAGGGAAATCTGTGTCATAATCCAAGTCAGTAAACACCAAAGGCCAAATTTGGCTGCAGTTGGCTCAGGGGGGAAGACCAAGGATGAAGTGATGACTTCATCACTGACTGCCTCACTCTGCTTACTCTTTAGTCCTGAGGAGAGGGTGGTTATCTACTTGATTGGTTCTAATAGGAGTCCCAACTTCCTCAAAAGCTTAATGAGTTATAAGACTGAGAACAGGAGAAGATAAGACTTGAAGGATACCACATATTATTGGAAGGAAGCCTTAAATGCCAAATCAAGAAATATGGACTTTCTTGTATAGGCGATAGAAAACCACTATAGATATTTGATCCAAAGAATGACCTGAACTATTTTTCAGGGAAGGACTCATCAAATGAAAGTTGCAAAGATCACTAAGGGCCATCAGGTTCAACCTAATCAAGGACCCACCCTCAGTAACCTACCTCAAAAGGAAACATCTGTTGCTGTTCATTCTTGTCTGACTCTTGTGTCCCTACATCACAGTCAAAGCTTGGGTGACCAACGATACTGAAGTTGTGTGGGGTTTTCTTGGAAGAGACACTGGAGTGCTTTGCCATTTCCTTCTCCAGCTCATTTTACAGATGAGAAAACTAAGGCAAACAGGATTAAGTGACAGAGCTCTTAAGTATCTGAGGTCAGATTTGAATTCAAGTCTTCCAAATTCCAGGCCCAATGCTCTACCCACTGTGCCATCCAACTACCAAATTAAACACTCAACCTTTGCTTCTAAAGGTTTCTTAGGTTGGGAAAACTCACTACCTCCCAAAGTACTCCCACTTTGGAAGAGCTCAGGATTCTTCAGTCACACGTGCTTTAGATATTCCTAGAGTAGGGCAGGAGGCTGATTGGAAGCAATTCTTAGCCTCATAGAAATCAGTCTTTCTAGGAAACAAGCAACTAACTGCCAAGGAAATATTTGGAGGAAAAGCTTAGGGCCCAAGTCGTTGGGGTGTCTTAGTTAGGTGACAAGGCTGCATTAATTCAGTCTTGAAAGAGACATTGAGCTAAGCTAGAGAGAGAATCTGCTTCTCTAGGGATTAAAACAGAATCAAAAATGAGCACATCTGGGAATGGTTGGAAATTCCTTGAAGTCTCTAAAGAGATGATTGTGAGCTAAATAGGTTAGTAAGGTATTTAGAGGGAATTCTCCTTACAAATCCCTACCATTCCATTTTTCTAATCTGAACATTAAGGATCCTTTCAGGCAACCAAAGAAACATAGGCAAGGGGTTTTTGTTTGTTTGTTTTATCCTAGGGGACTAGCAAGAACATTTGAAACTAGGAGAGACTTTCAAGAAAAGCTTTCTTCTGGCACTGACCAACAGAATGACCTTATCCAAGTCAGTTTCCCATCTGTAAAGTGGGAATAATAAGACCTCCCTATATGAGCATAAAGAGCTATTTTGTGATGCTTCAAGTAGTATCTAAATGCCAGTTGAGAATATTCTTCACATAATGGTGGGATTACACCAAGAACAGAAATTCTAATTCTTTTCCAATTTAGAATCTGGAAGCAATAACTCAAATGGATTGATAATGTGATATTTCCAATCAAAAGAAGAGAGACTAAAGAGGTAATCCTCTCGATGGTTATGTGAAAACAATTATAAATGGGGTTAGCAGAAAAAATGATGGCCAAATAATGAGTGGGAAGCAATAAGGCCATTAGAAGCTCCCCCAGGATATAAGAAAGAACCTTAGAGGGCAGTTTTGTATTTTTTCTGATAAAACAAAAAAAGATATTTCTATAAAGCAATATATGAGGTTCCATCTTCATTTGTCATCCTCACCCCTAAGAAACAGAGAAAATCAGCCACTTCTCCAGTTAGTCTCTCTCTCTCATAAACCAGTGGTACCTATAGTGAGTGAGGGAGCTACTCAGATTTAAAATATTGTGGTTGTGCTCTGGTTGAAGATGCAAATCCAGAGTGACATGGAATAGGTCTCCCTGTCAGTTCCAATTTCCTGCAACAACAGATTCATGTATAACCCTTGACTCAGAACTGGAGCTCTGAGTTCCCAAAGATCAAGTTCAACTTTTGAGGCCTCCTTTATCACACTCTTTGTTTCATTTTGTACTCATCCAGGGAGTATCTGTATCTTGCTCATTCCACCCCTCCATCCCTACTTAGTTTCCATTGGGAACTTGGACTTTTGATTTGAATAGTGTTAAAAGCTTTAGGTTTTATGCAAGCACAAAACATTCAACTAATACAGGCCTTTTTTTGTAAATTATCAAAACAAAGTGCCTTAGGTGGGACATTCTTATTAGAAGAAGGAACTTTTCCTCCCTATGGAGTCTAGGTCCTTTTTCAGGTGGACAAGCCCTGAGGCAGCTAGGTAGTATGATAAGGTCTAAAGTCTGAGTTTAAATCCTTTTTTCAGATACAAGCTGTGTGATCCTGAGTGACTTAACCTCTTTCAGCCTCAAAAGTTTCCTTATCCTTAAGGAGAGGCTAATAATGGTACCTATCCCCTTAGCTTGTTAGGAGGATTTTATGGAAATATGCATATATACACACATGTATGTATACCCACATGTATTACATATATCACCTGTATAATATGTTGCATAAATATATTGTATATATAATATAGTTAGACTTGCACACATTAAAGCACTATATAAATGCTAGCTATTATAACAATGGCTAGGACTATTACCTTGAATTGGACCTCACCAAGGAGCAAGAGCCTGTTTGAAGCATCATGTTGTGTTTCCCTGCTAAGCTAATCCTCTTCCCCTTTCATATTTCTACTTTCAGCATTTTTTTCTCTCTCTTCCATGACTCTTTATAGCGAGGTCTGTTGCACCTTTCTGTTGCACCTGAAAGTTTCTCTCCTCAACATCAGATGCCCCTTCCTAAAAGGTGATGCAGCCACATGTATCCACAGACCTCTCTATGAAGTATCCATTCTATATCTGTGTGTATCCCTTCTCCATATATCTCTGAATAGCCTCTACTTAAAAATGAAGCTTATGCTTAATTAGCTCTGGCCATGAGCTGGCCAAGAATTCAGATCAGTACCTGGACAAAGAGATCTCAACTGATGGACAAGTGATTTGAGGATTTGTAGGTAGGTTCCCCTGGAGCAGTGCACAGAGATACCTTCTAAAAGTTACAATTGCTGCAAATCTAAAAAACAAATATATGACTAGCCAGTCTTATATGGCTTCCATGCTGTCCCTTCCATTAAACTCTCCTGAATCACCTTCCTTTGAATCCTTACAGTGCACACACTACCTGAGAAAGGAAGTGAGGTGGAAAAAGATCTTGATTTCAGGGGTGAAGAATACTGGTTTGGTTTGAACCCTGAATCCTCTAAACCTTGGACAGGTCCCTGAACCCATGCAATTGGCTTCCTTACCTAGAATCGAGTCTACTATATAGCTCATGGGTCTATGATGAGGAAAGGGCTTTGTAAACCTTGCAAATCTCTGTAAAATCAAGAACATTAGAAGGCAGTTAGGAAAGGCTGCTTTATATCATAGTTATGGAAACAGTTGTTATGATTCCAACAAGTTCATGAGCTCTGACATGGTTCCATCTTACACAGCCTAGCATCTTCCATGGCATCACGAAGTACCTACACAGCAGGTCTTGGATGATTTATTCCTTCTATTCTTTTTTATCAAAAATATCCACTTAGAAGTGGTGTTACTCTTCCAGAGACAGGTTCTGGTAAGGAAATGGCTCTGAAGCAAAGATGAGGCATCTGCGAGTGAGACTCAATTCTCATATCCCTCACTTCCCCACAAAATTGGAGGGAGCCTGCATGGAGCCAAGGCTAGATGGGAAGGAAATCACCCTACAGCCCTGGCCAGCAGCATCCCAACAGCCAGCCACCTGGTCCCCAAACCCCAGCAATGCAACTCAAGTCTGTCAGACTGTCTTTAATCTCCATGTGCCAAAAGGTTTCCTCTGAGTCATTCTGGGCACACAGCCATCTCAGCTCAAGGACAGTCACTGTTCATGAAATTCCCTCCCTGAGGAGGAGAAATGGGTAATTAGCCTGGAAAGGGAGGCTGGAGCCATACCACAGAGGGCTTCAAACGCCAAGCAAAGAAGCACGGATTTTGTTCTAGTGGCAATAGAGAGCTACCAAAGCTTTGGGGGCAAGGGGATATATGACGAGGGCACTTGAAGAAGTGTTTAGAGGTCTTGGCATTGGTGAGGTAGCTGAATTAGAGAAGAGGGAAACTTTAGGCAAGGAGACCAATAGGAAAGTCAATGGGATAATCCAGGTGAGGGATGGTAAGGGCCAGAAACAGGATGGTTGTGGTGTAAGCAGAAGGAAAGGACATAAGCAAAGGGAAAAGCACTGAGGATGATTGAAGAGGCGAATAAAGGCAAAAATACCACTTAGACAACTTTGAGCATTGTTTAGGTGAGTGATAATAATGGCTGTGCTATAGTAGAGGCAAAGGAATAAGGACAGGCCCCTGCCCTAAGTGCATCAGAAAAGATAAGGTAGCATTCTGCTTAATGAATGCTTGTTAACTGATTGACGGATAGATACTGGGAGTTCATTTTATTTAAAACAGTTTGGTAGGCACAGTGAAGCTCTCCTCATCCCAGACCTAATTCTGCTTCGCACAGCACAAGAAGGAGGAAGCAGGGTCATACATTATCTGAAGAGCACAAGTGACTGGGTGGCTTAAACTCAGGATACTTTGTCACACATGCCCCTCCCCCCAAAAAAGAAACTCATTTCTAAGATATTTTCATGGTGCATGGGACACAGTATACTGGATTTAAGGGACACACTTGTGGTCAAGGAGATCTGAGTTCAAATTTTGCCTTAGACCTCTTAGAGATTCAATTTCTTCATCTTTATTAAAAATGGTCAAATTAAGCATTGATATAGTAATTTAAGGTTTCAAAACTTTTTATACATGTAACCTCATTTAATCCTCAGGAAAGCCCTGGAACATGGAGCTACTATTATCCTCATTTTACAGATAAGGAAACTGAAGCAGAGTTATGTTGGTTACCCAGGGTTGTTGCTCTTCAGTCATTTTTTATCATGTCCAGCTCCTCATAACTCCTTTTTGAGATTCTGAAATGATTTGCATTTCCTTCTCCAGCTCATTTCACAGGTGAGGAAACTGAGGCAAGCAGGTGAAATGACTTGCCCTTTTTGTCACAAAGCTAGTAAAAGTCTGAGATCTTCCTGATTCCAAGTTCAATACTTTTCTCCCCTAACTCACAGGGTTATTGTGCAGAATCAACTGAGAGGAGATACACAACATACATATTTGATGGTCTGCAAATTTCAATGTACTATTTAACTTTTTTATTGTTATTATTATTAGTTATTATTATGTGAAGGAGGAAGACTGTCCAAGCATATGATCTATGTAATATGTATGCTCTCTAAATACTGGCTATTCTTGGTATTATTACTTCCCCTCTGGGCCGCAGTTTCTCCCTCAGTGAGGATCTTATATAAAATGATCTACAAGGCCCCTCCCTTCTAGCTCCAATTCTCTGATCCTCTAGAGAAGACCAAACTAAAGCCACCTGCTTCTAAATCCAAGCCATTTTCCTTACAGCAGTGCATCGTTGGTACATTCATTCTGTTTCAATCCCATATTATGGCAACAGCATTTATATCGATCTAAGCATGTTAATTTTACTATGAAAATCAAGGAGAGTGAATATAAAAATCCCCCCCCCATGAAAATGTCAATATGGCTAAGAAGGCCAAACCAAAGAAAGCACTATTCCCCCTTCCATTGTCTCCACTTCATCTCTTAATGATACAAATGGAATTTGACAATAACTGCAAAGACTCTGGGGGCAGGCCTGGGAACACAAATGGCAGTGGCAATAGAAGCTTCTATACTTTCATTCAGATGCCTAGCTACAACTTTTTATGAATTATATTAATATTAAGCTAAATGATTTTTCTAAATTAAAAAAAAATATGAAATAGATCAGAATCCCAGAGTTGAATGGGACCCCAGAAGACTCCAATTCAACCTGTACCTATTAAAAAAAAAAAAATCCCACTCCCTCCTGATTTTGCTCAAATTATGGGAAGCTCACTAATCACACCACCATCCAGGTCAATATGTATGCATCATTTCATAGGTATTTATGTTAAATTTGCATGAAACCTGGGGCCCAGATGGACTCTCAGATCATGTGTCAAGAATCACTTAAATAGGAATCATGATATATGTTTGAGATTGCTGCTAGCCTGTGCAATTTGCCAAAGGCAACTTAGCTCACTAACCTCTTCCTGTTCGCTTCTGCACCCACCTCATTATCCATTTGTGGAGTCTATCCCATATGTATGTATTCATGGGCCAGTTCCAACAACTGCCCCAATCTGACTGCATGTCAGATATATAAAAGGCATTCTTCATTCACTTGGTTTTTCATTCATATATTCTTGGGCCAAACTCTTTTTGAATATTTGTAAATTTCAATTAAGGGGACTACACAACTTTGGAGACAGTCTAAATACCACAATGTCATCCACAAATGGGAACATCTAGGAAATCATTATATTGCAATCCTTCTTCCATTGGGACTGACTGTTCAGGGGCCATCTTCCATAAAATATGGCAAAAAAAAGTCTACCTTTGTGAATCATGGAACACCACAACATCCAAAAGAAAAATCAAGATTGCAGGTGATCCAAAGGATAGTTGAAGTATGTAACAGATATAAATTGGTGATATTATGTCCATGTCGAACTGTGGCCATGAAATAGATTTTTAAATGTCATCAAGGTGATATGAGACTGCAAAAAAGAGGCAGAACCATCCTAGGGAGAAAGCAAGGCCTAAGAGATGGTCAGCTAACCCCCACACAATGTTGAAGAGACTTCCTTCATTTTGAGTGGACCCATCAAGGAGGATGATGGGAAGACATCAACAAGAGTCACAAGGATGAAAATATAAGCAGGGGCAACTAAGTCTTGATGACTGAAAATCAGGAAAAATATTAAATTTTAATATATTTTAACAGGGTGCCAGATGACACTATTACTTGTTCCTCACACACTTCCATGCCATTGTATAGGTTGTCCCTCATGCTTGGGACAGCCTCCCTCTTCACTTCCACCTCTTAGAATCCCCCACTTCCCTTAAAGTACAATCTAAATGCCACCTCCTTTTCTAGCTCTTTTTTAATATTTCCCAAACCCAAGATAGTAGTGGTCTTACTCTCTTGGAACTGTTTGGATTGTGTATATACTTGGTCAATATGGATTAAGTTCTTACTATGTGTCAGACTTCCAACAGCCAAAAAGCATTAATTAAGCAATTACAATGTGCCAGGTACAATGTCAAGCACTTCACATGAATGTGTAAATAATTAGGTACATTCAAGATACATACAGTATAAAAGAGAGGCAATCCTCAGAAGGAGGGCACTTGGGGAAGGATATAACAAGAAAAGTTCTCCTCCGGGAAGTACAATGGAAACTGAATCTTGAAGGAAGCCAGAGAAACTAGTTGAGGAGAGAGCCCCTTCTGTGGGGAATGGGAACAATCAGTGCAAAGATACAGATATGGATAATGAGATTGGAGAGAATATCTTATGAGGAACAGCAATCAGGCTAATGTATCAAGATCATACTATATGAGGAGAGGACTTACATAGAAGAAAACTGGAAAAGTAGATAGGGATTAGATCAAGAAAAGCTGACTGTCAAGAAGATATTACGTTTTGTTGCAGGGGAATCAGGGACCACTGCAATTTACTAAGCAGAGAAGTGATGGGAGATGACATGTACTTTGGTAGCCATGAAGGGAGTTTTTTGGTGTGAACTTAGTGGGGAAAATTCTATGTACAACTAAGTTGCCTCTGAGCCCACTGTCCCAGAGATGAAAGGATATAAGGAAGAATATGCTTCTGAAGTGTTGGAAAGAAACATCTATGTGGCCACCCAGAAGGGTTTGTGGCTAGCCCACCCTTTGCTCTATATGGTTTACATTTATATAGAACTAATTTCATTAAGGTAACTGATTTTTGATCACATTGATAATTCTCTTCTTGCCATATCTTCCATGTAAATACCTCTGTAAAAGTCTAATTGATGTTAACTGGTCAATAGAATTGTGGCTCCAATCACTGAGAGCTAACAGTGACAAGACCACATTGAAATGAAGGTTCAAGCTGACAGCATTAGAGATAAAAAGCACCCTACTTCATCCCTCAAGGGTACTCCTAGAACCCTGAGGGGAAGAGGTAGGTGATCTCCCTTCAGTAGAGTAAACCAAGGATGTACTTACAATTGCTTTTATCCCCAGGATCTAGCAGAACCTGGAATAATAGTTATTATAATTATTACTATTAACACCACCACTATTACTACAAATACCATACCACCACTGATATCACCACTAATACTCCTACTATTAGCTAGCTAGCTAGTTAGCTAGCTAAGATTTATACAGGATTTTGGGGTTTACAAGCAATTATTATTAAATAATCCCTCTTTTAGGACAATGTTTTCCAAACATGAAATGACAGGATATATATGGGGTTGGAAAAGGTTGTGCTAAAGTCAGAAAAGAGACTGTCCAACGCACAATACTTTGCCCAAGTAGAACAGCAGTGAAATCTTCTTATCCTTGATGCTCAGAACGGGGCTTATTCTAGGACTCTGAAATCACGAGGTTCCAACAAGGTCCAATGGCATCAGTGCCCATGAATTCTACATTGTCATTGAAGTTCCAATAAAATGTCCAAATTTGGGGCCACATAAGGCAGTCAATGCTAATCTCTTCCTCTCAAGTGACCCCCCCCATCTTGTTTCCAGCATCTTATTTCAGAGATTCAGAAAGGAGATGTTGTTAACCCATCAATGGCTCCAATAGTGCAGAGGCTTAAGTACCAACTGTTAGAATAAAGAATAAGGTCCATACTTTCCCGCCTAGGGCCCAACCATATGCAATTAGTCCAGAAAGACATTCAACCAAGACTAGCTGCTCTCACGTGTTTTTTTTTAAATGGCCAAGGAAACAAATTTTATTTGTATACAGAGAATGATAAGTAGTCATCTCCTATATCCATTGAACACAGAAAAAAAGAAAATCATTTCAATTATATATAAAGTGTCCCAAGACTGAGTACAGGACGGGCTGTAATGCGATCTCATGAAAGACATGAATTTAAGGCTTTGTCTGGTTTAAGGCTATGTGAACATAGACCTTCTTGAAGCTCAGAGGATGCTCAAAGAAACTCAGAAATCTTTCCCATGTCCAAAATGTGTATCAGGCAGCTAAAGAGTCAGCACTGGCCCCAGACCATTATTATTAATTATTATTATCATTAATATAATATATGATATCAATCAAAAATCTTATAATTATTAATCATAGAAAATAAGCAGCAGGATTTATATAGCTCTGACATTTCTCTTATTACATATACTGAGTGTGTTTGCTTTATATATATTATCTCATTTGATCCTCACAACAATTATGTAAGGTAGGTACAATCATTATACCCATTTTACAGATAGGAAAACCAAGGCTGGGAGGAGAGAAAGCATTTTCCCAGGATCACATAGCTAGTAAGTATCTAAGGTTGATCACAGGTCTCTCTCTGATTCCAAGTCTAATTACTATCCACTATGCCAGCTAGCTGCCTCATTAAGATTAAGAAAGAACATCTACACCAAACCACACCCTAATGCTCTAGATCCATGGAGGTGTCTGTCAATATCAGACTGGACTTAGAACTGTTAAGCAAAAGGAACCTTCCATCGCAGATGGATGTTGTTATCTGTCAGAAGCCAGGGAGTGAAATTCTCTGTCATCACAAGCCGTGTAAAAACTCCTTGGACCTCAGTTTTCTTTCTGATACAATGATACAATACAACAGTATTTTCTCTAACAACCTCACAGAGTTGCTGAGAAAAATCAAGTGCAATAACTAACGTATGTAAAAAGTAATGAGTTCATCTCATCTTTAGTAGGACCCATGGAGGTTTGGGCAGGTCTTTCTTCTAACCCATAGAAGACAAAAGGCACCAAAGGTGTCCAATGAATTCATCCCAACATACAGTGTAAAACTCAAAACCATTCTAGGGACCATGTTCTAGGGACTCAAAGACAAAAGGAGTTAAAATGTTATTGGGATGGAAAATTGAGCAAAGAGGGCAAACACCAGTCACCTACCAACTGAAGGGATTCCATAAGGCTAAACATAAGAGGGGAGCCTGGAAGCAAGCCAGCTATTCTAAAAGGCAGAAGTGAAAAGGAAGGGCATCTCTCACTCAGGTGAGAGATTAAGTATCAGCTTTGGAGAATAGACACAAAAACATCATGTTTCTTTATGCTTAAAAAGCCTCCAAATGATCTAATGATCCCTGCTAGCTATTGACCTCTATCCCCTACCCTTCTTGGCTAAATTCACTGTGAAAGTCATCTATGATCCCTGCTTCTACTTCCTCTCCTCTCATTAGCCCATTAACACTTACTGTCTGACTCCCAACCTCATCATTCAATTTTAAATGTTTTATCTGAAGTTACAAATGATCATTTAATTAACAAATGTCGTGCTTTTTTTCCATCTTCATCCTTCTTGATATCTCAGCACTCTTACATCCTGATGAATACCCTATTTTTCTGGATAGTATCCCTTGACTTTTTTTAGTCACTATTTCCTCCTTGTTCTACTTATTTCTTCTCATCTCCTTTGCTGGGTCTTCTTCCAGGTCATACCATTAACCTTCAATGTCCCTTAAGATTCTATTCTTAGCTCTCTTCTTTCTCTATACTATCTCATATGGTGATCTCATCAGCTTCCACAGATTCAATTATTATCTCTTTGCAGATGATATTAGGATGTATTTATCCAGCTCTCTAATTTCTCTCCTGATTTCTAGTCTTAAATCAATTGCCAATTAGACATCTCAAATTCAACAGATCCAAAGGAATTCTATTTTTTCCCTAAATCCCTCCCTTCTTCCTAACTCTCTCTTATGTCAAGGGCACGACCATGCTCCTAATCACTCAGATTCAAGCTTGGTATCCTCCTTGAATCTTCTCTGCACTCATTCCAAATATTCAACCTGTCAAATCTTGTCATTTCTATCTTTGCAATAATTCTTGTATATGTCCCCTTCTTTCCACTAAGACCTTCATTATTTCATATCTAGATTACTGCAGGGTCCTACTAGTTGGTCTCCTTAAGTCAAACTTCTTACTACTCCTGTCTATCTTCCAAAGTGATTTTCCTAAGGCCTGACCATGTTGCTCCTCTATTCAATAAACTTTAGTTGCTTCCTATTATCTTGAGAATCAAATATAATGCCCCCTGAGTTTTAAAGACTTTAAGAACCTACTTTGTCAGTCTTCATAAATTTTGATGCTCTCCACATATACTGAAATCCATTGACATTTGCCTTGTTACACTTCCTTGAATGCAAAACTCCAATCTCCCAACTCCATGCCTTTTCCCTGGTGGTTTTCCACACGAGGAATGTATCATCCATGATCACTCATTCGTCCTGACTCCCCTGCCTTCCTGCAAGACTCAGCTTAAATTTCTCTTTTTATATAAAGTCTCTGCCAATGATTTCCACAGCTAATGATTTCCCTCTCAGATTTCCTCCAGTTTACTTTGTATATATCTTACAGATACAAAATCATTGTCTATAGTGTCAGTCATTTGAATGTGAGTTCCTTAAGCAGGAATTATGGGAATTGCGGGAATTGCCTCCTTTCTTTGTATCCCTAATACTTAATGCAATTTTTGGCATATAGTAAGTATTTAATAAATGCTTATTGATAATTAAATAAGCCAGGTAAGCTACAATTTTGTGTTTTGGAATGGAGGCAAAGAGAATTGAATCTAGAAAACTTATTGGACCTAACAAGCCTTTTATATAAGGGAGAGCATTTGTTTGGGAATGTATGGGATTGGTAGAAAAGGGACTGGGAGGAGGGTAATGTGAATCATACCAGAATTTATATGCCAACCATATCCAAAATGAGTTGATCAGTGTCTGCTGCAATGGTCTCTGATAAATGTCCCATCCTGAACCTCTACTCAGGAGGTGAGACACACTACTTCCTCAGCCTGCTAAAGTCCTGAGTGGACAGTACAGTGAAAGACTTCAGAATTCTGAGAAAAGTTGCTTTCTTTTACAAGATTTCAGGTTTCATATAAATTGTTCTCCTGGCTCTGCTCCCTCTACTCTGCATCAGTTCAGATGGGTATTCCCAGGTTTTACTGCAGTTATCATATTCATGACTTTTTTTGGACAAAAATATCCCATTAGTCATATCCCAGAATTTCTTTAGTCATTCTCCAATTGATGGGTACCCAGTTTGTCATTCCCTCTGACCTTTCGGAGATAACTGAGTGTGACTCAGTAGTCAGTTCTCTTAGTACCGAGGTATGTTGTCCTTCTTACTTGGTGACTGAAATACAAGGCAAACAAGATACTATTTTATCTCTTTACTTATCCTGGGTGTTAACTCCCTATTAAGTCATTTTTGTTGTGCTCTTTCCAGCCTAAGGATCTTTCTCCTCAAAGACAACCATACTTTTGGTAGAGCTGTGAGTTGATTCAAACATTTTGGATATAAATAGGGAATTATGAATAAAACATGACTAAAAATGGTCCATATTTTTGACCCAGCAATCTCACCACTGGACACATACCCCCCAAGGAAGTCAAGAGCAAAAATAAAGGTACACTATATACTCAAGTATTTTATATTATAAGTGCTCCCTTGTGGTAACAAAGAACAGAAAACAAAGTAGGTGCACATTAATCAGGGAATAGCTCAAAAATTTAGGATATAATACCATTTATAGAGTACTGAGGTTTTGCAAATCACTTTATATATGCTATGTCATACAGTCTTCATGACAACCCATGAGGTAGATGCAATTATTATCCCTTTAGAGGTGAAGAAACTGAGGCTGAGAAAAGTCATATGACCTGCTTAAACTTACTTAGCCTGTAAATGTCTGAGGCCAGATTTGGGGATATATCTATATCTATATCTATATACATGACTATAGTTCTGTGTATATACTAGCCTACATAATGTATGTATGCCCATATACAATATATACATATAAAATGAAATAAGTTCTTGTCCAGAAATATCAAATAGGAGGAATTCAAAAAAGTTTTCACAAACTGATACATAGTAAAATAAGTCAACAGAGCTATAAAAGAGTTATACAAAAATGCATAATGATCACAATAATGTAAAGGCAGGGAGAGAATCAGCAGAAGAAAGATAAAATCTGAGTGACTGAAAAATCAGTGATAGTCCCAGAGGAAAAAAAAATGAAGCACCTACCTCTGCCCTCTTCATGGCAGGGTCAGAGATTACCTGCAGCAGAGATATGAAATACACTGCCCACAAGACCCACAATATGCCAGTTGGGGTAAGTGCAATTGAGAAATATTTAACAAAATAATTAAAAATATAATAGAACATAGAAAATATTTATATGTGATTCTCTGAGTCTCTATGCTCCATAGGCATCCATGGGTTTAGTGGTCCCTTTTTTATTTCATCAACATATCTATTTATTTACCTGCTCTTTTCTTTAATCCTTAGAAATCTATTGCCCCAAAATCTAGGGGTACATCTAAGATTTTGACCAACTGTATTGACACATTCAGGGTGCAGTTGGCTCTCTAATAAGCACTGCTACAGAGATATCTTGATTTTGAAATGTGAATATTAAAGTATGTCTCATCTCCCCATGAGAAGGCATTCATTTTGCTATTAAAGAAAAGTCCTTCTGTGGTATCATTTTTGTTAAGTTACTTCAGCTAACATTGTCCTCAACATATGGTTTCCATTTTTAAGGGACAATCATTTCTCTTGTTCCTATTCATTTTAAATGGGTATTTATAAAGATGATTTATCAGGTAATTTGGATAAGAGCTAAAAATAATAGCAAAAATATACCAGGGAAGGATGGGTGCTTAAAGGTTTGGATGGCATCTGGCTTTCCTATAAGTTTATACTTAAATTTTTGGAAAGTACCAAGTATATTTGGTGTGGGGGCTATTTATCCGACTCTCCCAAGGAGTAATGTCCTCCAGCAAATGCAAGGTGGAGGACCAGGACAATCTTCCCTACCCATTACCAGCATCATTATTGAGAGCTAGGAAAAGCCAGGGATAATTTGAATAAGCCCACCCAGTTGTCTCATAGAACATCTTCAAGACTGTAAAGAGGATAATTCAAGAAAACTTGGGCACTTTTTCCGTGAGGAACCCCTAAACTAGAAATGTGAAAGGATATCAAATCTCATCTGGGTTTTGGTAGCAAGTACTCTTATAGGGAAGGGGAGGAACAGAGAATAAATTTCTGGGAGAACAGAGAACAACAGAGGTGCTAGCCAAAGTGAATAGACTCAGCTAGAGAAGGTTTCTGATCTGGCTCTATATCAAGGATGCAGTGAGTCATGTAAATTTCCAGAGGCATTCCCCCTAAAGTGAATGGAGAACAACCAATGTTAGAGGAAGACTAGAGCCCAGCCAATCTGGCATCCATATATTGAGGGGCACCAAAATCCAAAAGGAATCATGTTGGCTCCAGTGGAGAACAGCACCTGGCACTTCCTGAGACAAAGAAGAACTTCAACAGGATATGCAGGCTGGAAATAATGGAGGAGAATATCATCAGACCAGGACTAGATGTGATGGGCAGTGCATCTTGTTTTTTCAAAATGGATAATCAGTGGAGGAATCTTAAGTTCCAAGGGCTCTCCAATGAGAGCTATCTTGTTTTCTTTGATCTCCTAATATTGGAAAAAATATTTTAATTACATTGTAATACTGTGAACTGTGCTCTTAAAAGAAAACAGATGCCATTGTATTGAATGGGGTCAAAATGAGTGATTTTTGTATCTTTTTTCACATTTTCTGGATAGGAGCTCCAAGTTAGAAAAGTGAGGCCTTCTCCCAAGTGACGCTGGACATTTTGTTCTATGAGAGCCTCTGACACAAGGATTATAAAAGCAATAAAATTTGGCCAGAAAAGTAGTAAGGGGCAACTGTCAAAAAGGAAGACAGAAAGCTTCACAGTCTGGCTCCAGGCTGCCTTTTCCCACTTGTTTCACATTATTCCCATTCACATGCTCTGCATTCCAGACAAACTTGTTGCTCCCCAAACTCAACATGCCATCTCCTACTTCTATGCCTTTGCATAGGCTGCTCCTCATGCCTGAGATATCCTTCCTTCTCACAACTGCTTCATAAACCTTAACTTTCTTCGAGAATCTAGGCACCTGTCCCTTCCTTTGGACAGCCAATCCCCTAGTTTATAATGTTCTATCCTCTGTCAAATATATTTATTTGGTAAAAGATGCCTTCCTTCTTTCCTTGCCAATAGAACATAAACATCTTGAGAACTGAGTCCATTTGTTGGAGACACAAGAAAAATTGAGGGTTGCATGTGAATCAATCCAGATGATGATTGCTTTCATGACTAATAATAAGTGTCTTCTATTCAGTCATAGGTTTCTATCTCATTTATCAGAAGCATATATGGGTTAGTGGGACTCTTTTGACACTTTAAATGATTAAGGCTGCATCTTAATACCTAAAAGACTTTCCTTTGAGTTATAGGTGTATATCACTATAGAAGATGTCTTTCCACTCATGATGGAAAAATGCCATCTGCATCCAGAGAGAGAACTAGGGAGACTGAATGTGAATCAAAGTACAATAGTTTCACCTTTTTTGTTTATTTGTTTGTTTGTTTCTTTCTTTCTTCTGATATTTTCCCTTTTTCTCTGATTTTTCTTGCACAACATGAGAAATTTGAAAATATATTTAAAAGAATTGCATATATTTAACCCATAACAGATTGCTTGCTCTCTTCGGGAGGAGGGAAATAGGAAAGGGAAAAAGAAAAATCTAGTAAAATCTTATAAGTATTCTATCTCTAATTACATTTTTGCCAAACCTCTAAATTTTTTAAACTTTTATTTCAGTAAACATCCCTCCCTCTCCAATACCTCACAATGTAAAAATTCCTTTCACCAATGTCAATGGGCTAGTCATCCATAACTTACCTAGTCTTGGAATATTATCTGTGACTTGCCCAGAATCGCAAACCCAATATTTGTCTGAGATGAGATTTGTTTCCATCTTTGCCTGATTTTACTGACTGTTTTATATCTATTATATTAGACCACTTCTCATCTAAATTTTTCCCAAATCACCTGGTTTCATGTAATAAATATAAAAGTGATATTTTCAAATATATGTTTTTGCATTGAGAATCAGTGAAATCAAACCACTCCACCCTATTGTACAGCATTAAAAAGTGTTTGGGATCCACCCCAGAAGCTGTGATGAGAGGCTGATTATTTTTTAAAGGTAAAAATCACAAACACTAAGACTTTGTCTTGGGAAATGACCATGCATTTCTCCATGTGTTTACAAAATGCAGACAATCAAGCTGCTTCTGTCCACACTGCTGCTCCTGTAATGTCCCTTTTATTAAAAATAATGTTCTTGGACACATGCTGGAAAATTCCTGCAGCATTTCTTCTCTTTTCCTAATACCCACAAGGTCAACCCTTGGGATTAGGAAGAAATTAAGGGCACAGTAAAACATCAAATGAGATGATTGGGCATGTGTGCACACATACATGTCAATATCATGAAAATAAGTCTATTTATGTCCCCTTTTTTTCCTCCCCTTTCCTAGGTAATCTAGAACAGCAGAATCCATCTGTGTGGATTCCACTGGCAGTTTCTGTCTTCCACAAAATCATGAGCGATAGGTCTGCATGGAATTTTCACTTCCTCAATGGATATTGGTTTTTGTGGAGTCTATACTGCAATGTACAGCAGGTGGGAATTCACTGGAATCAAATCAAAAACATCTGATGAAGCAGCAATGAGGTAGAGAAATTTGATTTATCTGCATCAGTGTAAAAGAGGAAAACAAGAAGAGGTAGAAGAGATTTAAAGCATTCATTTTTATCACGCACATTGATAAAAAGTAGCTTGCACAAAGTGTGAAGGAGACAGCAACAGGAAATGTGCGTCTTTTTTTTTTTCCCTTAAACCCATTAAATTCCTTTAGATAGAAAGGAACAGCTTCTTTTCAAACAGGAGTCTCTCACTTTGCAGGTCATGGTGTGTCAGATATCATGACCCTGCCATCAAGACTCTCCCTTAGGACACTCCAGCCTCTTCCTCATCATTCCAATACACATTCCTTGCAAAAGCCTGCAGCAAAAAGCAATCCCCAGCAAGTCCTCCCTCTTCCCTGGATGTTTGGGTTTATTTTGTTTTTCCAGCAGTCCAACATAGCTCTAAGCAGTGGTTAACCATGTTTAACTGAGACTACCATTTGGAAACTGTTGCTAGATTTCCTTTCCCTCTGCTCATATTACAATGAAATCCAAATCCACCTTCTCCTCAGTTTAGATGACCGCAATTCAGCTGCCTTACTTTTTTCCTACATTCAATTGATCAAACTCACAAAAATGCATGCATATTGCTCTGGGTTCACCAAAGCAGAAATTTTCTGTTAAAATGCAAAAAAATACTTTTCTTAATTGATCCCTTTGGTCCTCTGCCAGAGGTACAGCCTAAAAAATTAACATGACATCACAGAGCTTGGAAGCCCTTCCCACCCACCCAGTGCACCAGTGTTAACCCAGACACTGGGCAACAGCAGGGCTTAGTTTATTTGTCTCCTAGTATTGTCTATTTGTATATTGGAGAGAGGAAGGAGAAGAGAGATTTCCAGATCATTTTTAACAGCATTTTGCAGTATGTAACCGTACATTCACTTTGGCCAACAAAGTAGAGACCAGTTGCTCTAAGAAATCACAATTTCATTTCAGAAAAACAAAAATAAATCAGAATTTAAACAGAACCTATATATTTTCTGTGTCCAGAAATAGCATAGGAAATTTACCTTAAAACATCCAGCTATTCCCTAGCAATCTGAAGTGATGTCACTTTGAATCTCAACAAGCAGGGGCCATTGACGTCACTGCCAGCAATGGCTGCCCTCCTATCCCCTCCCCACCATTCGTGGTAAATGATTCATAACTGGGTCTTCTTTGAGAATAAAAGAAAAGGCCTTTCCACGAAGTAGGTCACAAGTCCTCTCTTTTCACTGGTGTCAGGGATATTAAGCAGGCACGTTTCCCATTCTAAAATCGGCACCACGCTGCCGGCCAAGGCGTTGGGCTCGGGGAGAAGGCAGATCCCAGCGGGGGATTTTCCACGCTTTACATCTATCAGCCCTATTGGGGAATCCCAGCGTCATTCAAATTTCTTCAGCACTACCGGCTGTAAACAGCTCCTGCCTACATGTTGGTGCAGTCCTTATGTGTCTCCCTGAAACAACTACTGGACACTGGAGAATTCCCCTCCTAGCCACGAAAAGAACAGGGAGACACTGACTAGCTACAAGTGACAGCACCTCTTCACAACGACCTGCCAAAAAAACGGGCTCCTTATGTGTGTGTGTGTTTCAATCAATGAACTCAACTCTTATCAGCCAGACTTATAAAAGATCTGGAAGAAAAATAAATATTCTATTTGAAATTGGCGACGGTATCTTTTTGGTTTCTATCTTCCTGAGAAGTACTCCACTAACCCTGCTCCCACCCTACCCACCCCACCCCCCAAAAAATGGAAGAATCACAACAAACAAAACACACTCAGGCACAAGCTCACTTAGACAACAAGAGTCTCATGAAGGCAGCCAAACTGCCCGACTGTAAAGAAACCCTCGCCACCAATCTTCCCAGCCTGCAAAGAGCTAGACTATCCCAAGCAGAGTCTCCCTTTCGAAGGTAAAGTGTTAACTTTGTGTCTAAAAGTCCATCATAATCCCAAAATGCTTAAGCTGAATTCAAATCATCTTACTGGCAAAGACCCTCGCTGTAGAGTTTAATAAAAATCCTTAAAGCTCCTTTGGGTGTGGGCCATCACAGAACGAAGCACACATGTGCAAACACACACATCTCCTTTCTGGAGACACATTCAGGTATTTGGGGACAACTACTTCGGGATGAAGCCGGCCCTTCCCATCTTGGTTCTAATTCGGGGGCATCTAGGAAGTGCCATAATGCCAACAGTTCTTGTCCACGTCCCTTACTGAGAGCAGTTCCCAGCCAGCCGTCCTGCCACCTGTAGCTCTCATTCTAAGAGTGCAAAAGAAGGAAACCCTCCTTCCGAGGGGAAAACACACACACAACCACACACACACACACACACACACACACACACACACACACACACAGAGGCCGAGTGGCAGAACAAGATCCTCCCCACCTAAGGAGCTCGCCCACACTGGCACTCCAGCTCTCCCCCTGCACCAGGTGCTCTCCAGCAAGCACTCTAGTCCCCAACACGGATCAAATCCCAAAGAAGAAGGGATCCGAGCCGCCCTTCGAGTTCCTCTGCAAGAAGGGCCAGGCTCCTGAAGTCGCCTGCCAACCATCTACTTCTCGAACCCGTTCCAAGCCTGGGCGGTAATTCGTGAGAGTGCATCTCCTCACTCTCATCACAGAGCCCCCGACAACCTTTCCCCGAGCGGCCTCCGGCACTTACCACACCGCTCACACAGCAATCGGCCAACTTCCTTCCGTACTTTCCTGCCTGCGGGTACTGGGGGCGAAGAAGCCTTGAACGCCGCGGGAAGCTCGCCGGTGCTGCTGTTGGTTTCCGGCTCCATGAAGAAGATGTAGGTGCGGTCCTCCCGCAGCCGCCGCGGCGGAGAGGGAGGCCGCGGGTCCCCACAGGGCGATGAGGAGGCCAAGCCCGGGGTCGGGCCCAGGCGCACGGTGACCAGCGCGTCACGGCTCAGCCCGCCCGTTTTAGCCGCCCACACGTGGCGCACTCTCACCAGGTAAGGCGCTTCGGAGTCCCCGCTGCCGCCGCCGCCGCCGCTGCCACTGCCACCTCCAGGACGGGGGCTGGGGCTGAAGCTGGGGCGCGAGTGGATTGTCGTGGGCGGCTCCTCCAGCCCTCTGGCAGCGGCTCGGGCTGCCTCGTCCAGCAGGGGCCCCTCGTCGGGCGGTCGCCTGCGTGGCACCTGGCCCTCGATCACCACGGCGGCTCGCTGAGTTCGCTCCCGTACGGAGCCAGCGCCCCGCGGCGCCCACCAACAAACCGCGCCCGGAGCCGCCGCCCCCGCCGCCAAGGCCGAGGTCCGCAGCAACAGCAGCGGAGGCAGCAGAAGCAACGGCAGTAGCGCTCGCGGACCCCGACCCAGGGGTAAGGGGGGTGGTGGTGGTGGTGGTGGAGGCGGGGACTGGGGACTGGAGCTCGGCCTCGCCCGAGCCCGGGACTCCGGCGCCGCCGCCCCGCAGCAAGCGAGCCGGGGCCCGCGCCAGCCCATGGGGAGGGCGGGCGGGCGGGCTGGCAAGGAGAACGCGCTCTCCCGCCCCCTCGGTTCTTGGGTAGGACTGTAGTGCTCTCGCTGTGGGCACTGCTTCTGCCGCCTTCCTCGCTGCTGCCCGCCGTCTGGTGCCCGCTGCTCTCCCGGACGGGCCGATGGGCTCCCTCAGCCTCCTGCACCCGCCGGCCGGCTGGCTCGCTTGCTCGCTTGCACGCTCTCCCCACACTCTCTCTGTCCCTCCTCCTCCTGCCGCCGCCGCCGCCGCCGCCGCCGCCGCCGCTGTTGCTGTTCTCTCCGCTTCTCTGGCCCGCTCTCCTGCTCTGGCCCTTCCTCTGCCTCTCCTCCTCCTCCTCCTCCTCCTCTTCCTCCTCTTCCTCCTCTCCCTCCAACTTGCCCCCTTTGCACTCCTCCTGCTCGGGGTGGATTGGGGGCTGGCGGAGGGAGGAGAGGGCGTGACTTGTTTGTGGAAGCCGCGGGCAGGGACGGCTGGGGAGGGAATCCCGAGCGCTGCTGCCCCGGAGCTGGGTGAGGGGTTGGGGGGCGTGAGGGGGAGCCGCCGCTTCTGCCGCCGGCGCTACCCCCCGGAGCTGGAGGGGGAGCCGCCGGCTGCTTGGGCTGCTGGCAGTTCCCAAGCCTTTGTGTGGAGGGATGCTGCAGCAGAGCCTGCTGAGCTTCTCTGAGTCTGGGTGGGAGAGAGAGAGAGAGAAAGAAACCAGGAGGCGGAGTCGTGGGCTGAGAAGTCACCCGGAGGTGCTGGTGCTGCTGGTGCCGGTGCTGCTGCTGCTGATGCCGGTGCTGCTGCTGCTGCTGCTGCTGCTGCTAGTGATGGGGGGTGTCCTTGCCAACCGTAACTGCTATGTGCCCCTCCCTCCAGCCTTCACCCAGCATTTTTCTTCATCCACCCCAAACCCCAGTGGCTTAACCTACCTGGGGTCGGAGGGCAAGGGATATTTTCCTTCTGATTGCCCCTTTTAAAATTCAATTTCATTCAATTCTATAAACTTTTATTAAGCGCTTACTGTCTACTCAGCATTATGTTACATTCAAACTGCAAAAGGGGGAAAAAAAAATCCCAGTTTTAGTCCTCAAGGGGTTTACCTTGTTATATGATAACATGAACACAGATATACCCAAGAATAGAAAGGAAAACAGCTTGCAGCCATTAACCTAGATATTATGTGTGGGGGTACAGAGTTGGAAGGAAGAGAAAAGGTAAAATTCATTACTTTAAAAAATAAAGTCCAGGATGGCTGAGTTACTTGATAGTTTAGAAATAGCACCCATTTAGATGAGCAGCCACAGAAAACTTTTTTAACACTCCTTATCCCTCTCCAACACAGATATCTATCCTGATCTCAAACAGAATATCTGCTTTGACTCCCCTACCTTCCTTCTAAAATACCTTACTTGCCCCACTGGCCACCACACGGACCTGCTAAAATACCAGCTTAATTTGCCAACAACCTCTCAGCCCTGCTAACACACCAGTTTAACAGGCTAACCATTTCACAGGCCTGCTAAAATACCAACTACTAGGCTAAACTTTATACATCTACTAATATACAAATTTACCACACTAAAAATTGGTGCATGCCTGTTGAAATACCAGCTTATCGTGCCACACATCCACTGAAATATAAGCTAAACTAATATCTGCACATACCGTATTGTTGAAATGCCCACTTGTCATGCTAACACCTGAACATATGTGCTAAAATTCTACTTTATTGTGCTAACAAGTACAGATGCCAGCTGCTGAAGGCAATTGAAGACCGTAAGCGACCTTTGGGTCCATCACAGGAATATTAGTAGCAGCTTTATCTGACAAGTCATTTTCTTCTAAAAATCAAAAAGTGTGTCTCCTTTAATGGCCATAGGAAGTTATAGATACTGGGTCACTACTCTCATACAGAGTCCCCAAGGGACTGGAGGTGTAAGTAACACAATGGGCATATCTGTCTTTTCAGTAAGTTTTTCAAAGTGACATGCTAAAATTAAAAATGGAAAATGTAGTTATTTTAAGGAGAAAAGTCAAAGACTTGTGTGTTTTGTTTGTTGTTTTGGCAACTGGGGCTAAAGGACTTGCCTAGGATCATACTGCCACGGAAGTGTTAAGTGTCTGAGATCACACTTGAACTCAGGGTCTCCTGACTTCAGAGGTGATGCTGTATCCACTGCACCATCTAGCTGCCCCAAAAACGTGTTAAATTAAATGAATACTTCATTCAAGTTAAGTCAATCCCAAAATGGGCAGTAGAGTTGAATGCCAGTAGTTGCAATCCTTTTGGGGAGCTCCACTAAGGTAATCTAGCTGGTTCTAGAAAGCTCGTCTATCAGGAGTTTATATTTAATTTATTTGATTTTAAAACTATCAGAGAGAGAAAGAGTCAGAACCCTGATACTTGAAATTACTTGCCTTCTGAGAAACCTTGCCAATGACTCTCTCAGAATCAAGCCATGAAGAACTCTTACTTTGAGAGTGTTATCTACACAATGTTCTTGCTTTAAAATGTTACAGCATGAAGAAACTGGAAACTGAGTGCCCATCAGTTGGAGAATGGCTGAATAAGTTATGGTATATGAATGTTATGGAATATCATTGTTCTATAAGAAATGATCTATAAGAAAGGCCTGGAGAGACTTACATGAACTGCTGCTAAGTGAGCAGAACCAGAAGATCATTGTACATGGCAACAACAAGATTATACAATGACCAATTCTGATGGACATGGCTCTTTTCAACAGCAATGTAATTCAGTCAGTTCCACTGGTCTTGTGATGGAGAGAGCCAGCTACACCCAGAGAGAGGACTGTGGGAATTGAGTGTGGACCATAATATAGCATTTTCACTCTTTCTGTTGTTGTTTGCTTGTATTTTGTTTTCTTTCTTAGTTTTTTTTTCCTTCTTCATCTGATTTTTCTTATGCAGCAAGATAATTATATGAATATGTATACATATATTGGATTTAGCATATATTTACTATGTTTAACATATATTGGATTACCTGCCATCTAAGGAACAGGGTAGAGGGAAGGTGGGGGGGGGGGATTTGGAACACAAAGTTTTGCAAGGGTCAATATTAAAAAATTATCCATGCATATTTTTTGTAAATAAAAAGCTTTAATTTTAAAAATGAGAGGTTAAAAAAAATGTTACAGCATGGTTTCATCTAATTTAGAAGCCAAAGGGGTCACACTTTGTCTAGAGCCTTTTCTTAAAGTTTTCAAGGTCAACAGATAGTCAAGAGGGCAGAGCGATTGTTTGCCACAAACCAAAATCTTCACATAGAGAGGAGGGAGAGAAAGGAAGGAGGGAGAGGGAGAGAAACAGACAGAGAGACAGAGACAGACAGAGAGAAACAGAGACAGAGAGGGAGAGAGAAAGAGAGAGAGACACGGAGAGAGTCAGAGGCAGAGAGAGAGAGGGAAAGAAAAAGAGGGGAGGAGGAGGAGAGGAATGAAGAGATGGAGGGAAGAAAGGAGGGTAAAATTGTGCAGGAAACATGGAATAACCAAAGCCAAATCTCCAAATTAAAAAGAATAAATTATCTCAAGATAAAGATGCAGGAGGAAAAATGTCAGACAAGTGGAATCCTTGAACCTCCCTCCCATTCACCATTCCTAGCTCATTGCCAGGCCACATATTAGACTCAATTGCAGGTTTGTGCTACAGGATCCAACTGTGGGCTCTACCCACTATGCCTGCTATTGTATCTCTAGTGAATTCCCTTATCCACACATGTGTACACCCATGCACATTTATTCTGTCCTATTGGGTAAGAGTGAGAAGATGATAGTTCCCAAAACAACCTAGAGAACAGTTTTCAGAATCAAATTGAGGATGTCCCTAAGAAAAGAAGAGAGCAAAGGACAGAATCTTAGAGTGCATTCAAAATCAGGTGACTTGATGTGGTTGATGATTCAATGGAGATAAAAGAATAAGCAGAAGAATAAGAGAATAGTATCATGAAAACCTAGAGAAAAAAGAGAATCCAGGGGAAGAATGTGCTCAACTGTGCCAGGTGATGCAGAGAAGGCAAAAAGAATAGATTGAGCAAAGACTACCATAGTTGACAATTAAGAGTTCACCGTCAATTTGAGGGAGAGCTGTTTTGATTACAGAGGGTTAAGTAAATCAGATAAGAGGAAATGATGGTACCAAAGTGTAGTCAGACTTTTATAGGAGTTTGGCTGAGAGACAGAAAAGAGACATTAGGTGATATCTTACTGGGAACATAAAGGCTAATAAATAATGGGTTTTTTAAAAATGTAAGGAGATATTTGCACATATTTATAGGCAGCTGAGACAGAAATCATATATAAGGAAATGCTGAAGTGTAGAGAGAGTGGATAATATGTAGGGCAATCTGCCAGAGAAGACGGAAGGGAATGAGGATAAAGGGCACAAGGTATAGCATTGACCTTGTTGAGTAGGTCCAGGTCTTTATCAGAAACTACAATAAAAGCTGGAGAAAGTACTGGATATTATGTCAAGGGATTGTAGTATATTTTTACAAAGGGGACAGAGAAGAAAGAACACATGGCAAATGTTCCCTTATGTGTTGTGAATTTGAATTTTATTGTAATCTAATTTTATTTTATTTTCAGTTCTGAATTCTTCCTCTCCCTCTACCTTGTCCCCTATCCAATGAGAAAAATAAAGAAAAATTAGACATATTACAAATTAGGTGCAGTCATGAAAAATGTTCCCACATTAGCCTGTTCGGATAAAACAGAAAATAGAAAGAGAGAAAAAGAAAGAAATTTTGCTTTAATTTACTCTCTGAATCCATCACTTTTCTAACCAGAGGTAGATAGCATATTTCATCATGAATCTTTAAAAATACAGCAAGTCATTATACTAATCAATTACAAAGTCTTCCAAAGTTGATTATCTTTGAAGTATTCTTCTTACTGTATATACAAATTGTTCTCCTCGTTCTGTTCACTTCACTTTGCATCAGGTCATATAAATCTTCCTTAGTCTTTATGAAACCATGCCCTTATTATATCTTATAGCAATAGTATTCTACTATATTTGTGGCATAATTTTTTCAGTCATTCCCCAGATGATGGGCATCCCCTAAATTTCTAACTCTTTGTCACCACAGAAGAGTTGCTATAAATATTTTTGTACATACTGATTTTTTTTCTAATTTGATCTATTTAAGGTATAGACATAATAGAAGCATTTCTGAGTGAAAGGGGTATGTACACTTTTGTAGTCCTTTGGACATAGTTCCAAATTGCTCTCCAAAATGGTTTTCAAGTTCACTTTTTTGTTGTCTAAATTGTCTAATTCAGCTTCAACAGTGAATGTTTTCACATAGCCCCTCCACCATTTGACATTTTCCCTTTTTTTGTAAACTTAGCCAATTTTATGACTATAAAGAAATATTGTTTTAATGTGTATTTCTCTAATATTTAGCAATTCTGAGCATTTTTTCCATATAGCAATTGAGCATTTGTATTTCTTCCTTTGTAAACTGCCTGTTCCTGTCCTTCGACTACTGATTAATTGAGAAATGACTCATTCTTATAAATTTGACTTGGTTTCCCATGTAGCTCAGAAATGAGACCTTTATCAGAGAAAATTAACTTTAAAGATTTTTCCCATTTTCCTGCTTTTCTTTTATTTTTAGCTGCATTGGTTTTCACAGAGCAAAAAAAAAAAATTTAATTTAATTTAATTATATGTAATCAAAATGATCCAATTTACTTCCTATGAACTTTTCTCTTATTTGATCATGAATATAAAGATGATGATAGGTAATTTCTTCCATACTGCATGATACCTAATTTATTTACTATACTACCCTTTATATCTAAATCATGAATGTGTTTTTAAGTTTATCTTAGTACGTATAATGTTAGTCTATACCCAGTTTGTGCTAAACTACTTTCCAATTAATATATTTAGAAGAATTGAAAATGTTTAACCTCTATTGGATTACTTGCTGTCTATGGGAGAGACTATGTGGAAAGGAAAGGAGAAAAATATGGAACATAAAGTTTTGCAAAGGTGAATGTTGAAAATTATCTTTGAATGTATTTTGAAAAATAAAAAGCTATTATAAAAAAAATCAACCAAAAACACTCATTTTCCAATTTTCCCACGAGTTTTTGTGGAGTTCTTGTTCCAATAGCTAGAATCTTTGTATTTCTATCACTAGATTACTTTTGTTAGGTGGCAGACCAGATAGAGTAAGAGGGTGGGGAATCAGAAGGACTCATTTTGGGGAGTTCAAATCTGGCTTCAGACACTGCCTATGTTAATCTTGTTTAACTTAGTTTCCTCATCTGTAAAGTTATTTGAATAAGAAAATGACAGATCACTACAGTATCTGTTCCAAGAAAATCCCAAAAGGGGTCACAAAGAGTTGAACATGACTAAAAAACAATTACACAACAAAGGCTACTTTGTTTCTCTATATTGTGTACCTGGTCTGTTCCACTGATTGGCTTTTCTATTTCTTATCATTTCAAGTTTTTTGTAAGATAACATGAGATTTGGTATTGCTATATACCCTCTTCCCATTTTAAAAATATTTTTAACCTTTTGTTTCTCCATATGAATTTTGTTATTTTTTTCAACTCCACAAAATAATCCTTTGGTGATTTGATTGTTGTGGCACTGGATAAGTACATAATTTAGTTTTAATATTTAGAGAAGTAAATTTTCCACAGGTAACTGCTTTAACTGCATTCTGAAAATTTTGGTATGTTTCCAAATTTAGTTTTAATATTTAGAGAAGTAAATTTTCCACAGGTAACTGTTTTAAATGCTATCCGAAAATTTTGGTACGTTTTCCATTTACTTATTCAGTGCCACATCAATCAAATCACCAAAGGATTATTTTGTGGAGTTGAAAAAAAACAACGAAATTCATATGGAGAAACAAAAGATTAAGAATATTTTAAAAATGGGAAGAGGGCATAGCAATACCAAATCTCATGTTTCCAATTGCTAATTGTTTCTATAATTTGGTTTTTGATTCATTCATTCTCCGGGATTAAGTTATTTAGTTTCCAATTAGTTTTGAATCTTTGTTCCAAAGGCCATTTACTAAATATTGGGTTTTTTATCATTGCATTTTGATCAGTAAAAGATGTTTTTAATATTTTGGCTTTCCTACACTCGTTTATGAGTTTTTGTCCCCTAACATATGCTTAATTTTTATAAAGGTACCATGAACAACTGAAAAATAGATATATCCCTTTCCATGGCCATTCAGTATTCTCCAAAGATCTATAATAATTAACTTTCTAAAATTCTACATAATCCTTAATTTTTCTTAATTATTTTTAAAATTCATTTTATCTCTATCTATTGAAATTCTTTACCATCATACTTCTACTATCAAGTTCTTTCAGTAACTCATTTAACTTTTCCTTTAAGAATTTGCATACTATTCCATTGAATTAATATACATATAGTATTGGTCTTAATTCATTGTCTATGATACCTTTTGGCAAAATATAGTTTCCCTGCTTATCTTTTTAATTTAGATTTATTTTTGCTTTTGCTTTGACTGAGATCATGATTGCTACTCCTGTCTTTTTTACTTAAGGTAAAGCCTAATCAATATTGCTTTAGTTCTTTATTTTATCTTTGTGGATAGCTTTCTATTTCAAATTTCAAATGTGTTTATTATATATATATAGTTGAATTTGATTTCAATCCATTCTGTTATCCTGTTTTATTTTATGGCTAAGTTCATTCTATTCACTTTCATAATTATGATTGCTGATTTTGTGCTTACTTCAATTTTAGTCTATTACATTTAATTTTTCTTTTTCCTTCTCTTTTGGAATCTATTTGCTTCATATTAAATCCTCTCTTAACCTACCTTCCATTTCTCCACCCCTTTCTTTACTCTTCTTCCGTTTTCCAGTTGGGAAGGATGTTTTTCTGTACCTAATTCTGTATGTATATTTTTCCTTCTTTTAACCATTTCAAATGAGAATGAGGTTCAAGTGTCACTCACCCCTTCCTTACTACTCTCTCCTTATTGTATAAGCCCTTTTTTGCTTATTCTAGTTACATGAGATAATTTTCCCTATTCTGCCTTGCCTTTCCCCCATCTCCCAAAAAACTCCTTTTTCATAACCTTTCCATTCTTCTTTCAAGATCACCAAATTATACCATAGACATTCCTGGACCCTCTGCCTAATTAGACTTACTCCAGTACCCCTGGTAATGCCCCAAGGGGCAACATGTACCATCTCCCCGTATAAGAACATAAATGGTTTGGCCTTGTTTAGTCCCTTATGACTGATCACTCAGGGTTATCTTTTTATGCTTCTTTTGTCTTCTATGTTTGTACATCAAATGTTCTACTCAGTTCTATCTTTTTAACAGGAATGCTCAGAAATCCCATATTTTAGATTTGGCTGGAAAATGATATACACATCCAGAGAGACAGCAATCCATGTGGACTGAAGCATAGTGTTTTTACCATTTTTGTTGGTTTCTTTGCTTTTTCGGTCTTGTGCTTTTTTCCCTTTTGGTCTGATTTTTCTTGCACCACATGACAAATACGGAAATATGGTCTTTTTAAATGAAAAAGAATCCTCCATTTTTGTAAAAAACCATTTTTTCTCCCCATAGTATTATATTCAGTTTAGATGAGTAAGCCATTCTTAGTTGTAGGCTTAGATCCTTTGCCTTATGGAAAATCATATTTTAAGCTTTCTCCTTCTTTATAGTGGTGGCTGCTAAATCTTGTGTGATCCTGACTGTGACTCTGCAATACTTAAATTCTTTCTTTCTGGCTGCTTGCAATATTTTTTCCTTGACTTGGGAGCTCTGGATTTATATTATAATATTCCTGAGAGTTTTCATTTTAAAGTTTCTTTAGGGAGGTGACAAGGGGATTCTTTCAATTTACTTTGCCCTCTGATTCTAAAAAATCTGGATAGTGTTCTTTTATCATTTCTATAAATATGGTACCTAGGCTCTTTTCTTTTATTCATGGCTTTCAGGTAGCCTTAAATAATCTCTCTTTGGTCTATTTTCCAGATAAACTATGATAGGCTCACAACCCCTTTTTGCCCAAAAACTTTTTACACGATCCTAAGTATAAAAGCATATAAAATAGTATATAAAGCAAACACTGACTAATAATAAAATCATAAAGAAATCTATTTTAAAACAATTCTTTGTTTTATATATATATATATATCTCTTATTTATTAAAGACAAAAGCAAATTGCTTGTTCATTTTTACATAAAAATTAAATCTTGATCAATATTTTATACTTTTTATTGTTGCTAAATTTTTCACAACCTCCCCACCTGCATACAGTTATGTAATCCCATATGGATTTTTAATCTATTGTTTAAGAATTAAGAAACATTTTGAGCTTTGACATCTTTCAACTATGAGATATTTAATATTTTCTTCTATTTTTTCACTCTTTTGTCTCTGGTTATTTCTTGATGTCTCATTAACTCATGAAGTTTCATTTGGCTAATTTTGATTTTCAAGGGGTTCTTTTCTTCAGTTTAATTGTGTGTTTTTTTCTAACTGTTAATTCTCTTTTCATATCTTTCATTTCTTTGCTCATTTTTTACTCTACCACTCTCATTTGGTTTTTAAAATAATTTAAACATTTTTTAACTCTTCTAAGAATTCTTATTGGGTTTATGTCCAAACTACCCTTTCTTTTGCTTGTAGGTGTTCTTAAGTCATTCTCTTCTGTGTTTATGTCTTGAGCTTCACTCTCAACATAACAGGTCTCTGTAGTCAAATTCTATTTTTATGTTTATTTGCTCATTCTTTTAACTTACTTTTTGACTTGGGACTATGTGTTAGTGCCAGGCTCTGCACACTTCTGGAAAGCATTCTGGCCTGATGTCTTTTTGTTGCTTTCACACCTTAGGCTGAAAACCTGCAAGCTTTTGGTGCTCTCCAAGTTGTGTGAATCAGACTGAGTGAGGTATGTTCTCTGCCCTCCTATTTTGAGTGCCCCAAGTCCCTGACCCAGGTTTGGGTGTCTCAGCTCTTTTTGACTGGAAGCTTCAGTTTCTTGCTGCTGCACTCAGTCATTATTAGCTTCTGCTGTGAGGCTTTACAAATTCAGAGTAACTGAACTGCTGGATCCTTTTTAGTCTAGGACTCTTGACTTGATTATTCCATTGTAGGCTTTTATACCAGGCTAAAGGCTAGAATTGAGAGTCATTGTTCTATCCCTGGAATCAGACTCTCAAAGCAGATTTTTCTTCCAGAACTTGTTCCTTTCTCAGTACACTGCTAGGACTCTTGCTCAGTATCACTTCTCTCTGCTCTTTAAATCTGACTCAGAACTGGGTGCTAAGAAACAGAACCCCTAGCTAGCACCCAGTGCCCATTCAGGAATCCCCAGGGATCTTTTTCTGCTTTGGTGCTTCCTTCTCAGATGTATTTCAATCCCTAGGCATTGAACAGCTCTCCAGTGCTGATCCTGGCTAGTCCTCAATCCCAGGCTCCACATACGTCTCTATCTCCTTAAGCTGGGGGAAAATGAGTCATTGTGTACTTTCTGTAACTTTCCTGATCAAAATTCATCTGGTGCAAGATAGTTTGCTGGTCAAGCTAGGCTAAAATGCTTTCCTCTTATTCCATAATCTTGACTCTGCTCCCCAGCCCCAATCTCCATTCTCAAAAAAGTGCATGTCAAGACCCTCAGCTGTTCTGGTGAAGGAGATGCTGTTGGAAGCTTAAGACGAGAAGAAAAGTATACGAATGCTCCTCTGGTAAGTGGGATAAAGAAGAGGGAAACTTAAAAGTTACAGTGCTGTAATGAGGGCCTTATTGGGAATAAATAGCATAAATGTCTTGTCTACCTAAATCAGTTCAATAGTATAACTTTATCCACATCTGCTCAGCAATATGTGAATAAAAGCAGAGGAGGAGGATGGTAAACATAATTCAGTGTTGGGGTCTAACAAGGTATGAGTGACCAAGGAACTGAAAGCATTTCTATCTTTCCAGTCCTTTTATCCCTCATTCCACATCCCCCAGTACATTTCAATCCAGTGACAGTAGCCTCTTTCCTATTCCTTTCTCAAAATACTCCATCTTCCAACTCATGGCATTTTAACTGGAAATTCTTCAGCTCTGGAATTCTCTGTTTCATATCTGTCTCCTGGTTTCTTTGGCTTCCCTCAGAAAATTCCATTTTCTAAAATAAGCCTTTCCCAATCCTCCTTAATGCTAGTGCCTTCCCTCTGTTGATTAGCTGCAATTTAATGTGCATGCATGTGTGGTATGTAAGTATGTGTGTATATATATGCATATATATACATGTACACACATATACACACACAGACATATACATGCATATATACATATATGTGTATATACATAATGTATATACACAGATGTTTGTATATATATATACATGCATATATCTGTATGTATTCATATATATTTATATATTCATACAATATAATTTGGTGTATATGGGTTGGACTAGATGGCCACTGAAGTCCCCCAACTCTCAGATTCTATAATTCTACCAAAATTGCTTTATACGCCCATGAATTTGCTTTAATTGGCACTCACTACCTCCACAGTGAGAAAAGAATATTCATGCATGGATATAAAGACAAATTTAAGGGTTTTCTAATTAAGATTACATAATGAGAAATTCCAAGAGATCCATGATCCTCACATATTATTCTAAAACAGCAACAGAAATGTCAAAGAATAAAAAAGGGATTTTTAACACCATAAGAAATAAAAACCAATTAAAATTTTAAAATGAGCAAAGTGATGGAAAACAGTGACAAATTTTTAAAAAAAATCTATAGGTCAAGAACCATTCCCTAAAAGATAGTCAAAGGTTATGAATAAACCATTCTCAAAGGAACTGTGAATTATTTACAACCATATGAAAGACTGTTCCTAATTACTAATAATAAAAGAATAAGATCCAAAATGATTCTAAGATTTCACTTCATACCCAGAAAATTGGCAAGGAGGGAAAAAGATGGGAACAGTTAATGTTAGACAGTCTATAGAAAGATGGACCCATGAACAAATTATTGATGGAACTATGAACTGGTTTAAATATTCTGGAAAACAATTTGGGATTTTAAAAAGAGAGGGCGAGAGCAATTAAACAATTCTCAATGCCGTGGAATCATAATGACCAATTTGGCCTGAGGAAAGAGATGAGAAAATTGTATATTCTTCTATTCACTGGAGACATGCAGAACTACAGGTATGAATATCACATATTCTATCAACCATGATCAATGTGTTGGTTTTACTTAACTATGTTTTTTTTCCTTTGTTACAAGGGAAGGCTTGTGACTAGGGAGAGAGATGACATCCAGAGATGACTGTTATACAAATGCAAACCAAATGTTTCAAAACCAAAATGAAAGATAAGACTAAAAATTTGCAAAATCTACTGAGAGACATTTTCAATGCAAAAATGACATATTTTGATAATTTAAGCAAGAACTACTATGATAAGAAAATGACAAGAATCCACCAAAAAGCTATAGGAAGGTTTGGGGTTTTTTTTAAATACTAGAAACTACTATTCAAATAAGAATTAGAAGATACCAAAAAATAAGTATTAATATGGAAAATGTATCAGAAAACCTTTAAAACATAAATAAATACAACCAATTCACTGCAAGGGATAAGAAAGCAAAGAAAGTACAAATCAAGTGGGAATAGGCTCAGCAAATTACTCATTTATTGGAAACATTGCAAAACATTCAAATTAAAAGTGTCAAGAAGCTGTTACAACCTCAGGGTTACTGACATCCCAGAAAATTAGGGAAAACAAGAAAATATTGTCCTTAAGGAAGTTGTTCCAAGAAAACTTCAAAATAAATGAAAATGAACAACCATGGAGAACTAGAAAGAGAACACAGGACTCCAACAAGAAAAAAACAAATGTAGGAAAAGTCCAACAAACTCAAGAAGAAAAATGAAAATGATACCTCAAGGGACACCAATCAGGATCAAAAGTGGATTTGTCGATAAAAGACCAGGTTCAATTAGAGAAATAGTACTATGACGAATACCAAATTAAGAAACATGAAATGATCCAAATTATGGCAAAAAAAGAATATGCTGTATGAAATATAATATGGTCATAAAAATATTATTGGAGTATTTTAAGGAAACTTTTGTACTTTTGAAGCTTTTCAGAAAGATATATGCATTGCAAAGTAATCTGTGAGCACCAACTAATCCTTCAAGACAACACAATAAATAACCAAAATTATTCACACTTTTCAAATAAATATAAACCATTTCCTAACTAAATATGAGGCCCATTAGAGTATTATGTTGACTAAACAAGCAAATGCTTCTTAACTACATTTCTGAGAAGCAGAGATATAAAGGCATGGAGAACTAAGAAGGCAAGATGTAAGCAGAAAATTCTCAATAGTAAAATCCTGTTTTTGACAAAAAGAAAAATCTAAACTTGTTATACAATTAATAAAACAGAGGAACATTGGTTAATAGGCATGTGTAAAGTTGAATTAATAACAACAATAATAATAATAAGGAAATCTGCAACCATTCTGATAAAGTGGATTTTTTTTTTAAAAGAAGTACCAATACTTGAAAAGACAAATCTAATCATTGCAATTCTAAATCTAAATGAACTGAACTTTCCATTTTAAAGAGTTACATTGTGTATCAGTGGACCAAACCCAACAATATGCTGATCATAAAAGTACATTTAATTCAGAAAATTAAAATAAATTTAAACTGAAGATTTACTTTATCTATTTTTATTTTTTAATTTTTTTCTGAGGCAATTAGGGTTAAATAACTTTCCTAGAGTTACACATCGAGGAAGTGTTAAGTTTCTGAGATCACATTTGAATTCAGGTCTTCCTGACTTCAGGACTGATGCTCTATCCACTATGCCCACCTTGTTGCCCCCACTTTATCTATTTTTAATGAGTATCCTTTCTGGGTTCACTATTCCAAAGTCAGACTGGTAACCTGTTCTCCTCAGAGTTCTAGCGATGTCCCTGAAAGGTTGGAATATCTTCCTATGATGCTACTGATTTGCTCCCACTTTCTAATCATGGTTCCACCACATTTTTACTCACCAATGAGTAACCCTTCAATTCTATTTAACTCATTAGTATAAATAGACTTTTTTTTAAAGGATATTTACTTTGAAGACTAGGCAAAAAAGCAGAAATATCAACATTTCTTCCTAACATTTTGGGAGAAACCCATTTGACCTCAGTCTCTGGCAGGAGTGGGCTCAAACTTCATGCAGTTTCTACATAGCATTGGCCATAATATGTTCACATTCAAATGTGGTATTGCTGCTAGATGAATAATTATCTCAGCAACCCCTGGGATAGGTCCCAAAGTGTAATGACTTTTTCCCAAAAATATCCTGAAGAACAGCAAAACCCATGATGAACTTAGATACTTGGACTCCTGGACTTCAGAAGACTCATTCTCTTCTCAAAACTCATGAGATAATAGACTCCAAATCCATCTTCTTCACCTAAAATGAAAAAAAAAAAAGACATGCTAAAGCAGGCAAAGAACTGAGAACTATATTCATGGGGCCATCTGTTGACCCCCTTGGAATGGAGAGCACTCATGTCCTCTCCTCTTAATAGCATTGGTATTTTCACCAAATATTATCTAGCAGGGAGAAGTCAGATAAAGAAAAGAGATGAAACTAAAAAGAAAGAACAAATTCAACTAAGACTTTTTTAATATTCTGTCAGTTCTGGTTCCACAACTACATTCAATCAAAGAGGGTGCTGCTGGGTAGTTGATTGCAACCCATTCCAAATGTGTAACATGTTCAGATGTTCTTCATTACACATACTCATGATTCTTCCAGAAATGTGTTCCATAGCCACTTCCATATGAAGAATTGCATTAGTGGCACCCTGTACATTCTCATAAGGACAGATTTGCTGGCCAGCCAATTCCCTGTTACACAATTACAAAAAGTGTGTTTGGCACTGATGATACTATGCAAAATTGAATTAAAACCAAAAAAAAGTACTAAAAGAGAACAACAACAGCATTATATTATGCTTTTAAAAGTTCTGTTCAAAATAAATGTATTGTGCTTTTTCATGGGAACTCAATATATTTTTTTTATTTTTGAGTATTTATTTATTCCAAGCAGCAACTTATTTATTGACATTTTTGTTAATTACTTTTATATGATATTTTATTTTCCCCTAATTACATCTTTTAGATTCTTAAATATTTTAAAGTTTTTTATTTCAAAAGCTCTCTCCTCTCTCCTCCTTCCTCCCTGAGATGATAAACAATCCAATATAGTTTATACATATAGCAATCATATAAAATGTTTCCCTATTAGTTATTTTGTATGAGAAGACTTGGATAAAAAAAATTTAACCTAGTCATTTTCCAATAAAATTCCAATAAAATGAAAAAATGAGAAAAATAACTAGTAACTAGTAGCAAATAATGGTAGAAGATGTGGTTATCTTAATTTCAAAAGATAACATATCCAACAGAGACAGATGAAAAATTATTGAGCTAAATAAAATATTAAACAATTTAAATTTAATTGATACATATAAAGAAATGAAAATGAGAAGCAAAAAATATATATTTTATTAGCACACATGATATGGACACAAAAATTAATTGTGAGAGGCATAACAAAAAAAATATAAGTAAATAGAAAAAAACCAGACATTTTATATACTACATTTATAAATCATAGTGCAATAAATCTAATAGTAAATAGTAATTTGATGATAAAATGCCCAGGTCCACACAGAAACTAAAAATGGTTCATTAAATAGAATATCTAAGTGAAAGGAAAAATTATAACACAACATATTAACAATGAAATTTCATAACTATATATATATATATATATATATATATATATATATACTACATACAAAAATTTATGGGAAGCAGCCAAAGCAGTACCAAGGGACTAATTTATAGATGAAATGCCAGCTATAATAACAGACAGTGATGGAAACTTGGAGGTGAATCTGAGCTTAAAATAAATAAAAGGGAAAATAAATCAACCGATGAATAGAAATAATCAAGATAATTTGTTGTTCAGACATTTTTCAGTCATGTCTGACTTTGTGACCCCATTTGGAATTTTCTTGGCAAAGATATTAGAGTGGTTTTCCATTTCCTTCTGCAGTTCATTTTACACATGAGGAAACTGAGACAAATGGGGTTCAATCATTTGCCCAGAATCATACAACTAATAAATGTCTGAGGCCAGTTTTAATTGCAGGAAGACAACTTTTCCTGGTTCCAAGTCCAGTGCCCTATCTACTGTGCCATCTAGCTTAGCTCAATCAAGATAATAACTGAAATTTATACAATTCAAAACAAAATAAACATGTAAATGAATTGATTTTATAAAAAGAATATATAATAAATATTTAATTGATAAATTATTATTAAGCTCCTACTATGTGTCAGGCAATGTATTTAAACGAAATTTTAAAAAGAACAAATCAAAAATGTTGGAAAGAAGACTTCAACAAGGCAAAAGACTTAAAAAAAATTACATGCTGTAATGTTCTGCTCTAAATTGTAATGTTCTCTGGGAGCAGGTTTCTTGGGGGGCTTCTGGGAGCAGCCTTAGTTTCAGTTTAGTGGTAATAACCCTGAATGCAGCCAGAAATTAAAGTCCAAATCCTTTATTTTCTCCTTCAAAGCCTTGAATCTTTTCCTGGAGCCCAGTTAAATTTAATAGAGGCCTATCTCTCTCCTTGGTTCCAAGAGCTCTTGCCATTAGTTCTTTGTCTCTGCCAGTTTCAGCCTCTTGTCCTCCCAATGTCTCCAGCGAGAGCAAAGATAGAAGTTGGAATGAATCTGACTCCACTTCCCAAGAGTGGGCTTGTGGGCTTTTGACTTGTGAATCTCCCAAAGTCCATCCTAGTGGAAGCTCCTAGCTTATATATGCTCTCTAAAGGTGTGAATTGTAATGTGTGAACTCTCTTAAACATGTGAACCCTAAAGGTGCAAATTAAGTATATAACCATTGTCTCTATCTATTCCAGTGGCTTAGCACCTTGTTTCAAGTTCTGGCCCGTAACATCTCCCACTTTCTTTTGATTTAAAACATAAGATGGTCAGACTTCCCAAAGAGGTGAGAACCTAAAAAAAAAAAAAAAAAAAGGTGATCACGCCTTCCCTGACAGCTCAAAAAAGGAATGAAAACACCATAAAAGGGGTGGGGGGCAGCTAGGTGGCACAGTGGATAGAGCACCAGCCTTGAATTCAGGAGGACCCGAGTTCATATCTGGTCTCCGACACTTAACACTTCCTAGCTGTGTGACTCTGGGCAAGTCAGTTAACCTCAGCCTCAGAAAAAAAAAAAAAAAAAAGAAGGAAAGAAAGAAAGAAAGAAAACACCATAAAAGGAGATAGTCACACCCTCTCTCTGAGTTCTCATGAAGGGAGACGAAAATACCAAAGGAAATGGGAAATCAAATCAGATTAACAGGTTTCTGAAGGGGCTCACTTGAAACAGGTATACATAAATCCATCAATATGGGAGGTATTACACATAATTGCATAAATTACATAAGCACATAGTAATATAACACAGGCTAGAATTGATGTAACAAATAACATGAATTAACATGAGGAATTATACATGTCCATAAGTCCTAGAAATAATCCAAAAGGAATCTATTGTCCATTAGTTTATGTGCTAGGAATCCAATAATTCCTGCAAGTTGTGAAGTCTTGTAATAGTCTCATCCTGTGTTAGGGAATCCAATGATTCCTGCTAGTTTTCAAGTCCTGCAACAGTCTTATCTTGTGTTAGGGAATCCAACAATTCCTGCAGATTTTGTTCTTCTCCTTTGTTTTCAGATTTTTCTCTTTCTTTCTGTCTCTCTCTGATGGACAAGGCAAATACGGCTCATTGGCACCCATCTGATCCCTTCTCCATCTGTGGAAATACTAGCAAACCCTCTTCCTCAAGGGACCTATCTGGTCCCTTCCACTCATCACTTTCTGGATCTCTCCATATCACCTGGCAATTATCTAAAGATAGCGGAGCTGCTCGCACTAGACATTGCCCTCCTGTTGGGTTATAAAACCTGTCTGCTGGAGCCAGTGTATCTTTATCAAAAATTTAAAAATTAATGGTATAGAGAACTAAATTTAGAAGTTCCCTTGTGTTACCTGTGGCTCTCCCTTTCTTTTATTTTTGGAGGAGTGTCTTAATGTTTTTGTTTCTTCTCTCTCCTACTGCCTGTCCTTGAGGATTAAAAAGTATTCCAGTGGTGTATAAAATCTTATACTGTGCACAAAAGTATGCAAAATGTTTAGAAGTATATGCAGGTCCATTATCTGTTTTTATTGCTTATGGCACATCCCTAATTGCAAATGCATGGATAAGGAATTCAGTGACCACTCAGGCTGTCTCTTTTGCTGTTGGTATTGCAAAAGTGAATCCTGAAAAGGTATCTACCACAATGTGGATAAAAGACATATGACCAAAAGATTTATAATGGGTCACATCCATTTGCCAGTCATTGGGTCTCAAACCATGAGGGTTCTTCCATGGAGGGACCGTAGGAGCATGGAAAGAAAGGCAAGCTGTACAGCTTTTTACTATGCTCCTAGCTTCCTCTTTTGTTATTCCAAATTTAAACATAAAGCTCAAGCAGCCTGATGATATTTAGAATAAGATTCTTGGGCTTCCTGAAGTAAAGGAGTACTGGCTAACATAGTTAAAAGGCTATCTGCCTTTGAATTTCCATCAAAAATAGGACCTGGAAGTCCAACATGTGAGTGGACATGCAAGATATAAATCTTATCTGGATGCTTTCTCACTTGCTCTTGAAGTTCCTTAAAGAGCTGATAAATATTAGAAGCTGCAAATTTTATTTAGGCTGTGGCAATTCTTTGTATCACACCTACTGAATAGGCTGAATCAGATATTATATTTATATCTCCTGGATAATAAGAAAGAGCTAGCATGATTGCAAATAATTCATTCTGTTGAGTGAACTGAAAAGAAATTCTGAGTACTCTCTTTATGATTAAATCATGAGAGTATACAGCACAAATATTTTGTTTGGATTCATCTGTAAAGATAGTTGGTCCTTTAAGAGGAACATTAGAAAACTTTTCTTCAAAAATCCATTGCCAATTATGTAATAGTCTGGTTATCTTTAATGAAGACCCATGTGCAAAATTTGGAGCTGTGGCCAATAAAATTTGCCACCATACTGTTCTCTTGTTGCACAAAAGATACACTGGCTCTGGCAGATAGGTTTTATAACCCAATAGAAGGGCAGTGTCTAGTGCGAGTAGCTCCACTTAGATAATTGCCATTATCCATTTAGATAATCACCAGGTGATGTAGAGAAATCCAGAAAGTGATGAGTGGAAGGGACCAGTTACATATTGCCACAGCATATGTTAATTTGTGCATTAGTATAAAATGTGTATATTTTGTCAGATCCTATCCCAGATAATTGTACTACTCACTTAATAGCTTTTAATAAAATTCTAGTCACAAGCACTGGGTAAGGAGTAAGGCTTTATTCTGGTTGTGCTGGAGGTGCACTTACTCTGTCACACCTTGATGTCTCCTTGATGAAGGGCTGCTGTGGGTGTCTCTTTTGTAGCAAAAACTGATATTTCCAAGGGTTTTTGAGTGACTGTTTCAACCACATTGTATAAAGCCAGTTCAACTTCTTTCAAAGCTTTTTGTGCTTCTTTTGTAAGCTGGCATGGGGAGTTTAAAGCAATGTCTTCCCTTAAAATATCATATAACAATTAATTGGTAGTTAAGCCTAACACTGGATGCATCCATTGGATATCTCCTTTTAATTTTTGGAAAGTAATCCCTGTTCAGGCGCCAAAATGTAATGTTCTTCTCTAAATTAGAACGTTCTCTGGGAACAGGCTTCTTGGGGGGTTTCTGGGGAGCAGCCTTAGTTTCAGTTCAGTGGTAATAACTCTGAATGCAGCCAGGAGTTAAAGTCCAAATCCTTTATTTTCTCCTTCAAAGTCTTGAATCTTTTCCTGGGGCCAAGTTAGTTTTAATAGAGGCCTATCTCTCTCCTTGGTTCCAAGAACTCTTGCCACTAGTCCTTTGTCTCTGCCAGCTTCAGCCTCTTGTCCTCCCAATGTCTCCAGCCAGCACAAAGGTGGAAGTTGGAATTAATCTGACTCCACCTTCCAAGAGTGACTTGTGAATCTCCCGAAGTCCATCCTAATTGAGGCTCCTAGCTTATACATGCTCTCTAAAGGTGTGAATTAAGTACATAAGCATTGTCTCTATCTATTCCAGTGCCTTAGCACCTTGTTTCAAGTTCTGGCCCATAACAACATGCAGTTCAGTAAATTTGATAATCTAAAAGAAATAATTATTTACAAAAATATGAAATAGTAAAATGAACAAAACAAGAAATCAATTATTTAGAAAATAATCTCAGAAGGAAAAAAATCAATCAGTCCATTAAAATGCCATCCTGTTTATCTACCTGTGCAAGACCTAAAACTATATGATAAAGCAGCAGCCATCAAAACCATGTGGTACTGTCTAAGAAGTAAAGTAGTGGATCAGTAGAATAGATTAGATTCACAAGACACAAAAGTCAATGACTATAGTAATCTAGTGTTTGATAAACCCAAAAGACTTCAACTTCTGGGATAAGAATTCACTGGCAAAAATTGCTGAGAAAACTGGAAAATAGTATAGCAGAAACTAGGCATTGACCAACAGCTAATACTCCTTACCAAGAAAAAATTAAAATGGGTTCATGATTTAGACATAAAAGGTGTTATATTATAAGCAAATTAAGAGAAGAAGGGATAGTCTATTTCTCAAATAAGTGGAAAAGGGAGGAATTTATGGCCAAAGACGAACTAGAGAATGTTGCAAAATGCAAACTGGATGATTTTTAAATATTAAAAAGGTTTTGTACAAACAAAACCAATGCAGCCAAGATGACAAGGGAAACAGAAAGGTTGGGGGGAAAATTTTATATCTAGAGTTTCTGATAAAGGCCTCATTTCTTTTTTTTTCCCTCATCTCTCATTTTAATTACTTTTTTCTTCCTTTTTTATTATTATAACTTTTTATGGACAGAACATATGCATGGGTAATTTTTTACAACATTATCCCTTGCTCTCACTTCTGTTCCAACTTTTCCCTTCCCTCCCTCCACTTCTTCCCCTAGATGGCAAGCAGTTTTACACATGTTAAATATATTATAGTATATCCTAGATACAATATATGTGTGCAGAAGCATACAGTTATCTTATTGCACAAGAAGAATTGGATTTAGACGGTAAAAGTAACCTAAGAAGAAAAACAAAAATGCAAACAGTTCACACTTGTTTCCCAGTGTTCCTTCTCTGGGTGTAGCTGATTCTGTCTATCATTGATCAATTGGAACTGAATTAGATCTTCTCTTTGTTGAAGATATCCACTTCCATCAGAATACATCCTCATACAGTATTGTTGAAGTGTATAATGATCTCTTGGTTCTGATCATTTCAATCAGCATCAGTTCATGTAAGTCTTTCCAAGCCTCTCTGTATTCATCCTGCTGATCATTTCTTACAGAACAATAATATTCCATAACATTCATATACCACAATTTACCCAACCATTCTCCAATTGATGGGCATCCATTCATGTTCCAATTTCTAGCCACTACAAAAAGGGCTGCCACAAACATTTTGACACATACAGGTCCCTTTCCCTTCTTTAGTATGTCTTTGGGATATAAGCCCAGTAGTAACACTGATGGATAAAAGGTTATACACAGTTTGATAACTTTGGGGGCATAGTTCCAGATTGCTCTCCAGAATGGTTGGATTCATTCACAACTCCACCAACAATGCATCAGTGTCCCCATTTTCCCACATCCCCTCCAACATTCATCATTATTTTTTCCTGTCATCTTAGCCAATCTGACAGGTGTGTAGTGGTATCTCAGAGTTGTCTTAATTTGCATTTCTCTGATCAATAGTGATTTGCAACACACTTTCATATGAGTAGAGATAGTTTTCAATTTCATCATCTGAAAATTGTCTGTTCATGTCCTTTGGCCATTTATCAATTGGGGAATGGCTTGATTTCTTATAAATTTGAGTCAATTCTCTCTAGAGAGACAGGCAATTCTCTCTAGAGAGACAGACAGTTTTCAGATAGAGAAATTTCTAGTCAGACACACACACACAGATACAGAGAGAGAGAGAGAGAGAGAGAGAGAGAGAGAGAGAGAGAGAGAGAGACAGAGAGACAGAGAGAGACAGAGAGACAGAGAGAGAGACAGAGAGGTCTAAATCATTGATAATTAGAGAAATGTAAATTGATAATTCTGAGGTACCACTTCATACTTTTCACATTGGCTAAGATGACAGGAAAAGATAATGATAAATTTTGGATGGGATGTGGGAAAATTGGGACACTAATACATTGTTGGTGGAATTATGAAATGATTCAACCATTTTAGAGGGCAATATGGAACTATGCGCAAAGGGTTATAAAACTGCATATCTTCGATTCAGCAGTATTTCTACTGTTTTTGTATCCCAAAGAGATCATAAAAAAAGGGAAAAGGACCCACATGTGCAAAAATGTTTGTAGCAGCCCTTTATGTAATGGCAAGGAACTGGAAACTGAATGCATGCCCATCAGTTGGGTAATGGCTGAATAAGTTATGGTAGATGAATGTAATAGAATAGTATTGTTCTTAAGAAATGATGAGCAGGTTTTTCAGAAAAGCCTGGAGAGACTTACATGAACTGATGCTAAATGAAGCAAATAAAACCAAAAGGGCATTGTACACAGCAACAATTATGTGATGATCAACTGTGATGGACTTGGCTCTTTTCAACAATGAGTTCATTTAAGACAATTCCAATAGACTTGTGATGGAAAGAGCAATCCACATTCAGAGAGAGAACTATGGAGACTGAATGTGGGTCACAGCATAATATTTTCACCTTTTTGTTATTGTTTGTTTATTTGGGTTTTTTCATTTCTTATTTTTTCCTTTTTGATCTGATTTTTCTTGCACATGATGAATATGGAAATATGTTTAGAAGAATTGCATGTGTTTAACTTCTTTATATTGTATTGTTTGCTGTCTAGAGGAACATGGGGTGGGGTAGAGGAAGAAAAAAATGGGAACATAAGAGTTTGCAAAGGTAAATGTTAAAAATTATCTTTGTTTTTGGAAAAATGCAAATTCTATGTTTACCTACCTTTTTGTACCTTCCTGTATTGTAATATGGTTACCACCCCCCCCAAAAAAAAAAACACACTGAGGCAAGATATCATTAGGTTCTATCCATAATTTCTCAGTCCATCTCTTCATTGTTATCTCCTTCATCTTCACCCCTATCTCTTTGTGTACATTTAGAAAGAAGTCCTTTATTGTTCTGTCATTCTCTTGCTTTTCTGTCCTTTGACACTATATTCACTCTTCCTACACTTTTATTGCTTGCAGTGCTCAGGAAGCAAATCATCTCTTCATTTCTGGTTTTCTTTCTAATAATGCTTCATATATGTTTTATTATGGAATACCCTTTTTTCTATTTATGTGTAAACTCAGATTGACAGAATAGGTCAATCCTGGACTACATCCTGAGCTCCATTGCTCTTCACAACACATCATTCCATTTCCTCCTACATTTTCTGGTGGGTGCAAAATAATTGAATTTCCTCTCCTTAATATTTGAAGGTCTTTCTTCTGCTTGCTTATAGAACTTGTTATTTCTGAATTGAATTGTTAAATATAATCACTATGTGTCTTGGAGTTTGCAGTCTTGGGTTTTTTCTGGAGGAGATCTGTGAATTCTTTGAATTGTTATTTCATATTCAATATTCAGAATTCTGGGAAAGTCTCTATTATTTTCATCATTATGGCATTAAGGGATTTTTTTTGTCTTCTTGCGTTTTTCTGAGAGGCTATTAATCCTTAGGCTGTGTCTATGCATCCTGTCTTTGAGAGATCAGTGGGGTGCATATAATTGTCCTTCAGTTCTGAGTATTTGAATTCCCAGTCTATTGTTCCCTCTTTTGGTTGTTTGATGAGGTTTGCTACTACAATTTGAGTTTCCTATCTTGCCCATTATTCATGTCATGCAGACTATAAATTCTGCTTTCAAAATTCTCACTCCTCTTTTTAAAAAAATGTATTTTTTCCAATTACATGTAAATACAATTTTAATTTTTTTTTAATTTAAGCTCCAAACTATCTCTCCTTGAGAAGACAAGCAATTTGATATAGATAATATTTGTGCATATTTCCATATTAGACATATTGCAAAAGAAAACATGAACCAAGAAGAAAAAATAAAGGAAGTTTAAAAAGTATGCTGAGATATATATATATATATATACATATACATATATGTATATGTATATGTATATATATATATACACATACATACATATATATATACATACATATGTATATATATATATATATACATATATATATATATATTCAGACTCTATCCTTTTTTTCACTGCAGGTAGATTTCACTTTAAGAACTTCAGAATTTGCTTGAATCGTTGTATTGCTGAGAATAGTTAAGTAATTTCCAGTTGATTATTATACATTGTTGCAATTATTGTTTACAATGTACTTCTGGTCTGCTTACTTCACTTTACATCAGTTCATAAATCTTCCCAGGTTTTTCTGAAACCATCCTTTTTATACTACAATAATATTCCATCACAATTATATACCCCAATTTGTCTAGCCTTTCTCCAATTGATGGGGATCCCCCCATTTTCCAATTCTTTTCCACCACAAAAAAAGAGCTACTATAAATACTTTCATACATATGGGTACTCTTCTTTTTTAAAAAATTATCTTTGGGATATAAATCTAGTAGTGATATTGCTGGATATGCACAGTTTTATAGCCCTTTGGACATAGTTCCAAATTGTTCTCCAGCAATATTGGATCAGCTCACAACTCCACCAACAATGCTTTAGTGTTCCAATTTTCCCACATTCCCTTGTAGCTGTCATTTTTCTTTTCTGTCAATATTGTAAGTTTGAGGAGGCAGCTCAGAGTTCTTTTAATTTGCCTTTCTCTAATCAATAGCAATTTAGATCATTTTTCATGACTATAGATAGCTTAGATTTCTTCTGAAAACTTCCTGTTCATGTTTTACTATTTATCACTAGTTATCAGTTGGGGAATGACTCAGTTGTCTATATATTTGAAAACTCATTTCTCTTTTGAACCATGTAAGAAGAACATGTTCCATCTTCTCTTCATGTATTACAGGATCCTCTGTCTTATCAAGTTTTGGGTTGTCTTCATTTTGCAGAATGTATTCATAAAAGCCTGAACTTATTTACTAAAAGCCATTTTTTCCCTTATTAATAATTTCCCTGTTGATTTATCTGCTTATATTAAAAATCTTTGAATTTTCTTCTTCCTGAGACCTTTAGTAATTTCAGGATTTGTTTATTGTTTTTTCCTTATTTTTCTCCATTCCTCTATTGCTGACTGTTTTCTGTGATACTGGTTGTATTGGAGTCTAGATCTCAAAGTATTTCAGCCTTCTCCTGTGCCAGGCAATTCATATTCATCAGCTAAGGTATCTGACTTTTAGGAGGACAGAATTGTCTCCAAATGGCTGCTAAGTTTTCTTACAGGCTTAGTAGAGTGTCACACAGTCCCCTCCCCAACACACACACACACACACACACACACACACACACACACACACACACACACACACACAAACGCTGTCCTGGTATGCTGTCCCTCTCCCTCTGTTCCTCAATTCTTTGGTGAGGCACCAGCAATTCAAAGCTTTGCAGCATTCCTGGTATGAGTCTATCAGCCACAAAATAGACCCTGTCATGGTCCACAGCAAGCTTCTACTACTGAAGGACTATACTAACTGTGTCATAACCCAAACTTCATGGCATTGGAAAGAGGAAGAGGGAGATCAGAGAGAGGGGGTAGGTTTTGTTGCAAACCTATGTCAAATCATTGGGCAGGCTTGTGCAGCTTGTTGCCAGTAGTGGCAGGGGGTGAGGGATAATGTACATTACAGTTAATTCAGGGTGGATAGCAATTTATAGGTTTTGGATTATTTTTTAACCTTCTTTTGGATTTTGGGTCCTAAAACATAGAGACAGCTAAAGTTACTTTATCCTTCATGTACAATTTCTGTTTGGGAGAGGTTTGGGAAGTCATGGAGATAAAAGAGAATGTCTGGACTTCCATCTTGTTACTCATGTGACTCGGAAGTACCCAAATACATTCTGTAATGAAATCTATAAAACTTTTACAGAACAAATAATTCATAGGCTGTTTAAAAAACAGAAAATGAAATGCTTCTAAATTCCTTTTATGAGCCAACTACACTTTTGATCCCTAAATCATAAAAAGATAAATTTCAGAGAAAAGTTAGAGGGAGCATCATTGTTAAGGAATATTGATAAAAATAGCAAATAAGGTATTCGTTAATAGAATACAACAGCACATTTTTTTAAAAAAGTGATTCACTGTGACCAAGTAGGATTTACACCTAGAATATAATGATATTTTAATGTCAGGCAAATAATCAATATGACAATTCATATTACTCCCTCCAATCTTGCATCTACTGTCCTACACTGTTGTTGTTTTTCCAATTCCTCAGAATAAGATACCTCTCCCTGGTTAAGTTCATCACTTCTAATTTCATCACCAAGCTTTGATTGGATACTATCCCTAATTGGAACACTAACATATGGAATACCAAACTCCTCCTGTAACTGCCAGGAGGGCATGTTACAAATCCTCCTGGCAGTTACACCTCCCTATGCCTTCCTTGGTAGAGGGCAGAAACTGGACTTTGGGGCTCATTCCACTATGTATCCACTGCCCTACCTAATTTTTTAATTTCATAGAACAAGTCACCCTTGCTCTGGATACCTCCTGGTATTCCTTCGCCAACTCCTTCTTTCTTATCTCCTTTTGGGTATTATCTCCTCCCATTAAATTATAAGTTCCTTATAGGTGGGAATTATCTTCTTATTAAAAGTATCCCCCAGCACTTAGCATGGTGCCAGACACATAGTAGATGCTTAATAAATGCTTATAATGCTTATTAGATATTAACAAAATAAAAGTAGATATGCTTATATCATTAGATGCAAAGAAAGTGGTGGTTCATTTATGTTAATGACCCATCAAAGATTATTATGGGTACTGCCTATAATGTTGAAGAACACAAACTTTCTAAAACTTAGTAGGTGATCTAAAATTTCTGTGACAGAAAATAATTATCATTCTCCTTCCAGTCTCTTGGTAAACCTTTCAAACTTAGTTCAACTGGTTCTCAACCAACAAACATACAGTCTGTCACTATACCTGAAGCTTTTATATTATGGTAGGATCTATCAGAGCTTAAATTCAACTGAAAATTTCTTTGAAAGTCATCATCCTTATCCCACAAGAAATTATGAGAGTAATGCATTATTGGTGGAGATGCAAATGGATCCAGCCATTCTGGAGAGCGATCTGGAACTATGCCCAAAAAGTTATCAAACTGTGCATGCCCTTTAATCCAGCAGTGTTACTACTGGGCTTATATCTCAAAGAGATCTTAAAGAAGGGAAAGGGATCTGTATGTGCAAAAATGTTTGTGGCAGCCCTTTTTGTAGTGGCTAGAAACTGGAAAATGAATGGATGCCCATCAATTGGAGAATGGCTGAATAAGTTATGGTATATGAATATTATGGAATATTATTGTTCTGTAAGAAATGACCAGCAGGATGATTTCAGAAAGGCTTGGACAGACTTACATGAACTGATGCTAAATGAAATGAGCAGAACCAGGAGATCATTATATATGGCAATAACAATATTATATGAGGATATATTTTGATGGAAGTGGATATCTTCGACAACGAAAAGATCCAATTCAGTTCCAATTGATCAATGATGGAATCAGCTACACCCAGAGAAGGAACACGGGGAAATGAATGTGGACTACTTGCATTTTTGTTTTTCTTCCAAGTTATTTTTACCTCCTGAATCCAATTTTTCTTTTTATTTTATTTTATTTTTTTATTATATCTTTTTATTGACAGAACATATGCCTGGGTAAGTTTTTACAACATTATCCCTTGCACTCACTTCTGTTCTTACTTTTTCCTTCCCTCCACTCCCTCCTCTAGATGGCAAGCAGTCTTATACATGTTAATTATGTTACAGTATATCCTAGATACAATATATGTGTGCAGAACCAAACAGTTCTCTCATTGCACAGGGAGAATTGAATTTAGAAAGTAAAAATAATCTCGGAAGAAAAACAAAAATACAAACAGTTTATCCTCATGTCCCAGTATTCCTTTTCTGGGGTGTGGCTGATTCTGTCCATTATTGATCAATTGGAACTGAATTAGATCTTCTCTTCATCGAAAATATCCACTTCTATCAGAATACATCCTCATATAGTATTGTTGTTGAAGTGTATAATGATCTTCTGGTTCTGCTCATTTTACTTAGCATCAGTTCATGTAAGTCTCTCCAGGCCTCTCTGTATTCATCCTGCTAGTCATTTCTTACAGAACAATAATATTCCATAACATTCATATACCACAATTTACCCAACCATTCTCCAATTGATGGAGCATCCTTGTAATGTCCTGTTGTCTCTCAATTATAATCCTTCTCTGGGAGGAGGTTTCTTTTCTGTAAATCTTTTCCTCTGTGTGCAGGTTTCTTGGGAGGCTTCTGGAGCCTCCAGCCAGAACGAAGGTAGAATCTCAAATCCTCTTCTTCCTGAATCCTGGCTCTGAATCTCCTCGAGCTTCCCTGAAGTTCTCTAGGGAAGTCTTGTCCTTATCCCAATCCAGACTGTTGTCCAGACTCAGTGTTGCCTTTTTTTATCCTCCCAGAGAATGGGCTTGTGGGTACTCCCAGGGGCTTGTGGGAATTACTTACAACCAATGAACTTGATGCTTTTAAAGGTGTGAATTCTGATCTAGAGAATTGTTAAGTACCAATTTAGTAATCCTAACATCTCCCCCTTTCTTTTGATTTAGAAGATAGGGTGGTCATGACCTTGAAACATGAATCCCATGAATATTGGAGGTATTATACATAATTACATAAATTACATAAACATATAGTAACATAACACATGCTAGAAATGATGTAACAAATAACATAATCAAATAATCATAAATTGAGAATTTATACATGTCCATAAATCCATTGTCCATTAGTTTATGTGCCAGAAATCCAATAATTCCTGCAAGTTTTAAAGTCCTACAATAGTCTTCATCATCAATTTTTCATCTCAAGGAAACCAATGATCTCTGCTGGTTTTCAAGTCCTTTAACAGTCTCCTTATCAGCCATGCTGTTTCAGTGTCAGATGTTTCTTAGATCTTCTCCTTTGTTTTGAGGTTTTTCTCTTTTTCTTGATCTCTCCAGATGCTTGTTGCCACCCATCTGTTTCCTTTCCATCTGTTTTCTTCTGTCTGTTAAAATACAAGCAAACCCTCTCTCCCAGGCAGATAACCTATCTAATTTCCTCCTATTTACCACTTTCTAAATCTCTTCACATCATCTGGCTGTTTGCACTGCACACAACCCTGTTGGTTTAAAAGGCCTGTATTCTCCCTAAGTGTAATCCATTTCTGCAATCTGATTGCTTTTTGGTTGACTTGATCAAATCAGAGTCCTGACCTTCTAAAGGTTCTTTGGGTGTAACCTCAGCTGCCATCATGCTCCACCTATCTTTTGATTGATATCTTGGAGCTGGGCTCCAGTTCTCATTTCCCTGGGTCAATCTGCATTCTGAGGCCCAGTGGAAGCCCTTGTGACATTTTGGACATGGAGTTTTAGGTCTTCTCTTACCCTGTCTTCTCACTCTATCTCCATATCTACACTGAGCTCTTAGATGTCCAATTTTTCCATATTGAAAACATCGACGAGTTTCTCTAGAAGTCCTTTGCCAAGAGGACCCTGTCTTTCCATGTTCATCATAGTCTAGGTGTAAAAAGTATTTGTTCCTACTGTAGCACAGCGTCTTATGATCTCCTCTAAAGAAGCATCTTTGTCTAGTCCCCATATAATTCTCTTGCAAACCTCATTGGCATTTTCCATAGCCAAATGTCTGGTCATTATTTCTGTAGCTGCATTTTCTCCAATAGTTCTTTTGACAGCAGTGTGCAGACATCCCACAAAATCCGCAAAAGGTTCATTGGGACCTTGCTCTATTTTAGTGAAAGCCTCCCCTTGATCTTTCTGTCTGGGAAAGGAACCCCAAGCTTTTATTGCAGCCGTAAAAATTTGCTCATTATGGGATAATCAATCTGTTCTGAATTCTCTCCATACTGACCTTCACCTGCTAGTTGGTCAAAAGTGAATTGTGTGTTAACTCCTGTTTCCATATTTCGTCTGACTTGAATTCTACATAATTCATGAAACTCCAAAAGCCACAATAGGTTTTGTCCAGGTTCTAAACATGTCCTAGCTATGGATTTCCAATCATTCGGGGTTAGGATTTCATAAGACAAACCATCTAGTAACATTTTAACATAAGCTGATGTAGCCCCATAAAGGGTACAACCTTTTTTTTTTTTTTTTCCCCTGAGGCTGGGGTTAAGTGACTTGCCCAGGGTCACACAGATAGGAAGTGTTAAGTGTCTGAGACCAGATTTGAACTCGGGTCCTCCTGAATTCAGGGCTGGTGCTCTATCCACTGCGCCACCTAGCTGCCCCCCACAACCTTTTTTCAAATTCTTAATTTTATTCAAATCAAAAGGAGTATATCTTCTCTTTTTTTGACCTAAAAAGTCAATCTTTAAAAATTCAATATTTATACAAGTCACACTCAACACATGCATAAAATGAATTCCTCACTCTTGACTCTTGACTTACTATAGCATTAGAAATGTTAGCAACATCAATGACATATGAAAAAGAAATGAAATGACTAAGTATTGATGATGAAGAAGAAAAGATTCTCGGTATCACAACAGAGACATAATGACTGAGTATACTTAAAATCAATATTTCATTGAGAATTCCTAAGATAATCAACAAAATAATTAACATAATTAATTTTATTGTAAGTAGAAGGCTAAAAAGCCATCTGCACTTAAGCATATCAACAGAAAAATCAAAGTTAAAATTAAACTGTGAGCATTGATTTTCCAATGCATGCAAGAAGTTTTCAGAGAAATTAAGATAAAATTGGACAAAATCAATTGACGATCTTTGTTCATGGTTAAATTGAGCAAATATTATAAAAAATTAATGCTTGCCAAAATAATTTTAGATTTCATGCAACCTCAATCAAAATACTGTTTTCACAGAATTAGATCATTCATAGATTCACATCCTAATAATTTTCACAAATCTTTGAAAGTACTAATGTTGAGAAAGGGAAGGGAACCCCAAGAGTTTGAGTCACAGACAAGTGAGAGGTCTCTCAAAAGAGTTTATAGGCTTGAACCCATTTCCTGGTCAAGGGGCAAAGTTTATTGTAATTGTAACACCCATTGAAGCAGGCTAAATACCAGAAGAGATTAGCGATGTGCTAAGAGAAAGGAGACACCTTTATCCAGCTTTCTATCATTGACATGCCAATTCTGTGGCCCACAGGTAGGACCAAGGAGTTTGTGATCTCTGGAATTTGGTTCTCACTGACCAATAGATTATCACTATTGTTTGGGAGTTTGATGCCTGGGACTATCCTGAGGCCAGAAGCTATCTGATTATCATCAATTAATTGAGGAGTGGTCTATTCAGAATCAGCCAGATTGTTGTTCTTTAATTGGGTGTGGGAAGTCCCTGAGGCAGACTCCAAAACCAGAAGATTTAGGATTACTAATTTATTGTTAGAACAGAAGCCCCCTAAAATCAGGGGACCTCAAAATCATTGTTCTCTCCCCTAAAAGCTATATTATATCACTAACACTTACATGGAGAGAATATGCATTACTAGGGAAATATAGCAGTGATTTTGGGGTCCCCTGACCTTGGAATGCTATTGTTCTGTCAATCTGTCTGATTCTAAAGTCTTCTAACCTCAGGATAGTCCCACAAATCAAATTTTGGGGGTTTTGTTTGTTTGTTTTGTTGAGGCAATTGGGATTAAGCTATGAAGTGTTAAGTGTCTGAGACTAGATTTGAACTCAGGTCCTCCTGACTTCAGGGCTGGTGCTCTTTCCACTGCATCACTTAGCTGCCTCCACAAATCAGGTTTTTGAGACAATGACCACTCCTCAGTTCATAGGGGATTGTCAGATAGATGGTCTGTTGGTCAGTGAGAACCAAATTCCAGAGACCACTCCTTGGTTCTACTTCTGGGCCATAAAATTAGCATATCTATAACATGAAGAACTATTTAAATGTGTCTCCTTGCCTCTGTTTCTTTGATAAATTCTCTTGGAATTTAGTCCATATCTATGGCGTTACAATTACAATAAACTTGACTAGGAATGGGTTCAAGCCTTCAAATTCTTTTGAAATGCCTTGTGCTACCAGTCTGTGAACCCTAACTTTTGGGGGTTGCTTTCCCTAACCTCAATTTTACCAAGGGAGCACTTGCTGATTACTGGCTCTTCATGGAGTCCTCATGAAGGAAGTTATCCTTAGGTCTCCTCTGTACTAGGGCAGGTGATCTGCTACTGGTCTGGATTGGGTTGCTTTTCCACTGGGTTGCCAGCCCACTCTGCTGCTGATATTTTCTACCTCCCCTACTCCCTGCCGCTTGGGTGTCAAGGAAGGCGAAAAATGCCAGCCATCCCCTAGATTCTGTCAGAATTCCTCCCTGGGCTTGGCTGCTGATGGGTTCAGCTGCTCAACTGTCACTGTGCAGTCTCTTCAGACTTTGAATTGTCTGTGAAATCCCTTTTAGTACCTTCCCAACTCTTTTGTCTACTGCAACTGTACCCAGAAAATTCTGCTGTCAGCTCTAGCCTCTAATTTCTAAGTCATACAGGACAGAGGAAGACACCTTCCTGTTTTCTTGCTTGGGGATGGGAGGATTGGGTTTGCTTCTTTAACTACTTTCTTTGCTCTGATTTCTCTATTGCCTTGACCTCAGTGTCAATGTACTCCTTTATCCCCAATTGTTTTAATAAAATTCCTCTTGTAATGCCAGAGAAACTGAGGCAAGACAGAGATTGGTTTTTAATCTTTTAATTTGGAGAATTTAGGCCATCCAGCTGTAATGGGACTCTTGTCCAAAGCAGTCAGCAGTGAGGAACTGAGGCAAGGAACTTATATAGGGTTTTAGCTAAGCAAGATACAGCAGCCAAGAATGCAATTAGTCTAACATTTTGCTGTTGTTGGCTTTACTTCAGAGAGAGGGCTGGGACAGAGGAGTTAACCTAGTATTTACAGCATTGGATTGTGGCTCAATTCCTGCCAGACAAGGGAGGAAGACCATTCTTGAATAGACAGGAACTTTTAACAAGGGCATAGGCAAGAAGAGAGATAACATAATTCTACTCTAGGGTAGTTTTGGACAAGGATGGAGTCAGGTGACAGGCACCTGGATATTGTTTTTCTTTTCTATCCTTCATTGTGTCACAATGGTATGTGGAGTGGTCAGAGCTTCAAGGTTTTTCAATCCTCCCAGTCCTAATGGCAGAGGGGGGGGGGGGCAATAATAATTTTATTCAGGGCATAAACACTCTCAGAAGGACCCATACTTGGTCCTTCTGATCAAATTACATAAAAATAATCTCTCAAAGCCATCACATTTGCATAAAAAAGTATTTCTTTATGGAGAAAAGCCCTAATCTGATCCATATATGTTTTTAGAAGAGTATCTGGGACTAGGAAACTCTTCCCTCTTAGTTACTAGGTTACTGGCTTTATTTTCATGAAGCCAGACTTGGTCCTTCATTATGGAGCCTGCAGATGTACACTTACATAAGTAATACTATATTAAAAACTGCCTTCTATTAGCCGAGAAGCAAATAAAGCAAAAGCTTGTGATTTTTCTCATTCTCCTTGTCTCAGAAGCTGTAAGATATGCTGACTTGGATTTGAGAAGTCATGACCCACAGACATCCTGCTTTCAATGCCTCCCACTTTTTTCTTTTCAGTACTACGTAAGATTCTAGACTTCAAAGCCACTAGTGAGACATCCTTAGAAAAACGGGGTTGTCTCAGTCAAACAGCTAGGTAATAAACTTTGAGCAATTTGACCTGCCAACCAGAGAGTAATCAATTCCACAAATGAAAAGGCCAAAGTGAAGGAAATTGCTGGTGTCAGCTCACAGAAACAAGCATTTACCTCTTATTGGTGCTGACTCAGTCATGGTTTTCTATAGGAGAGCTTTTAAGTTGCCATATTCACTGTCTCCATTGGATTTCTTTGACCCTACCTCCTAGGATTAGGAGACAGCTAGGTGCTGTTGCAGTGAATAGAGTATCAGCCCTGAAATCAAGAAAACTCTTTCCTAGTTCAAATCTGGCCTCAAAAACTGACCAGTGGTATGACCTTGGTCAAGTCACTTAACTCTATTTGCCTCAGTTTCCTTATCTGTTAAATGAGCTGGAGAAGATAATGGCAAAGCACTCCAGTAGCTTTGCCAAGAAAATCCTAAATGAGGTCACAGATAGAAGCAATTGAAATGACTGAACAACTAGGATCCAACAGAGCTAAGTGTTTTCTAGATCACCATCTACTAATTATGAATTTATTGCAAGACTGTCTTGGGATAACGTCTCTCTCAAATAAGTTAATATTTAATAATTAATTTAAATTTTTAGTGAAGCCATTGGGATTAAATGACTTGCCCAGAATCACACAACTAGTAAGTATTAAATGTCTAAGGCCAGATTTAAACTTGGGTTCTCTGAATTTCAGGACCAGTGTTCTATCTACTGTGCCCTCTAGCTGCCTCATTATTGAGATATATATATTTATACACACACACACATACACACATATAGATATAGATATAGATATAGATATAGATATAGATATAGATATAGATATAGATATAGATATAGATATATACATATATATATACACATATATGCGGATATATTAATGCTTAACACAGTGCCTGGCATATAGATGGGGCCACATAGAAGCTTATTTCTTTCCATCATCCTTCCCTTTCCCTTCTCTAAATGTTCTCTCTTGATGACCTTGTTAACTTCTGTGTACCAAATTATCTCTATGCATATGTCCTGACTTGTTTTCTCACCAGAGCTCCAATCATTCAAATATTGGCACTTGTCAATTCTAAACTGGGCTTCCTATAGGCCTCAGATTCAAAATGTCTAAGACAAGAATGCATTATCTCCCTTCCAAAAAAAAAATCCTTTTCTATTTCCCTATTGATCTTGAGTATTGACAATTTTCCTTTGACCAAGATTTAATCTTGAATTTTTCTTGCTCCCTTACATGAGGTGAGGTGCACTTCTTGAGAGTGAAAACTATGATTTGTTTCTTTACTTTCATCTTCATATACTAAACACCTAGAGCACTACATTGAATGCAGCTGGTGCTTATGAAATGCTTGTTGATAAACTTATTGATTCTTGAGGTCATTTTTAAATGGAATTATAGGATTTAGAGCTGGAAAGGTTGATAGTACAGGTTGTCAGGTTGATAGTACAATGGGTACAGCACTGGACCTGGTGACAAAAAGCACTGAATTCAAATCCAGCCTCAGGCACTTACTTGCTGTATGACTCTGGGCAAGTCATTTAACTTCTTTTTGCTTCAGTTTCCTCAATTGCAAAATAGAGATCATAATAGAATCTACCACACATGGCTGCTGTGAGGATCGAATGAAAAGTGCTGAGCACAGTGCCTGACATATAATAGGCACTATATAAATGACTAGGGCAGTTAGGTGGTGCACTGGGTAGAGTATTGGGCTCCTAGGCTGGAAGACTTTTCTTTTTGAGTTCAAATTTGGCCTCAGATATTTACTTGATGTGTGATCCTGAGCAAGTCACTTAACCTGAGCAAGTCAGTTTCCTCAAGTATAAAATGAGCTGGAGAAGGACATGCCAAACTTCTTCAGCATTTTTGACCAGAAAACCCCAAATGGCACCACAAAGAGTCAGATATAACTGAAATAGCTGAATGACAGAAATGCTTATTCCCTCCCTATCAAGTCCAATTTCTTCATTTTAAAGGTTTTTTTAGGAGGTGTTTGGGAGTTTTGTTCATTGGATCTTGGGGAGGGATTGTTTTTATTTTTAATTTGTTTTGGGGTTTTTTGTGTTTTAAAGTATGAGATCTTACAAGTTCTCTTCCTCAATAGATACAAGTTCTACAAGTGGCAAGTCTATTTTGGTCCTAATAGCTTCCTTTTGGTTGCTTAATGGACACAACAAATATGTGGTCAGGTGAATGACAATCAGAATAATGAAAAAGAATAGGAGGCTTTTAAATGAAGAATTTAATATAATCAATGAATAATAAACATTCTCTTTCTCTCTGTGATATTGTGTAGTTGGAAAAGACTGGAAGGGAAAGATCTACATTCAAATTCTAAGTGAGAACTCAGATCATTTTCTATTTCAAAATCAGTTTCCTCCTGTATAGAATAAGAGCCTAGGTGCTCTCCAGGGTCCCTAAAGTTCATGATCATATAGTGTGCTTCCTGGTCACAACCTGAATGCACTCAATGTCCTCTAAGGCTGGCCTGAGATGAGAAGGGTACCCTTTGGCTCTCCAAGAAAAAGGGTAATAGATACTTTTATCAAAGAGAGTCACCATATTGATCTTCCTCAATTCTGAATTTAATAGGCCAGTTATCTATTATAAAATTAGATAAAAGCTAAGAGACAAACCAAGGATGATCTTGCCCAGACCCTGCATTTCCACACACCTAAATTCTGATACTTAGACATACTAGGATGCTTTGTTCAAGGTTACACAGCAAGTTAATAGTGAGGCAAGGATTCAGACCAAGGTCACTTGACTGCATAGTTAATACCCTCTCTGTGGCTGTCCCCCATGGCTATTGAGCCTGTGAGATAGAGCAAAGAAAAGAAAATCAACTTTTTTCACTTCCTTTACTGCTATCAATTATCTGTGGCCTCAGGCCTAGAGAAATGTGGCTGCTATGCTCATAATAATATCAAGATCTTGACAAAGTCACTCACCTCTTGTAAAAGAGCTATCACAGAATGCCAGAACCACAGAAGCTCAGACGGTGGGGGCCCTAAGGAGAGCAGAAGCTACCTCATTATTCCAAACCATATGTAAGGGGGATGTTATCCATGTAGGAACGATGTGTCCATATGGGTCTATTTACATGTGGCCTATAGGGAGGTATGAAGAGATATCTCTAAAGTGCCCTCCACCCCCTTATCCAAAGGAGATTGATTCCTGCCAGGGTTGGGTGGAGGGGGAAGGAGACTGATCTCCTTAGGGAAATGTTACCACCACTAGAATTATTTCCATTTGTCCCCCTAAACATTGTTAGTCTATGTAGAATAATTTTTAGCTTCAAATTGCACTTCTAGTCACTATCCCTTTAATGGAGAAGGATTTCCACAAGCTATATATCCAAAAACTTGACAATACCAATTACACAGAGACAATCACATATAATAAACAGCAAACGAATCCATTTATCTGAGCTGATAGCAAACATATCAGAGAAGAGATAGCTATATTTGTGTGTGTGTGTGCACATATACATATTGGAAAATGCCAGATAATACACAAAGTACTCAAATACCAGAAGGGAAGAAACATAGAGAAAACTGAAGAAACTAACTGGGGAGATATGGGAACTTAGTCAGACCACAGGCACTACTTTTTTCCCAATCCAGAAGCTCACAGTAGTTCTTTGCCTTCTCCAGGCAAAGATTAAATTAAATTAATTAGATTAAATTTCAGCTCCAAATCCTATATTCCTAAGTACTCCCTTTCTCTACTCATCAAAGAAAATATCCAAAGATGGATAATTCATAACTGGAGAAGAAAGGAGCCTATATCCTGGTGGAATGGATCATGGAAAGGTGGAAGAAGAGAAACAAATATGATGACAACAGCAGTCTCTACTCCAGCACCTTCAGACTTTCAAAGACTTCCCTAGCAGCAGTTCCATGAACAGGCCAGGGGGAATATATTGTTATTCTCATTTTATAGAAAAATAAGGAGGGAAAAAAGAAGAAAAGAAAGATGAGACCCAAAGATAGGAAGCCATATGTCAGAGATTTGCCTCATTAACATAGAGCAGAATCAGATGGTTAACTGAGAATGAAGTTGGAAAAGTTTTCATAATGGGAGATCCCATGTGCCAAGCAAAAAGCAGGACAGTGGTGATAATGGTAGCTACTTTTATATAGCTCTTTAAGGATTGCAAAGTGTTTTATATAAGATCATTGACTAAGCATGAAGTTGGGATAATTTTCATAATGGTAGATCCTATGGGCCAAGCAAAATGGGACTGTAGGACAAGTAATTACTTGTATATAGTTCTTTAAGGATTACAAAGTGTTTTATACACATTATCTCTCTTGATCATGGGATTATACTGGGAAGACATCAAGGGCCATTTACTCCTGTGCTATCATTGTACAAATAACAGTGGTTCTAGGTGGCAGCTCCTATGGTCAAGATTCTTATTCATGTCTCCTGACTCCAATATGGCATCAATGTTATTCTTATACCCTCTCCTACATTTCAGAGATGAAAAGAAATGGATGACTTTGTGGAAGGGCTAAGATAGTGAGATATGGGGCTGTGGAAGTTGTGGGAACTGCAGGCCTTAGCTGGATGGCAGCTAAGCCACAAGGTAACAAAGGGCTGGCATCCTTCCTGGTCCAATGTATTAGTCTCTTTAGCATTGGTGTCCTTGTGGACTGCCAAGAAGTGAGTCATACTGCATTGGAATGAATAGTAGCCTCCATCAGAGCCTGGCTTGTAAAGATGTCTGTCTCTGAGCGAGACTGGACAGCTCAGGGCAGGGCCAGAGTAAGCACCTGAATACTAACTCCAATGGACAGCCTTTGAGTGAGTCACCAGTAAGGTCACACTACACCTCTTTTCCACTTTTACAGGCCCTTTCCAAAAGATACCCAAAGGGATTAATGAACCTGTTCCCAGGGTAGCCTTGCAGAGCTCAGCTTCCATACTTCATACTTCCATATACTTCTACTTCCTTTTGGGCCATTCTCTATTGAAACATGACCAGGTTGTGATTTGATAGTCAAGTGAAAAGATCAACACTTTGTTGTAGTTATTAAGTTGTTTTTCAGTCTTGATGATCTCATTTGGAGTTTTTTTGTTTTTGTTTTTGTTTTTTTAGCAAAGATACTAGAATGGTTTGCCATTTCCTTCTCCATCTCATTTTACAGATAAGGAAATTGAGGCAAGGTTATTTGTCCCATAATACACAGCTGGTAAGTATTTGTGGTGAGTGTAAGTTTGAACTCAGATCTTCCTGACTCCAGGACCAACATTCTATTCACTGGGCTGCCTACTTTCCCCAAATGAAACTGGAGGGTACTTGGAATCAAAAGATGTGGCACTGGATCTAGGCTCTGCCACTTACTCATACTTGTGTGACCTTTGACCAATCACTTCCCTGATGTCTCAGGGCATTAATTGCCCTCTCTATGAAATTAAGACTTTGAAATAGATAATTCTGAAGTTCTTATAACAACCATTTCACAAAGAGAAAATCACCAAAGCCTTTCTTGTTTGCAGTGATACAAACCATAGCTTTTCTCTCAGGCTATCCATTATGAGACAAATTGAGAGGGAGAGTGAGGGCTCAGCATAATGTTAGTTTAGGAAGGCATTGAATAGCAAGAAAGGGTCTCTGAACTTTACTCATCAAGGGAAAGGAGCCTCTGAAGATTTGGGCACAAATGAGTAACATGTCTCCAGACATTTCTGGAGTATGTAACTCTAGTCAAGGAATCATATGAAGGCTGTTTTGAAGAAGAGGAAAAAGTGGAGGAAGAAAGATCTCTGAAAAGAGGTTATTCCAACAAGCCAATTAGGTTGAAATAAGGGCCTGGACCAGGACATTGCTTTCAAAGTCAAAAGGCCAAGTTTTCTCATACTCTTTACCCTTTATAAAACTGCTTTCCAAAGACATTTCCTCAGAGCACTTGTTACACCAAAATCTTCCTACAGGGATCTTTTCTTCTCCTGCTGCCCCTGCTTCTGGAGAAATTTTGTGCAGGATCCAGGAATCTGAAGTTTGGGTGCTAATTTTGCCAAGTCCAAGAGCCTGCAAAGAGTCAATACATGAATGACCTAAGCCTGTTTTTCCATTCATTTTGAAATCCAAAGAGGGAATGCCCTCTTTGGAAGGTCATGATATGGTACATGAAGTCCTTATATAGCCAACCTCTGTTTTGGCAGCCTTATAGCTCATTATCAAACTTAGCCTTTGCTCTATTAGAAGCCATATAGTTGTGTTCCCAAGAAAGACCATGTTTCACCCTTGCCAGTGAGAGAGCCTACATGGGCATTCTCAGTCACTCGATCAACAAACATTTATTAATCATCAGTTCTGTTCTAGGCACTGTGCTGACTATAGGGCATTGGAGTTAAACCTAAATAGAAAAACATTCTTCAGGGCTGCATAGTGACTTAGAAAACTACAAATTCACATTATTTGTATTCTATTGTATTTTTATTTATTTTATTATGCATTTCCCAATCACATTGGTGCTGACAGTCAATGGGCTATGAGTTTGATACAATTGCATAGAGGATACAAAGTAAAAAATGTAATAATCCTTGCTTTTAAAGTGATTATATTCCATTACCAGAGATAAGAACTGTACACAAAAGTATATTCTGAATAAATACAAAGTAGCCTGGGAAAGAAGGCCCTGGCATTTGTGGGATCAAGAGAGGCTGAGCTGTGTCATGAAGGAAGAGAAGAACTATAAGAAGAAATGATAATAAGTAATAATAGCTAGCACTTATGCAATGTTTTTGAGGTTTATAAAGTGCTATATGTATATATATATGTATATATACATATATATGTATATATATAAAATCTTCTTTGATCCTTATAATAACCCTAGGAGACAGGTACTGTTAGTATCCCCATTTTACAAATCAAGAAACTGAAAGGTTATATGACTTATCCAGAATTAACATAGCATCTGAGGCAAAATTTGAGCTCCACTCTGACTGACACCCAAGTGCTCTTGAGAATTACCCTACTTTATTACCAGCTAACTACAAATTCCAGGAGGTTTATGACAGACCAACCCCTTGCTAAAAGTTGCTACAAAAGCATGAGGGATTCACATAGCAAAGGCATGAAGACAGGAGTGGGCATACCATGTGTGAGTGACAGAGAAAAGCCAAGTCTGGCCAGACCAGGAAAACAATATATGATGAGTATAGATAGCTAGGTTGAGCCCAAGTTGTGAAGGATTTTAAAAGCAATTGGAAGCCTGTTGGATTTGCTAAGTAGCAACATGAGCACAAGTGAGACAGCTCTAGGAAAGATGGATTAGAGAGGAGAGAAACTTGGGACATAGGTACCACCTATATATAAATTTAAAAAGCCTAGATGAAAGGTTGTGTAGTAGACAGAATGACAGAAAGACTCTGCTTCCTAGCTGGGTAAACCTGGGCAAACCATTTAACTCTGTTTGTCTCAGTTTTCTCATCTGTAAAGGAAGCTGGATAAGGAAATGGCAAATCATTCAAGTATTTTTGCTAAGAAAACCATGATGGGGTCATGAAGAGTTGGAAACCAATGAAAAATGACTGAACAACAACAAAAACTGAAAGGTGATGTTAGTCTGAACAGTGGCTATGTAAGTAGAGTGAAAGCGTCAGATGCAGAAGACATCTTGAAGAGGCTAACAGCAACATTTGACATCTGATTGAATATGAGATGAAGGGGAATTAGGAGATGAGGATAATTCCAAGGTTATAAACCCCAAAGGCTGGAAGAATGGTGGTACCCTTGCAAAATTTAGAAGAGGGAATTTAGTTCTGGGAAAACATGATGAGTTCTGTTTTGGACATGTTGAGTTTGAAATATCTCCTGAATAACCAGTTTGAAAGGTACAATAGGAGTTGTTGATATGGGATTGAGTCTTGGCAAAGAGACAAGGAGCTGAATATATAGATTTGGGAGCCAGTCATCTCCCCTAGAGATTTAGCATCCTTTCTAAGACCATTTCCCCATATTTATTCATAGGTTAGGTCCCCAGGAGGCAAATAACTATGACTTCTCTAGGGTTCTAGGAGTATCAGCTCCTGAGCACTCTACTTCCCCTTCCCTACCCACTGAGTTTCTAAATCATGTATGATTGAAAAGAGACTTCCAAAGTTCCTGTGTTGAACTGGAAACAGACCGGTGATAATGCCTTATGCTCTGAGGAAAAGGAAAGGCAAATTTGAGCATGTTCTAAAGATTAGGCCTTCACTGCCAAAGTCCCCCAGTACAGAAATCATGTAGCCCATGGTAGATGATGAGATCACAGAGAAAATGCAGAGGAAGAAGGAAGCTTAAGAGAGAGCTTTTGAGAATAGCTGCAGTTAAGGATTATGATATGGATGATGAGCCAGCAGAGGAAATTAAGGAGCAATCAAATAGGATGAAAACCAAAAGAAAACCATGAAAACCCAGTCACGAAAGGCCAGAAAACAAAGAGTATCCAGCAGGTGAGGGTGGTCATCAGTGGTATATGCTGCAGAGAGGTCAAGATCTGAAAGGATCAAAGGATCAAAACTGAGATAGGATCATCAAATTTGATGATTACAAAATCACTAAAAACTTTGGAGAAAGCAGCTTCCATTTGGTCCTGAGGTCACAGAGGATCATAGAATTATGGCTGGGACGGATCTCACTAGCCATTCAATCAAATTCCCCCATTTCACAGATGAGCAAATTTATGCCAAAGGAGGTCAAGTGATTTGCCCAAAAGCACAGGGAGTAAACACTAGAGGCATAATGTGGAAGTAGATCCTGAAGCCCAATCATACAGAATTGAGGGGTGAGGGGAAATGTGGAAGCAAAGAGTGTAGACAGATTTATTTTTCATGATAATAATATTGAGGACTCATCTAGAGGCAGGACCAGTGGTCTGGAGTAGATCTACCATCACTCCCAGGACTCCCATGTTTATCTGTTAGTGGTTGCTGGCCAGCAGCTATTGCTGATAGTTCTAAAGAAGTTAGGCTCCTTCCCCACTGTGCTTTCCCCCCTCAATAATAACTATTGGGGAACAATTGGAGGGAGGTCAAACAGCCTGGGGAGGTTCCTGGATTCAGCATCCTGGACTTTCTTCATTAGGGTCTGAGAGGAGATAATCTAGATTGTGATGATGGTTTGACTTTCACGCGGAGGAAGACAGTGATTCAGGTCCCGAACTTATTAAGAAATAGAGAATAGCCTAAAGGCCAATAAATAAGAATTATGATCTGTATAAGGTTAAGTTTTTTGATAGGTTTAATTTCAAAAGAATAGAGGTTCCTGAGTAATAGTGGGAAATGGAGCATCTGTAAGTGGCAGGTGGAAGCAGAAATGATCTGAATCTTCTTCCAGGAGCAGTATGTCTGGAGGAGAAAAGAATGCACATCCAGTGCTATGAAGCAAGACAAGAGAGGAGCAGATTTGAGAATGGTCGATATAAAATGATCATCAAATCCATGGGAGCTGATGAGATTATCAAGATAAACACAGAGGGAGAAGACAAAAGAGTCTAGGACAGAGCTCTGAAGGACATCACTAGTTAAAGGGTGTGATCTGGAAAAGGATCTAGCCAAGAGAGGTCAGAGAAACCAGGAGAGAGGGGTATCCTAAAAATCGAGACAGATGAGAGTATCAAGAAGAAGAGGGTAATGAATAATCTCAATAGCTGAAAAGAGTTTGAGGAGAATGAGGATTGAGATGAGGCCACTGGATTTTACAATTAAGAGATCATGGGGAACTTGAGAGAGTAGTTAAAGTGAAATGGTGAGATTGGAAGTCAGATTGTAAGAGATTTTGTAGAGAGAAAGTGAAGCTACTTTTGTAGAAAGAGTTTTCAATTTTACCTACAAAGGGCAGAAGAAATATTAGATAGGGGCAGCTACGTGGCACTAGCCTCAGACATTTAATACTTTCCTAGCTATGTGACCGTGGGCAAGCCACTTAACCCCAATCGTGTCAGGGGGAAAAACCAGAAATATTAGATAACAATTAGCAAAGATAAAAGTATCCCAGGAGGCTTTTTTATTTTTTTTTAAGGATGGGGAATGCATAGTCACTTTTATAGGCAGCAGTGAAGAAGCCACTGAAAATAAGTGATAATTTTCATTATTATAAGACACTATGCTAGAAATTCTAGCTATAGCAATAAGAAATGAAATGAATAGAAGAAGCACTGGTAAATTTTCTCTCAAAATTTCCATTTGTGCAAGATGGTGCTTTTCTTAGAAAACCATAAAATCAACAAGCAACTGGCACAATAAATAGCTTCAGGAAAGTAGCAGGATGCAAAGTAAATCCATAAAAAGCATGAATATTTCTAAATATATCAACAAATTATGGCAAATGAATGAAAAGAGAAACGCTCTTTAAAATAGTAACCAAAAAAATCATACTTTCACTAGTGAAGATTGAGGTTGGTTCAATTTATTTCCACAAAAATGTAATGTAGTACTATTATGCCATCAAGTTTGTGAATATGAAGAATTTAAAGAAATATTGGATGATGTATATGAAGTGAGGTAAACTGAAAAAAGCAGATTTAAAAGGATTAAACTAAATATTAAATAATGACAAAACTCAGAGGAAATTCAAAGTATTTTCTCAGAGTTGAAAGGGACTGCAGTGGCCATATACAAAACATGTACAAAAACAAGAAATCTCTTTTTAAAAAATAAGTGGTCAGGCAAAATCTGGCCAAAAACTTCCAAGCATGGGCTTTATACGGTCTCATAGATCAGCCCATTCCATTTGGAAAGAACTAAATGTTAAGAAGATTTGTCAAGTCTGTATTGCTTCTTTACAACTTCTATTCCATGCTCCTAATTCTGCCATCTGGGATCAAGTAGAACATATCTATCCCTTCCACTTGACTCTCCCTCAAAGATGGCTAGCATGTCTCCCCTAAACCTTTCTTTTTTTATCCTCAACATTTTCGGTTTCTTCAGCTCCTCCTTTTGTGACTCAATCTCCATGTTCTTCATTAAGATTGCCCTTTTCTGGTTACTTGGCAACTGATAACTATCCTTCCTAAAATTTGGCTTGTAGAATTGAACACAGCACTCTAGATGTGGGTTGACCAGGGACTTTTGCCTTTTTATTCTTGGGAACCATGCCTCTCTTAATGTTGCCAAATGCAACTTTTTGTGGAGGGGGCTATCACATCACTGTTGCCTTGTATTGAATCACTAGTCCATTAAATTCCCAATGGTATTTTTTTTACAGATTAGTTGTCATGTCATTAGTTGTCTCCTCCATCTTATTCATGTAAAACTGGTCTTTTGAACCCAGGGCTAAGATTTTACATTTATCCCAATTAAATCTTGTCTTATTATATTTGGTCCAATATTCTAGTTTATCCCAATGTTCTATCTTATAATAAGAAAGTTAGATCCTGACATTGTCACCAGGATATCAGCAACCTCTTCTCTCTTTAAATAATCCACAAGTTTGATTAGGATGTTATCTATATCTTTGTCCAAGACATTGGCAAAAATGTTCAATAGCTTAAGACCAAGCATAGAGAAATCCTCTAGAGATGGAAAATTCAGAAACACTATGGTTTTCATCACACCAATTTACTACACATTTAAAGGCTACCATAGAGAATCCTATTTTTTCTGTGCCTGAAATTCACATAGCAGAAGCAAAGGAGAAAAAGAAAATAATCCTTTCCTAAAGTTAAGAAAAAAAATTAGATGACATCATAGCTCTTAATATTTTTGTATCGTGTGGCCCTATGGCTGCGTCTGTGAACTCCCTCTTCAAAATATCATCTATTGACTCCATTCCTAAATGAAGGAAATGCTAAATTTCAGGTGGGGATAATGAAAGTAATGATGGAATTCTTTTCTCATCCAACTTCACAGATCCCCTGAAATCTATTTGTGGACCCCACAGAATGCAGTTTACTAATTCCTGCTCTAAATTATGCATGTTAAGGTTCTCTACATCCTAAAGTAGGGTACAGTTAGTTATTAAAAGGGAGTATGAGGACAGAGGGAAGAGCATGGGGGATGAAGTCAAGGAGCCTGTGTTTGAATCATGTTTTTTCAGCTCATTCCCTAGGTAACTTTGGACACATTTCTTCCTCTCTCTGAGCCTCAATTTCCCCATCTGTATAAAGAGAGAGCTGGTCTAATGTATGGTCATTAAAGGTCATTCAATGCACTTTGTAATCCTTAAAAGTACATTCTTCCAACTGCAGAAAATGCTTCCAAAAGAAGTAAAACCAATAGTTTCAATAAACTATGCATAGGCCTCTCTTGAACTACATAAAAATGCCAAATAGGTTACACAATGAGTGGATGATTAAGGAAGTCAAAATTGAATGAAGGCCAAACAATGTCTTGAAATAAAAAGAAAACAAAAAACCCTTTGTGGAGAAAGGGGGCTTCCCCTTTCTGCTGGTGCCTGTTCTTGTCCTATGCTTGAACAGGGGAGCAATTGTTAACTTGGTACTAAAATGATAAATGCCTTTGCATACAACGCGCCATTTATCCAGGATATGCAGAAAGATTGGAAATCATACTTGCAAATTAATAGTCTATAAATAGGATATTTCTCTAGTGGTTAAATGCATCTTTCCCTAGTGGACTCAAAGAATCTCCAATGACCCATCCTGATGTGTCTAGGTTTGACCCTTGAAAAAGGAAGATTCTGGTCACCCAAGGCACTACCCAAATGCCCCTGTTTGGTGGAAAGATAGAAAAAAAAAAGCCTGTTGAAATCAGAGTGCCCTTTGTCGTTTCATGGGGGAATAGCATGACAGGGTTCTATAACAATCAGAAAGAGTAACAGTCACCAAATCCAAGAATTAGCAGCAACCTCAGCATCCATCTATTCCAACACATATTTGAACAAGAATCTCTGTTGCATCTTCCCCATCAAACAAAGTTTCCAGTCTATTTTCTTTTCAATCCATCCCACTCACAAATTCAAAAATAATCTTCATAAATCACAGGTCTGACTATGTTACCCACCTCTTCTCTTTTCCTTCACTGCTATTTAGTGACCTCACCAGTACCCATGAATTCAATCATCATCTCTATGCTAATGATTCTCCAATCTATTCATTCAACCTTTCTGCTAACCTCCAGACTTATATCGCCAAGTACCTATTAGATATCTCAAATTAGATGCCTTGTAAATATATTAAACTCAACATGTCCAAAACTTAACGGATTATCTTTCTTCTAACTCAAATCCTTTTCTCTTCCTAAATTCCCTATTACTATTAAGGACATCATTAATTTCCCAGCCCACGACCTAGATGTCATCCCCAGCTCTCCACACATTCCTAGTCCCCATATCTATTCTGTTGCCAAGTCTTGTTGATTTTACCTTCACAACATCTCTCATATAATCCCTTTTTTCTTCTCTGACACCTCTATCTATCATCTTGCTATAGCTTCTCATCACCTTACACCTATATTGGTTGATACCTCTGCTTCAAGTCTCTTCCTGTTCCAGGCCATCATTCACTCAACTATCAAGCTGATCATCCTAAAGTAGAGGTCTGACTAGGTCACCCTCACTATTCAACAGTGACTCCAGTGACTTCTATTATTTCCAAGATCAAATACATAATTATTTGTTTGCTATCCAAAGCTTTTCATAATCTAGCTTCCTCTTATCTCCAATATCTCTACATCTTATTCAACTTCCTTGCTGTTCTTTGCACATTTCTTCTCCAGATGCCAGGTTTTTTCATTAGCTGTCTTTTCTATCTTCCTTACCTCTGTCTCCAGATTTCTTTGGCTTCCTAAAAATCCCAGCTAAAATTCCATCTTTTCTGAATCCTTCTTAATGTTATTATCTTACCTCTTTTGATAAGCTCTTATTTATTAGACATATATCTTATTTGTATATAGTTGATTTCATATTATCTCCTGTATTAGACTGTGAGACTTTTGAAGACAGGCATTATCTTTTGGCTTTCTTTATATTATTATTGTTTTTCATGTAGTAGGCACTTAATAGATGCATATGGGAGTACAGTCTCTTCCAACTGGACCCAAAGCACTTTTGGGTGGAACACAGAATAATGGCTCAAACCATTCTATTATCTAGGACACCTGAATAAATACATCCACTTTTTTCAATGAAAATAAGGTTTAAAAAATTGAAATACAACTAACCCAGCAAGTCCAATCCAAATAACAGTGAATACAATGCAGCAAATACATATTTGGCTGATAGTAATTTATATAATTTTGAGTCGACCTAAGCTGAACCTTAATGTTGGTCGTGTTTTTCCATGACACTTTCCATGGAGACAGGCTCGTGACACCAATCATCTGTGCCATTCTTCTGCTTGCTACATTTGAAGTAAATAAACTGAAACAATCTTTGGGTTACAAGAACCAAGCTTTGGAAATTACAAGTGCAATAAATTCTGTTGCATTTCTCAACACCATTTGTTCTAGTAAGCACCACATAATAAATGATTTCCAAAAAAGAATAACTTCTAAAATGTTGAAATAACTTGAGTACTATTAGAAATAATCATTTAAAATTTAATTAAATTGAAATTTGTAATAAATTATTATTTTGCCTATATTTAAGTGGAATAATATTACTTTATGAGAGAAAAATTAATAACTGGTTTTAATAAAATATCTAGCAGACATTAATAGAATTAAAGACAACTGAGTTTAAGTAGCAGAAAAGCAGAGATATAAAACAAAAAGCCCAAATTGAGAAAACTCAATTCATCATATATACTATTGGGATTTACAAGTATTTTGTATTAATAGAAAGGAAAAAGTTATTTGCTTTGGGGCAATGTTCTAGGATGAGACTTAATTGACTGAAATGATATCTCAAAAAGTATATATGCAAAATTTTTTACCAAGACAAGAGAATTTTCCAGAGAAAATCAGATGCTTTAAAAGTAAAAACAATTCACTTTAAAAGTAAAAACAAACTTTCATTTTCAAAAAAGAAACTATTTTTAACATTTTTTAAATTTTTGAGCTCCAAATTCTCTTCTTCCCTCCAGCCCATCCCCAACCCAATGAGAAAGAAAGCAATATGATACCAATAATACATGTGAAATCATGGAAAATCCATTTCTGTATTAGTCATTTTGCAAAAGAAAAAAGCAAGAAACATTACAAAAAGGAAAAACTTATATTTTAATATTATTGTACTTAGTGTTCATCAGTTCTCTTTCTCTCTTACTGGAGGAGCATATCAGTTTTTATCATAAGTCTTTTGGAATTGTCTTGGATCATTTTATTGATCAGAGTAAATAAGTCTTTCACAGTTGATAATCAAAAGACAAACTTTTTCAATACTCTTGTATTTGACATTAAAAAGACTGCTTGCATTGTTATAATATTGCTCATAACTGCAGAGTATAAAAAGTCTCATTTGATAGGAAAAACCTGCTATTGGTAATAATGCTTTACAAATTATATGTAAAAAAAAAAAAAAAAAAAAGACTTTGCAATTATTTGAAAATGAAAGTCTTGGGGCAGCTAGGTAATGTAGTGGATAAAGCACTAGTCCTGAAGTCAGAAGGACTAGAGTTCAAATCTGGCCTCAGACACTTAATACTTCCTAGCTGTGTGACCTTGGGCAAGTCATTTAACCCCAATTGTCTCAGCAAAAAAAGGAAAAAATGAAAATCTTATTTTTGTATTATAAACATGTGAAACAACAGATATTTATTTAAATCATAGACTATCTTCTTAAAAGTGATGTTAGGGAAGATATTTACTTAGTAAAAATATTGATGTCAATGCCCCATCAGGAGAAATTTTCAATGTAATTATTGGATTTTTAAGTGTAAATGATAGAATGTATGACAATTGTAGTAAATTATGAATTGGTAGAATCTGAGAGTTGGAAGGATTTCTTCTGTGCACTATATAAACCAAAGATATTTCCTCTGTGACATATCCAAGTAATCCTCCAGCTTCTCTTTAAAGCCCTTTCAAAGAAAGAATCTATAATTGTTTGAGGCAACCATTCTACTTTGAAACAATAATCATTATTCCAAAGTTTTTCCTGATAGCAAAGCTAGAGTATTTCCCAAAAATTCACCCGTTGCTACTAATTCTCCCTTCTTGGGCTAGAGATATTGCCTATTTCATATGACAACCCTTTATATACCTGAAAAGAGTTATCCTATTCCCCTGGGCCTCCTCTTTTATTTCTACAACTGATCATCATGTGACAAGACCTTGAGGCCTTTCACTGTCATTACTGCTTTCTTTGGGACACTCACTAGCTTATCAATGTCATTCTTAAATCATGGCTTTCAGAACTGAATGTAATGCTCCAGAAGGACTACCTACCTGTCTCTTCCTGAAGCTCTGCTCAATCAGTACAGCAAAAGATAATATGGGGGGAGGGGGTTCACTGCACTTCACATCACTGATTCATATTAGGCTTGCAATTCACTAAAACTACAAGATCGTTCTCAGACAAATCATTCTCTCTCTTCCCCTCATATATTTGTGAGGTTATGTGTGTGTGTGTGTGTGTGTGTGTGTGTGTGTGTGTGTGTGTGTGTGTATGCCTACTCAAGTCCAATATTTTATAAAGGAAAACAATTAAAGGTGTCTCCAGAACATCCAATGTTCTTAAATAAGACTACCATCGAGGCAGCTAGGTGGTGCAGTAGATAAAGCAGCAGCCCTGAAGTCAGAAAGACCTGAGTTCAAATCTGATCTCAGATACTTAATACTTCCTAGCTGTGTGACCCTGGGCAAGTCACTTAACCCTAATTGCCTCAGGGGAAAAAAAAAAAGAAGAAGAAGACAACCATCAATAACAACAGCAACAACAAAAAAGAATCCAAGCCATGAATTATATTGCCAGAAGATATGAATTTGAAGAAGACTGAGCAAAGCTGACATGAAATGTAAAATACCTAACAAGCATTGTCTCCAATTGCTTTATGTTCCTATGAAGTTCTGGCTTCAGATTGGTTGCAGTCTCTTAGGGCTCTAAATTACTTTAATTGCTTAAGTTTTATCAACATTCATTGACTTTTGTCTCTTTTTTAGTGTTTCATTTATGTGTATGAAATACTGTCCCATATCTGATTCATATTTTATTTACATATTTTTATACATCTCTCCCAAAACTAGACATGAACCAAAACTTATGAATTAAAAATTTTCCCAAAGAACCAAGGTGGGGGGTTAATGAAGCAAAGAGTATTCCTAGATCCCCTAAGACATTCAAAATTGACTTTCCCGCTCTTTTGTCATCTTTGCCAATTTTCTAGATGTGAAGTAAAACTGCAGTGGCATTTTGATTTTCACTTCTTTAACTATTAGTGCTTTGAAAAATTCTTTCACATATTTGTTAATAGACTGCAATTCTCCTTTAGATAAACTATTTATATATTTTGGCCACTTATCAATTTAGGAATGGCTTTTAATTACAAATAGAAATATATACATATATATCACACTTATGGGTAGATATATATTTAATTTTTCATTGTTAACTTCAGGTTTTTTGTTTTTTTGTTTTTTGTTGTTTTTTTTTTGGTATCACTTTTTCCCCCTTTCTCTCCCAGGAAGTCATCCCATATAAGAAATGTTTATTTATATATAAATATATATATATATATATATACATATATATATGTGTGTGTGTGTGTGTGTGTGTGTGTGTGTGTGTGTGTGTGTGTGTGTATGTGTGTGTGTGTGTGTTTGTTTTTGTTGTTGTTTTTTTTTTTTTTTTGCTGAGGCAATTGGGGTTAAGTGACTTGCCCAGCTAGGAAGTATTAAGTGTCTGAGGCCAGATTGGAACTCTAGTTCTGACTTCAGGGCTGGTACTCTATCCACTGTTCCACCTAGCTGCCCAAAGAAATAGTATTTTCAGACAAAAATAAGAAGGTTAAAAAAAAGCATAACCAATCAATGGCTTGGAGGGGGGGTCCAAAATTCATGTACAATTTACAACACTGGTGGAACTCCCACCTCCACAAAGTGTGTGTTGGAAATGGAAAGAGTTGGAAGAATTCTTTTAAACCTCTTCATTTGATTATAGTTTTTGCTATATCCATTTTTGTTTTTTGGTTCATGGTTGTTCTTTCATGTACATTTTTGTAATTATTTATATATTGTTTTCTTGATTCTCATGACCACTCTGCAAAAATTCTTGATCTTTTGATACTGCTCTATATTTATCACATTCATCATTTCTTATAGCAGAGTAATCTTCCATTACATTCAAGAATTCATGATTTGTATTTCCATTCCCTAATTGACGGACATTTATTTTGTTTCTAACTTCTGCTATCACAAAAAAGCTGCTATACATATTTATTAATGGCTTCCCTGGGGTATAAGCCCAGTAATAGAATATTAGATTTGAAGAGTATGGTCACTTTAGTAATTTTATTTACATAATCCCAAATTTCTTTCCAAAATAATAAAATTGTTTCACAGCTCCACCAACAATGCATTATAATACCTGTTATCCACAACCTTTTCAGCATTGAGCATTGCTATTTTTTGTCATTTTTAATAATTAGCAAGGTATAAGGTAAAACCTTAGGATTGTCTGGATTTTTATTTTTTGTATTATTAATGATTTGAAGCATTTGTTCATGTTGTGAATACTTTGTAATTATCTTGAGAAGTGTTTGTTCATGCCATAATCAAACATTTTTGCTACAAATATTTTTCCCAATCACTCCCAAAACAAAACAAAACATAACAAAAATCCTGCCTTTATTATACTAGATACATTAATTTTGCCTAAACAAAAAATTTCTATTTCATGTAGAGTTATCTATTTTATATTTTGTAATTTCCTCTACCTTTTGTTTAGCTAAGAATATATCTCCTACTATGAGAGCTATCTCAGTTTCTCTTCTAATTTTTATAGTATGATCTTTAATATTAACATTGTATATTTATTTAGGATGTATTGCAGGATATAATATAAAATGTTGGTGTAAGCCAAATTTCTGCCTTCCAGTTTTCCAATAGCTTTTTTTTTCATGAAAGAACTTTTTTCTTAAGCAATTTATGTTGTCTTTTTTTTAATCAAACTTTGAGTTATTGAGCCATTGTTTGATCTGTTTCATTGATCTCTCTCTTTACTTTTTAAGCAATATCAGATGGTTTTGAAGACTGCTGCTTTATAAAATAGTTAAATGTCTAGTAGTATCATTTCCCCTTTGTCTTTTCCTCTTATTATCATTTCTCTTGATAGTTTAGATTTTTTGTTTTTCTAAATGAATTTTATTACTTTATTGAGTTCTGTAATATATCCCCTTGGTAGTACAATTAGCAGAGCATAAAAGTGTAAATTAATTTGGTAGTATTGGCATTTTTATTATAATGGCATAGTCTAGCCATGAGATTAAATATTCCTCCAGCTATTTATATTGTTCTTAATTTCCTTGCGGAGCATTTTGTAATTGAATCTATATGCAAGTCTTTTATGTGCTCTGGTAAATCAATCTCCAGTTATTTTATGTACTTTCTGATTGTTTGGAATGGGATTTCCTTTTAATAGAATAGCTTTAATTAATTGTCTCAATTAGCATCTTTGCTATTTTTTCTAAGCATAGCATAATATCAATCAATCAATACATATTAAGTGTCTGCTATGTGCCAGGCACTGTGCTAGGTGTTAAGGTTCCTATAAGGGGCAAAAGACAAATCCCTAATCTTAAGAAACTCATAATCTAAGGGAGAAGACAGCATCCAAACAAATATATACAGAATAAACAGGAAATCATTAAATATGGAAAGTGCTAGAATTGAGAGGTTAGGGGAGACTTCCTGTAGAAGATGGGATTTTAATGGGGACTTAGAGGAAGACTGGGACATCATTAGTCATAGTAGAGGAAAAAGAACATTCCAAGGATAGGGGACAGCCATAGGAAATACACAGAACAGCCGGGAAACCAAATGTCACTGAATTAAAGAGTATGTATCAGAGAGTAAGGTGTAAGAAAACTAGAAAGGTAGGAAGGGGCTATATTGTGGAGAGTTTTGAATGTCAAATATATTTTTTATTTGGTGACAAGATGGCATTATGAAGCTTACACTTTAGAGAAAAATCACTTTAGTGGTTGAAGAAAGAGTGGATTTGAATGGAGAAGGCTTCAGACAGGCAGATCCTTCAGAAAATATTGCAATAATCCAAGAGTAAAATGATGAGGGCCTGCACTATAGTGGTGTCATTGTCAAAGAAAAGGAAAGAGCATATATTAGAGATGTTGCAAAGGTGAAATCAACAGACCTTGGCAATAAATTGGCTATGGGGTGGTGAGAGACAATGAGGAATCCACAATGACTCTTAGATTGTGAGCCTGAAGGACTGGGAAGATGGTCTTGCCCTCTCCAGTAACAGAGAAAATATGGGGAGGGGAAGTTAAAGGGAAATATAATGAGTTCTCTGTTTTAGCCATGTTGTTTCAAATGTATAGTGAACATCCAGTTTGTGATGTCCAAAAAGCAGTTGGAGATGTGAGATTGAAGGTTAATAGTTTGTGGCAGGATAATTAGGTTTAAGAATCAACACCACAGAGATGGCAATTAAAGGAGCTGATGAGATCACTAAGTGAAAAAGTATAGAGGGAAAATGGAAGAGGGCTCAAAACAAAATCTTGAGGGACATCTATGGTTAGAGGATATGATGTAGAAGAAGACCTAGCAAAGGAGACAGAGAAGGAATGGTCAAATAAGTAAGAGAAGGACTAAAAGAGAATGTAATCCTGAAAACTTAGAAAGAATAACAAAGAACGGTGAGTAATCAGTAGTGTCAAGGGCTGAAGAGAGGTCAGAGAGAATTAGGACTTTGGATTTGACAACTAAGAGATCAAGAGTAACTTTGAAAGAGAAATTTCAGTGGAATGATAAGGTCAGAAGTCATATTGAAAGAAGCTAAAAACAGAGTGAGAAGAGAAAAAGTGAGGCACCTGTTGTAGACAGCTTTTTCAAGGAATTTAGCCTCAAAAAACAGAAGAAATATGGGACAATAATTCTCTACCATAGAAGGGTCAAGTAAGAGTTTTTTCAAGATGGGAAAGACATGGGCATGTTTGGAGGCAATAAGAAATTAGCCAGTAGACAGGGAGAGATTGAAAATAATAGAAAGGGGGCAGCAAGGTGGTGCAGTGTATAGAGTGCCAGCCCTGAAGTCAGGAGAACCTGAGTTCAAATGTGACCTCAAACACTTCCTAGCTGTGTGACCCTGGGCAAGTCACTTAACCCTAATTGCCTCAGCCAAATAAATAAAATAATAGAAAGAGTATGATAAAGGAGAGATTGAAAATAATAGAAAGGGGGCAGTAAGGTGGTGCAGTGTATAGAGTGCCAGCCCTGAAGTCAGGAGAACCTGAGTTCAAATCTTACCTCAAACACTTAATACTGCCTAGCTGTGTGACCCTGGGCAAGTCACTTAATCCCAATTGCCTCAGCCAAATAAATAAATAATAGAAAGAGTATGATAAAGGGATGTTAAAGCTGTTAAAGAAGATGGGATGGAGTGGTATCATTGTAGTAAGTAGAAGGGTTAGCCTTGATATGGAATAAAGCTACATGTAGAGACATATGAGACAGGGATGAAGGAAATAATGAGGCAGTATCTGAGTGACAGGAGTTGGAGAAAGAGGAAGAAGAGGGAGCTCCCAGGAAATAACTTCAGTTTGGGGATGGGGGTTGGTAAAATATGAGGCAAGGTTCTCAGCTGAGAGTGTAAGAGAAGAGCAAAACAATGCAAAGTTTGAAAAGGGATAAAAACGTTTGGAAGAGTCATGGTAGAGAATGGGATAGTGAATTGTTAAAAAGAGATTACCTAGCAGCAGTTAGAGCTCAATTCAGGCTCTGTAACACAAATTTGTCGTGGATCCAGTAAATATTATATCATATCAGTCAATAATAGATCATTGGCACATGGGGATAGTTTTATGTCCTCTTTACCTATCTGATATCTTTAATTATTTTTGCTGGTCTTTTTCCTCTCACTAATATTTAGAAAATATATTCTTAATGAAACAAGTGAAAGAGGCAATACCAAAAGATAAAAATAGATTACTTTGATTACATTAAACTTAAAAAGCTTGTGTACAAACAAAATTAATGCACCTAGGTTAACAATGGAAATGGTCAAGTGAGAGGGGGTGGAAATCTTTATTTCAGATTTCTTGGGTTAGTGGTTGATATCCAAGATATATAGACAATTAACAAATATCAAGCTTTTGAATTTCATGTCATCAAAATTATCCATTTTATTTTAGGAGGTTGTTCCTATTCTTTAATTAAGAATATATCTTCAATATATTCTGATGGAAGTGGATATCTTCAACATAAAGAAGATCCAACTCACTTCCAGTTGATCAATGATGGACAGAAATAACTACACCCAAAGAAGGAACACTGGGAAGTGAATGTAAATTGTTAGCACTACTGTCTATCTACCCAGGTTACTTACACCTTCGGAATCTAATACTTAATGTGCAGCAAGAAAATGGTATTTACACACATATATTGAATCTAAGTTTTATTGCAACACATGTAAAATGTATGGGATTACCTGTCATTGGGGGGAGGGAGTGGAGGGAGGGGAGGGATAATTTGGAAAAATGAATACAAGGGATAATATTATTAAAAAAATTACTCATGCATATATACTGTGGGGAAAAAAATTCTAAATTAAAAAAAAGAATATATCTTCAAATAAAAGCTATATGGGCTTTTCTTATTTTTTGTACAATGATCTTAATGTTAATATCATATGCATACACACATATTTAAAGACACCAGATATTTCCAGATAATATATGCACTTTGTGTTTATTTGGAACATGACTTTAAGCTATATATAGATATATAATTGAAGGTCATAATACCAAAAAATGGAGGCACAAAGTAAGATGTAATTGAAATTAGTGAACATAAATATGTATATATATATATATATATACATATATGTATGTGTCTGCTTGTACATGTATGTATATAATACATATATATATATATACATTAAGAATTTGTCATTATAGTGTGTAAGTCTAAAGCAAATTCTTCTGCCTTCTTTTCCATTTTCCCAGCAGTTTTTGTCAAATATGAAGTTCTTTCCTAAGTAGCAATTTTTCAGTTCATCAAACATTTGGATGATATTGCAGTCCATTGTTTCTGAGTTCCTTTAATTTAATCTATTCCATTGCTTACTTTTCTGTTTGGAAAAAAATACTAAATAGTTTTGATGGTTTGTGATTAATAATGCAGTTTGAGCTCTGGAAATGCTATTCTTTCTTCATCCCTACTTCTTTTCATGATTTCCCTTGATATTCTAGATATTCTTGATATTCTATTTAATCACTTTCCTAGATTATTCCCTTAATATTTTGTTTCTCCAAAAGGACTTTGTTATTATTTTATTAAATAATGTGAAGTTTCCTTTGAAGGTCTGAATAGTATATCATTATAATTTTAAATTACTTTTGACATAATGTAATTTTTATTACATTGGCACAGAGCAGTCAGAAGAACTGATCATTCCTCTACCTATTTAAATTGCTCTTCTTTTTTCACTGGACTCCTTTGTAATTGAACCTATATAAGTATTTTATGTGTACTTTGCTAGATTGTTCCCCAGATAATTTATGCACTTTGTATTTATTTGGAACATGATTTCTCTTTTTATAATTGCCTCTTGGATTTTATTATTATTATAAAGATATACTATTAATCTTGTGGGTTTATTTTGTAGCCTGCCACTTTGCAGAAGTTATTAACTGTGCCAATTTACATTTTTGTTGATTCCCTAGGATTTTCAAAATAAACTGTCACATTTTCAACAACTAGGGCTTACTAAATGATTCAATAGAGAGACTGCCCAGCCTGGAATTCAGAAGGTTTGCATTCAATTCACCTGAACTTGTACATACTAGCTACATGATCTAGAACAAGTCATTTAAACTCTATTTGCTTCATCTGTAAAATGGGGATAATTATAGAACCTACTACCTAGGGTTTTTGTTAGAATTAAATAATTGTAAAGCACTTAACATAATACCTAGTACATAATAAGTGCTTCATAAATGTCAGTTATTGTTGTTAAAAATAGTTTTATCAACTCTATATCTTAACTTAGACCTTTATTTTTTTTCTCTTTTCTTGTTGCTATTGATAGCATTTTTAGAATTATATGAAATAATTGCAGAGAGTGGGCTTCCTTGCTTTACTCCTGTATTTTTCCTCTAATGCGTAATATGTTTTCTTTAGGCTTGAATAGATATTGTCTTGTGCTATTAATTGGCAACTTTATGAATTTTGCTTGTAAAGCCATATGTACATGTTTCTTTGGCCTATTTCCCACCTATGACTCTTGGGAAGGAAAGTATCTGTAGAGATGAGTCACACACAGCCTGAACAGGAATGATGATGTCATTGCCTAGGCCTCCTTAGGAGTTCTGAGAGGAACCAGCAAATCAGAGGGAAGGGGCAGTGGGGTATAAGGATTTTCTAAAGTGAAAATTAGTCCAGGATTAGAGTGTGTTTCCTGGATGAAGATAATTCATCTAGACATATACCTCAAGAAAGTCAATGACAGTCTGTCTGTCAATAAGCATTTATTAACTAGGTAGAAAGAATGACAAAAGTTACAATTTAGTGAGGGAGAAAACAAATAAGTATGTACCAAAAAATTCAAATGTGGCTTCAGTCACTTAACACTTCCTAGTTGTGTGGCCCTGGGCAAGTCACTTAACTCCAATTGCCTGGGGAGGTGGGGGGAGTAGTACATTGGAGAGCAAGGTATCAGAAGACTAGAAAAGTATAGGATGGAGTGTTGGATTGTGAAGAGGTTTAATGCCAAACAGAAGGATTTTTAAAATTTGATCCTGGAGGTAGTGGAAGCCACTAAAGTATATTAAGTAGGAGATAACATTGGTCATTTCTGTGTTTTAAGAAAATCACTTTGTGAAATGAGCAGAACCAGGAGATCATTATACACAACAACAATGGCAAGATTATACAATGATCAATTCTGATGGATATGACTCTTTCCAACAATAAGTTTGAGGTCAATTTCAATGATCTTGTGGTAAAGAGCGCCATCTGCACCCAGAGAGAGAACTGTGGGAATGAGTGTTGTTCACAACATAGTATTTTCATTCTTTTTGTTGTTGTTTGCCGCATTTTTTTTCTTTCTCATTTTTCCAGTTTGTTTTGATTTTTCTTGTTCAGCAAGATAATTGTATAAATATATATGTATATATATATTCATATATTGGATTTAACATATATTTCTACCATGTTTAACATATATTGGATTACTTACCATCTAGGGAGGGTCAGTGTTGAAAAATTATCCATGTATATGTTTTGTAAATAAAAAGCTTTAATTAAAAAAAAGAAAGAAAAAAGAAAATCACTTTGGCAGCTGAATGGAGATGGATTGGAGTGAAGAGATACTTGAGGCAAGAAGAAAGTTCCCATATCCACCAGCATTTAGCAGCATTTTGTGATAGCAAAGATCTAGAAACAAAGTAGATGTACATTGATTTGGGCATGGGCTAAGCAAGTTTTGGTTCATGACCATAACAGAATGTTACAAATATGAGGAAATCAGAGTAACATGAAAACATACATGAAGTGATACAGAGTAAAGTAAGCTATGGGGGGGGTAAAACAGTAGACAACGCCTGTAGCAATGTTAATGGAAAGAATAACCACAAAATAATCAAATATGAATGTTACAAAATTGCAAAGAATAAGTACCGCCCTACAGAAGACACCACCACTCTCTCCTTTGAGTAAGTGAAGAGCTTTTTTTTTTCAGACTTTTTATATGTATTGATTAGATTTGCTGATTTCTTTTCCTCTTTTTTCTCTAAATAAAAATTTTTTGGATGGACCTCTGTGGTAAGAGAGATGATGAGAAATCCTAATGATATGAGAATTTAAAAAATCAATAAAATTATTTTAAAATTATAAATGTATTCCCCTCCAACTGGTTAAATTAAAAAACCAATTGCAAGTAAATGGGAAGTGAGGAAAATAAAAAATAAAAAGTAGATAAATCAGAAAGTTTCCATTAATGGAGTTTCTACTTGACAAATTATTTCTGTTTAGGGAAACTTTTTTTATTTATTTTGTGAGATATCAAATAGTAAGAATCGATCAAAATTTCAACTTACTTGGTAGAAGCATAGTCAGACTTTAACAGACCTCTCTGATTGATGGCAGAGACTTATTCTCAAACAACTCCATTATGTAAATTCTGATATTTGCCCTTCGGCTCCATTAAAAACCAGAGAAAGCCTAGAAAAATCAAATCAAATTATTATGCAATGTCTCATCCATATGACTTTTTAGATTTCTTATAAATCCCATTGTGAACTACCTATTGGCTTCTTCTTCAGTAGCTGTAAATCATTTATTCCTAAAGGTCAATCCACTGGAGTGACACCAGAATCTAGTGGACATTATGCATTGTAGAAAATTATAGCATTTAGTTGGGGAAATAAAATGAGCACAGTTCTTCAGACTTCCCACTGCTAAAAGAAACATTTGGTAACTTTGTGCCTTTAGGGTCCTTGGAGTCTAGTTTTATGCCATACAATGAAAAAATGGGTCCCAGCATTTCACAAATCTGAAATTCTGTTGGCAGTTATTTCACCTAACCCCAAGACCCTAGACAAAGTTTGAAGGATTATTTGCTGCTGAACACAGCATAGCATTTTCACTTCTTTTGTTGTTGTTTGTGTAAGTTTTATTTTCTTTCTCATTTTTTTTCCTTTTTGATCTGATTCTTCTTGTGCAGCAAGATAATCATATAAATATGTATGCCTATATTGGATTTACATATATATTTACCATGTTTAACATATATTGGATTACTTGCCATGTAGGGGAGGGAATGGGGGAAGGAAGAAAATTGCAACACAAGTCTTTGCAAGGGTCAATATTGAAAAATTATCCTTCCATATATTTTTAAAATAAAAAAGCTTCAATAAAAAAAGAAAATCTTCCTCACCCAGAAAAATCAGGCAATTTCACTATATGCTACCACCTAGCAAACTGCAATGACTCCTCTTACAAGCTCCTCATTCACAAAGTTAAGAGGAAGAAAGAGTAATTCATAACCGAGATTATGAAAAGAAAAATGACAGCACCTACCAATGTGCAGTGTTTCTCCAGAGAATCTCCTATAGCTCCAGACATAGACAGACCTGAACTAGAATAGACTTGAAAGTTATCGACTCTTATAATTCCTCGGTTTGTTTTGCTTCCTGCAGTTCCTCATTGCTTGCAGCAGGGAGTGTTTACTCACTTCTTTCACCACCATTCTTACTACAATTTTGCATTGCTGCTTAGATGTAGGTCCCCACTTCCCATCTAGACCCCTGCTATTGAGGAGTCCCCACTTCCTCATGTGCATTTTCTATTGCTCCCATGAGATGTTACTGTTCACTGTACATCTGTACTCCTGCTAAAGACCTTCAATGCCCATATAAATATTGACCCTCATTCTCCATCACCCCTTCCCTTCATATAATTGTTCACTGATGCAAATAGATAGATGTTTGTCCTCACTTCCTACCAGTACCTCTGCCATCATTCTCTATTATTCTCAGTAGATGTTAGTACTCAATACCATGGGTACTTCCTTTGGGTTCAGAAGCTCTTATGACTCAATTTTAAGGCCCAGGCTGCCCTCTTCTGGATAATTTCCTGGTAATCAATGTCTTTTCTTCTCCTCATCCAGTTTCCTTTCTGCCTCTTTAGACTTCATCTCATGTCTTAACTGCCTTTTCTAACCTGGAAGATTCCCACCTCCCCTTTCCTGATTGCTGATCTCCTCTTGGAATTTCCAGTTTGAGGAGGTGTCAAAATCAGTCAAGCTTACCTTATCATTCCTATTCCAGTTCTTCTCCTAGAACTCTAGACCTATAATATCAGGTCCTGGCCCTGATATTGTATCCTTCAGGGACTCAATTCCATTAAAGCTTTTGAAGAGGTCATATGCTAGAACTAAACAATGTGTACTGGCTGTAGATACCAGGAGTTTGTTTCAGCATTTGAAAGAGGCTTAGGTAAAAGTTACAACATGAATGTGCCTGTGTCCTCATAAAATCAGATCTCCGGGAAGAAAAAGATAGAGTGCACTTGGCTCTAGTCATGATCAAAAATATTTATTCAATCAATTTGCATATATTTAACCTATATCAAATTGTTTGTTGTCTTGGGGAGGATGAGGGAAGGAGAATAAAATCTTATGGCAATGCTGGGTTGTGACAGGGAAAAGGAAATTTATGAGGTAACATGATGAGGTAACAGGAAACCAAATAATTGAGGTAAATACCTAATGGTGAGGTATATACCTCAATAGGATTAATTGAGGTCCAGTGGCAAGATAGGGGTACAGGGAGTCACATGGAGCTCCCCTGCAACCCCTTAGGATTCGGCACAAGGATACAAAATTAAATCAGGTCTAGTGGCAGCGAGAGTCCCCTGTAAATGAATTTACAGGCCTAAAACCTAGATGGATAAAAAGAGATTTATTGCAAGGTTTGGAAGCAAGATTAAGGTCTGGTTAGTAAAAGGCATTAGATAGAGGAAGATACACACTGACAGCAGCGGCAGGGACAGAGAGTCTCTGATGCAAAGCATCTTGGCTGGCATCTTGCTGACCTTATCTGCTTGAAGAAGAATATAGGCGGTGCTCAGGTTGATTCCTGGAAGGGCAGATTTTTGGCGGGCTTTTCAGATAAGGAAGAAACTGTTTTGGGGAAACCTGAGCAGATGGTTGGGGGTTGGGTTATCTGGGGAGATCCAAGCCAGCTCAGATCCGGTGGGGGGGGGGGGGGCTGGGTACAAGCCCAAACTGGCTCAGATACTGATCTCTCCTCTTGGGGTTTTGACCAGATCTTGTAAATCAAAGGTACAAGGAATCTTAAAGGGGGCTACGCCCGCATCAGAAATGATCCTGGTTCTCCTAATAGGCCAGCTTCAGGTAAGAATTTGTCAGCATCCTTGGGCGAGCCAAGATGTAGTTGTGTTTCAGGAATTTGTGCCATTCAAGGATGTTCTCCAGGAGAACTGGAGAGAACTGGACACTGCTCAGAAGATCTTTTACAGGGATATAACATAAGAGAATTATAAATGCCTTGTCTTCCTGGGGTTCCCAAGTTCCGATCCAGAAATAAATCGGTTCCAATCAAGTTACTGAAAGGAAATGTATCCTGAATGCCAAAGCAGAAGTTTCCCATGAGAATAAAACTTGGAGCCCTGATGCCTTCAGGGCTGCTTCTGCCAGATGCTTGGGGGAGGACTGAATCTTCCTCACTTCCTATTCTTGTTGTGTTCAGGACCCTGACTTAGGTCTGCTGACCCATAGCTTGGCTCTGTGGTTGGTGCAATTCCTGCTGATTTCCTTAATCTGAAGACTAGATGTGAAATCATGGATTCATCTCTAACAAGGGGCTTTGGTCTGCAACTGGCATTTAAGGAAAGGCTGTCAAGAGATAGCCCTTAGGATTCCAAAATTTGAAATGCTTGGGAATATGTCAGGATAGAGAGACTCACAGGAGCAATGCTTATGAGGAAAGGATCTATAAAAGCAATAGCTTTGAGAGAAACTCCAGGTTAGGGTCATTTCAGAAGAGAGCTACTACAGAAAAACAAACAAACAAACCAAAAAACCCTCAAATGCCTCCATTCTACCACAATTAATATAATAGACTATCCTTTGGAAAGAAGATTTACAAGTACAATAAATACTAGTAATGAGGGAAAGGAAAGGGGGAACCCCATTTCTCAGTGCATAGATAATCCCATGAGGCACAGTGTCCCCTGTAAATGAATTTACAGGCCCGAAAACCTAGATTAAGAAATAAAAGGTTTATTGTAGAAATTTGGAAGTAAAGCTCAGTTAGAAAGATGCCAGGACCAAAGGTGGCCGCTGGTTGGGTAGGGACCCTTACGTGGCTGGAAGCATACCATGTGTTGGCTGGGAGGGCTCCTGCAATGAAGGCAGTCCAGCTTGTTTCTTTTATACCTAGAAGATGAGGGGCGGTACCCAGTTCTGGCGGCTTTTCAGTTAGCCCACATCAGGTGAGGGCTGGGGGAAGCTGAGCTGAGGATGGTGGGGGCTGGGGCCGGATATTCAAAGGGTGCTTTTGACCAGGATTTGTGAATCAAGGTCAGTCATGGGTTGGGCAATTAGGAATCTTAAAGGGACCCCAACCCTCATCACTAGAAGCCCTCCATTTACTACTTAGACCTTATTTACTATCATATGTTATAACTGGAAGGGAATCATATAAATATAATGCATGTGAAGAAACCTTCAATCAGAAGAAATACAGTAATACATATATAACAGAACTCATATAAGACAAAAGCTCTATATCTGTAATGAATAAGGGGATAGCCTCAATCAAACTGAGACCTGTTGAAGATGTTAGCTTAAAAAGGCCAAGGCTTCCCATTGCATCCATGGCCATCTCCAGTTGTTTTGACCTATATCTTGCCACTGGACCCAGATGACTCTGCAGGGGAAGGTAAGGCAGGTGATTTTACACAGCTCTCCCCCACTTAAATCCAATTCACTTGCATGTCATGGTAACACTTCCCTATTATCAGGTTCCTCTTCAAGAATGAAAGACAGGGGCAGCTAGTTGATGAAGTGGATAAAGCACCAGCCCTGAAGTCAGGAGGATCTGAGTTGAAATGTGGCCTCAGACACTTAAACACTTTCTAGTTGTGTGACCCTGGGCAAGTTATTTAACCCCAATTGCCTCAGAAAAAAAAAAAAAAAAAAAAAAAAAAAAGAATGAAGGACAAACAATAGCCACTTCTGTGAGGTCTAGCCTTCAGCTAGAGAAGATATCTTAATGAACCTAAAAGTAGTCATACTGTACAAATATCCTATGAATGTAATGACTTTAACCAAAGGAGATACCTTCTACATCAGAGAATTTATAGTGGACAGAAACCCTATATGTGTAATGAATGTAGAAAAGCTTTCAGCTTTAAGGGACACCTTAAGCAAAATACATATAAAAGAGAAACCCTTTGAATATAAAGAATGTGGGGGATCTTTCACTCAGAGAGTAAACTTTCTTACTCATTGGAGAGCTGTACTGGAGAGAAACCCTTTGAATGCAATGTATGTGGGAAAGCATTTAGCCTTTTTTATTACCAGAGAATTCATACTCCTGAGAAACCCTGTATAAAGAAGGTGGCAAATCCTTCAGCTGAAGGGAAAGCCTTACTGAGCATTAGAAAATCCATACTGAAGAGCAACCCTTTGTGTGTAATGAACTTGGGAAATCCTTTATACAAAAAGAAAGTTTTACTGTGCATTAGAGAAGTCATACTGGAGAAAAATCTTTTTGAGCATAACAAATGTAGAACTCCTTTCTCTGGAGGGCAAGCCTTTAAAAACATAAAAGAATTCATTCTAAAGAGAAACCCTTTGAGTGCCATGAATGTCAGGAAATCCTTCATCTGGAAGGCAAGATTTACTGAATATCAGAGAATTCATACTGTAGAGAAATACTAGGTATGTTGTGAATGTGAAAAATCCTTCAACCAGAGAGAAAGTCTTAATATACATCAAAGAACTCATACTGGAGAGAAACCTTTTAAATGTTTAAAATCTTCAGTCAAAGAGGTCATCTTACTAAATAGTGGAAAACTCATAGTAATGTGGCTGATATAGTACCAAATATTGTTACTAAGGCACCAGATGATGTGTTTTAGGAAAAGCAACTAAAGTTGGGATTTGATCATGTGAAGAATTCACAATGGTCATTCTCTTTGGCAAAAGACATGTTTATTTATGGAAGAGGTTACAGATAAAATAAAAGGTAAATTAGACACCAAGAATGGTAAATATGGAAGAGTTGGGAGAGCATAGAAAGGGGTTTTAATAAGTAATGATGAAAAGGGCAAGTTCCCTAGTGGAACTTGCCATTCACCAGGAGAAAGGAAACACTCCATTAGGTGGGGGTATACCCTCAGTCAGCAGGCCAAATCCTGAAAGGGACTTAGCACCCCATAAGAGTTAACTTGCTATAATGTTTTAGAATTGAAAAATATAGTAGGATTAGGGAAAACACCATGTGGTATGGGGGAGGAGGAAGCAGGAAAAATATCATAAGGCAGGGTGCCATGTTGGACAGACCCAAAGGAGGGCAGGCAGCGAAGCCATGGGCCATAGGCCATTTGATAGGGAAAATTTAGCTTCAGGGATTTTATATAACTTGGATTTCTGACTGACTTACTTCCAGAAGGTGGGACTCCAGAACTAAACTGATCCCAAAACTCAGAGCCTTCTTCCTGCCTGCCCCAGGGAATAATTTTTATCAATTCTTCAGTTTCTCTCTACCCACCACACCCATCATTCAGGATCTCATTTATACTGTTGAGGAACCATTTAAATGCACTGAATTTAGGAAAAGCTTCAGCAACAATTTCCATGTTACTCTACATTCAAAAATAAATACTGTGGAGAAACCCTTTGAGCATAATGAGTAAGTAAAAGCCTTCTGCTAGAGCAAACACTGAAACACATAAAAGAATTCATATTGGAAGAAAATTGAATGTGTTTCAACTTAGCATTTCCACTCTTTCTGTTATTGTTTGCTTGCATTTTTGTTTCCGTTTGATGAGAGTTAGGTAAGGGGTAACCCCTTTTGGTTCGGTGTAAGGATACATAGTTAAATGCAGTCTAGTGATGGCACAGAGTCCCCTGTAAAGGAATTTACAGGCCCGAAAACCTAGATTGATTAAAAAAAAAAAAAAAAAAAAAAGGTTTATTTTAGGAGTTTGGAAGTAAGGGTAAAGGTAGAAAGATGCCAGGGCCAGAGCTGGTCGCCCAGTGGACAGGAACCTTTGGCATGGCTGACATAAGAATGCCATGTTTGGGCTCCTGCAAAGAGTGGGCTCCAAGGTTCCCTTTTTATAATGGGGGCTCTTGGCGATCTTGAAGTTGGGTGGAGTCCCAGGCTCCTGGCTGGTTTTGGCCAGGGTTAGCATTGAATAGAATTCAATGGGTTTTTAGATAAGAAAGAAGCTATTTGTGGGGATTGGGGAAACCTGAGCAGATAGTGGGGGACTGGGAAAGCCCAAGTTAGCTCAGATCTGGTGGGGGCTGGGAAAGCCCAAGTTCACTGGAATTCAAAAGAGTGCTTTTGACCAGGATTTATGGATCAAAGATCCTGGCTTCTTCAGCCAAGGGGGGGGAGGCGTGGGGGTGGGGTTGGGAATCAGAAAGGAATCTTAAAGGGACCTCAACCCACATCACCTTCTCAGGTATTTTTACCTTTTTTCTAGATGCCATCTTTCTTAAGCAGCAAGATAACTGTATAAATATGTATACATATATTGGATTTACCATATACTTTAACATATTTAACATGTATTGGACTACCTGCCATCTAGGGGAGGGGGTGGGGGGAAGGAGGGGAAAAGTTGGAACAAAAGGTTTTGCAAGGGTCAATGCTGAAAAATTACTCATGCATATGTCTTGTAAATAAAAATCTATAATAAAAATAAAAAATAAGACATAAAATAAATATATTTTTTAAATTGAATGTGTTTAAGAGAGTTTGCAAGAGCTCCTGAAAGTATATTCCTATGTAGCTAATATGTTGGTGAAACTGAATTGAACTAGTCAGAATCTCAAATGACAGATATAAAGTATGTCACCAAGACTGTAATTGTCATATGTTCGATTTAATATGCAATCTGTGTCCTTTTGAGAAGTCAGGGTTACATTGGCCATGATCAGGCATCAGAGTGAGACTTTGGTGAACTATGGAAAGAGGAAAACTTTATGAATGCAATGACCTTAGGAAAAGCTTTGAAATGAAATTAATCCTCCATAAGAGACTTCATGCTAGACAAGAAAGATGGGTAAGAAATCTTCATGTAAATAAGTCATTTTTCAAGTACCAGAGAATGAAAATGGCAGAATTTGTGACATTTTTAATGTTTCTCTGAGAGAAAACAAACAAAACAACCAGTTCCCATCCCTCCTATAATGTAGATTTTGAACACAGCAAATATGAAGAGGCAGGATCTGAAATCCAGCTAAATTCATGAGAACTATTGAAATGTGTTTTGTCAACTTCCTAATCCGTTATTAAACACACACACACACACACACACACACACACACACACACACACATGCATACACATTTTTAAATATGAGATGTCAGTAGCTATAAGACCACCTTGTACTTGAAAAAGAATCTCCCCCTGCCACAATGTACATGAGAAATTGTTCCCAGGCTCCTAGGAGACCCCCAATGAGTAGAAACCATGAGAATGACTTCATTTTGGGAGAGATCAAAAGGCCACACAGTTTTTCCATGTATAAACAGCCTCTTTGCAACTTTTTACCCAGTGTTCTTAGCACTGCCTTTTGGGGTGAGCATATAAAACATACTTTAAAAAAATTTTAATGTTTATTAGTCTGAATTTGACAAATGCCAACCAATATGAATATTTTCCTAAACTAAGAACAGAAAATAGGATTTCATATGAAACTATGATGACTAAACACATAATTTATTTTTATATATATGATATAATAAATAGCCAGGTAGCATAACAGATAGAGTTCTGGACCTGAAATTAAGAAGACTAATCTTTCTGAGTTCAAATCTGGCCTCAAACACTTACTTGCTATGTAATTCTGGGCAAATCATTTAACTCTATTCGCCTCAGTTTCTTCATCTGTAAAACTTCTATCCTCTAAGGAGCTTAAAAATCTATCAAAGAGGGGTAGCTAGGTGGCGCAGTGGATATAGCACCAGCCCTGAAGTCAGGAGAACCTGAGTTCAAATCTGGTCTCAGACACTTAATACTTCCTGGCTATCACTTAACCCCAGTTGCCTCAATAATAAATAAATAAAAATAAATCTATCAAAGGACGTAATATATACAAAGTATATACAAACAAACACATATGAAATAAATACAAAGCAATTTCCATGAGGAGTCTTGTTAGGTATAACAAGAAGAAAAGGCTTTTCAGGTAGATGGTAGCAAATAAGTTGAGCTTTGTACAAACTTGGGCTTCCCATTTTAGATTTGAGGAAATTAAAGCAGACAAGTTAAATGACATGCCCAGGACAAATAAGTAGTAAGTGACTAAGCCTAGTCCACCATGCCTTCTAAACAGACAGGAAATGGAATATCAGATTTGAGGAACAGAAAGAGGACCAGGTTGTTTAGACTAAAGAGTATGTGAAAAAGAATAATGGCCCAAGTTGGCAGTGGGATAAAATATAGAGGAGTCCAGATTTCCATCCCTACCCCCCCATCAAAAACATCAAGAAATCATTCACCATAAGGAATAATCATAAAGAAAACAAAAGAAATATGGCTCCTGTATCCCAGTACAGGACTTTACATGAAAAGGATGAGGTGTCTGGCAAGACTACAAGAAGAGACAAGTAAAAGTAGGTAGAAGACACCATGAACAAGCAGCCCTCAGTCCCAGAAGATGATATGTCCTGGCATCACAACAGGAGAGGAGTTAGAGTGTCCAGACAGTACAGCCTACAGGCAGCTTACACCTGAGTCACTGTAGGTGACCAAGGCAAACCAGATACTGATAGTACTCTAAATACTTTGCCGGATTAATTGACTTGCCCAGGCTGATCAAAAGATAAAGGCTTGTAACCAAACAACAACAACAACAACAAAAGTATCCTGAAAAACTGAGGAAAATTCTACGGGAGAAAAAATGGATCTATAATGGAGTAGAAGGCTTCCAGGTTTCCTAAAAGGACAGCCTTGATATAATGAGCAGAATCTCCAAAAAGACTGAGTCAAATCTCCAGAATGCAAATCAAGAGAAAGTTAGAAAAATAAGTACACAATAAGTAAACAATGGGGTGGATTTTTAAGATCGAGAAGAGCTTACATTCAACTAAGAATGGAAGAAATAAGTATCCCTTGAGAAGCTTAAAGTCTTCAAGGGTCATAGGGGAAGTTAAATGAAACAAATAGAAAGTCAAGAGGTGGCTTTGTTCTGTTTTGATGGTCTTAAGAGAAGAAAGCAAAGTGGGGGAAAAAAGAATTTACTAGTGTTGTTATTGATGGTGATAGTGATGATCCCTTTTTTTTTTTTTTTTTTTTTTTTTTTTTTTGCTGAGGCAACTTGCCCCGGGTCACAGTCAGGAAGTGTTAAATGACTGAGTCCAAATTTGAACTCAGGTCCTCCTGATTTCAGGGCTGATTCTTTATCCACTACACCCAACTAGCTGCCCCATAACCCTTTATTCTGGAAGAGGACCAATGACATCATGAGAGTGGTGTCTTGACTTGTTCATGAATTGTATGAGTGGTTCAGAGCTGGGCAAAGTCAACAACCTCACTATTTCCTCAAGTGTCAGAAGAGGAGGAAAAGAATGTCTTATAATTATAATATCAATCAGGGTATGTAAGATGCATGATATGCAAACACAGACAAAGAGTTAGGGAAATACCTCACTTTCATTTGAATCATATGAAAAAATATTGGACACACAGTTTGATGTAGAAAATAAATACAGGGAGACAGGAGAGGAAGGAATAAAGGAAGGAAGGATTGGTGAGGTATTAACCATAAGCAAAACCCACTTTTCTTTTTGAGGGTATATCACAAAAACTGGGATTAAAAGGAAAGAAAAAATAATAATAACCTATAATACAATTCTGGGCATGGAGAAAAAAATAGGGGCAGGAAATATCACCTTAGTTTATTTATATAACATGGTAAGTACACTCCTTTCATTATATTCTGCTTTATAAAAATGGAAAAAGGAAGCTAAGAAAATGTACAAGAATAGAATATAAGGAAATTAAAAATCAGCAGTCATAATTGTGAATGTAAATGAAATGAACTCATCTAGAAAACTGAAGAATGTAGCTGAATCAATGAATCAGCAGAATTCAACAATATGTTGTACAAGTAACACTTAAAACACTAAGATTCACACAGAATTAGAATAAAAGGCATTATTCCTCAGGTAAACAACAACAAAAAAAAAGTAGGAGTAGCAATCACAATCTCAGGCAAAGCAACCATAAAAATAGGTACAATTAAAAGATAATCATGGAAATCACATCACGCCTAAAGACATCATAGCTGAAGAATCAGTATAATATTGATGCTTAAAGGAAAAGTTAATTGAATTACAGAAATAGGCAACAAAACTATAATAGCAGGGGATGGCATTTTATTCCCTTTGAAGCCCAGACAAATTTGTCAAACTATAAACAAGAAAGAAGTTAAGGAGCACAGTATAATTCTAGAAAAGCTACACATGATTATTAATTAGGAGGAGAAAGGATAATCACAGTTATACATGACACCTTTATAAAAATTGACCATGTATCAGGGTATAAAAAACATCACAAAGTGATACCTAAAAGCAGAAATATTAAATATACCCTTTACCAACCACAATGAAAAGAAAATTGTATTTAATAAAATGTCCTCAAAGAAGGGATGAAAAATTAATTGAAAATTAAATAGCATAGTCCTAAAAGTTGGTGGTCCAAAGAACAAATCTTAGAAACAATAGTTTGTTGGAGAAAATGACAATAAAACGATGTGCCAAAGCTTTTAGGATATAGCTAATACAATCCTTGAGGAAATTTATATCTTTAATGCTGTTCATCAACAAAAGAGAAAAATCAACGAGTTGAGCATAAAACTAAAATAAGATCTTAAAAAACAATAAGTATCATTTCAATTTACTGTCAGATTAGAAGTTCTGAAAATCAAAAGGATTAAAAAATTGAAAGCATGAAAATGGAATTGATAAATAAAACTAGGAACTTTTTAAAAAGAACTATAGATAGCTAGGTGAAGTAATAGATAGAACATTCTACTTGGAACTAATAGGAAATTATGATGCAATAGGAACTGTGTCCCCCTGAATTTTGGTGGGGGTGGGGTGGACCTGGGTTGGAAAAACCCTAAATCTCAACCCCTCCCGACCTTTGGGAGCAACCTCCCACCCTCCTATTCATCTTTCATCCCTCAACAATTAAATGAATCTAAAAGCATTTATTAAATGCTTAAAAACTTTATACGGGCAGGCACTATACTAAGTACTGAGAGTACAAATACAAGCAAATAGAAATACAGTCTGTGCCCTCAAAAAAACTTATATTCTATTCGGGGAAGACAATTCATTAAAAAATGGTAAAGTAAGAGAAGAGAAGGGATCCCTAGAGAGACATAGTGGAAAAGGCCAGAGTCAGGAGTGGAGCCCTCAGAGCAATGGCTGGTCTGGGTACATTTCTTAAAATAGAAGACCTGCAAATAATTGACCAATCAGTTGAAGGTGTTGCAGGAGCAGACTGCATTTTTAGTGTGAGAATGCCAGCCTTGAGGTAACATTCCAGGCTGAGGTTCCAGGAGCAGAGTAAGCTTCTAGCATAAGATGGAATTTATAATATTAACCATTGTTAGCAAATTTGTTTTTAAATCAAATATCAAAGGATCACAGAGACCTTTTTCCCAGCTGCTATAATATAGAAATCTGGGGAAAATTGTCTCTTTTGTTACCCTCTAGAAATGAGCTTAAATTCTATATCAGATATTTATTGGCTGTTATTCTTTGTCATTTGATCTCCATAAATTTCCATTTTCTCATCTGCAAAATGGGAATAATAGTAGCACCTATCTCACAAGATTGTTGTGATGAACAAATGAAATTACCTATGTAAAATATGTTGCTAATCTTAAAGTACTATATAAATGCTAACTATTATGAATCAAGCAGCTAGCCTTTTTAAAAAGAAAGAAAATCAAAATTTTGATATCAAGAAAAAGAATTCACAAAAAGTGGAAGATGGAATGAAAGAAACTATTAGAAATTATTTTGCCTAATTATATGCCAACAAAATTGAATATTTAGATGAAATGAATAAATAGGTTAAAAAATAGAAAGTAACTAGATTAACAGAACAAGAGAGAGAATTAAACAACCCAATTTCAGAAAAAATTAATTGTCTACATTATGTTAAAAATAAGATAAATGAGTTTCCAAAGAAAAAACCCAAGGACTAGATGAATTTACAAATAAATTCTATCAAATGTTAAAAGAACAATCAACTCTAAAATTACCTAAACTTTTTGCAAAAATAGAAAAAGGATTACTTCCAAATTCCTTCCATGATACAAATGGGGTCTTGATACTTAAACTCGGGAGTATCAAAGCATGGAAAGAAAACTACAAACCAACATCCCTAATTAACTTTGACACAAAAATTGTAAATAAAATATGTAAATTTTTTTAAATTGGCAAAAGAATTCAGAGGCTACAGTAACATATTAGAGAAATTATAAACTATGACCAGCTTGAATCTATACCAAAATTTCAAGGTTGATTGAATATATTAAAAAACATAATATAATATAAATATAACATACAACAATAACAAAAATAATAGAAACCACATGATTATATTGATAGATACAAAAAAGGTTTTTGACAAAATTTAATACCTTTTTTAATTAAACTTTTAAAAAAAACATAAGACAATTTCACAAAATTTAAAAATATAGGATTAGGTGGACTTTTTCTTTTTCTTTCTTTCTTTCTTTTTTTTTTTTTTTGCTGATGCAATCTGGCCATAGCAATAAGATAAGAAAAAATTGAAAGAATAAACATAGGAAAAAAAGAAACAAAATTATTACCTTTTGCCAATACATGATAGCCCATTTTGATAACCCTAAAAAGTCAACTAAAAATTAACTGAAATAATAAGTCCAGAAAATTGGCAGGACATAAAATATACCCACATAAATTATTCTAATATCTGTGTCTTAACAATAAAACCCAGTAGAAAGATACAGAAGAAGAAAATCTATTCAAAATAATAACAGAACATTTGGTATCTTACTTACCAAGGTATATATAAAAGAACTATGTGAAAAGAACACTTTTCACAGCTTAAACAATTGGAAAAAATATTCATTGTTCATAGCTAAACTGTACCTATATAATAAAATTACAACACTGCCTACATTATTTTACTTATTCAGTGTCATGCTGAATCAGTCTTCCACAGGATTACTTTATGGGGGGGGGGGGGGAAGAATAAAATTCATCTGGGGAGAAAAAAAACAGTCAACAATTTCAAGGCAAATAATGAAAAACAGTGGGAAAGAAAGGGGCCTAGCAATACCAATTATGGAAACAAAAAACAAAGCGATAATCACCAAGGCTATTTGGTGCTACTTTAAAAGAGAGGGAGGGAGGGAGGGGGGGAGGGAGGGAAGTTGATTGGTGAAAGAGATTAGATATGTAGCATAAAGAAACAAGAAAACATAGCAATAAAACATTTGATGCTAAGATGGAGGCTTGCAATTTGACAAAAACTTCTAGAAAAACTGGAAAACAATTTAGCAGAAGTTAGATTTAGACCAATATCTCACATCATAAGTCAAGATAAGCTCCAAATTGATATGTAACACAAATATAAAATGTCTTATCATACACAAATTATAGGAACAAGGAAGGAAATACCTTTTTCAACTATGAATAAAGGAAGAATTCATAGAGGAGAGGATCAAAGAAAATAAACAATTTTCATTACCTAAAATTTGAAAATTTTGACATAAACAAAATCATTGAAATTAAAATTAGAAAGAAATATATTTGTTAATGGGAGGGGTGGAGTAGAATCTTAGTAGCAGGTTTCCCTGGTAAAGGTTTGATGTCCTAAACATATAGGGAATTGATTTAAACATATAAAATCAAGAGCCATTCCCCAATAAATATACAGGCAAGGGATATAAGTCGTTTTCAAAGAAAGAAATTCAAGCATTCATATTTAATATTCTTTCTCTTTTGTATTTTGTATAATGGAAATTTTTACTTTACTTGGTATTTATTTTTATTCTGAATTTTAAAAAATGAGAAAAGGAAGTGTACAACCAAGTTATCAAGGATTTTAAATGCTAAAGTAATTTTTATTCCATCCAAGAGAGAATACAAAGCCATTGGGCCTTACTTAGGAAGGATTCATTCTTATAAAAAAGATCTTTCCATCATCCTTGGACCTTATTTCTGGATCTTTTAACTTTCTGTGAAACACTTGGAGACTGTATATGTATCACTTTTCCTCCTCAGGTAACCAAATGACACATATAAACATATAATTAAAAGACAGGAAGGCTTGTATGAACTGATACAGAACAATACATACAGGATTATAATAATATAAATGGGGGGAAAAAAAGTACAAGCCAGCCAAATTCTGATTAACTGTTAACAACTAATCTTGGTCCAGGAGATAGATGAGGAAATCAGAGGACTGAGGAATGAAATGTGTATATTGTCATGCCCGATCATTTAATTAATTTGGTTTAATGGATATGTGACAAGGAAAGGCTCATAAAAAAAAAGGCAAGGTATATATTAACTACAATGGAAAGAACACAAAGCATTAGTTTTAGTTTTAAAATCAAATTTTAAAAAATAGCAATCTAAAAGCACCTAATTCACAGTGCAAAGCAGAATATCATTGCCAGGGACACAATATGTATTAAGGGTGATGCTGATGGGGGTTGAAGTCCCTTTAAGATTCCTTTCTGTTTGTACAAACAAAACTAATGCAAACAAGATTAGAAGGGAAGTACCAAGTTGGGAAAACATTTTTACAGTTAAAGGTTCTGATAAAGGCCTCATCTCCAAAATATACAGAGAATTGACTCTAATTTATAAGAAATCAAGCCATTCTCCAATTGATAAATGGTCAAAGGATATGAACAGACAATTTTCAGATGATGAAATTGAAACTATTTCACTGATATGAAAGAGTGTTCCTAATCACTATTGATCAGAGAAATGCAAATTAAGACAACTCTGAGATACACTACACACCTGTCAGATTGGCTAAGATGACAGGAACAAATAATGATGAATGTTGGAGGGGATGTGGAAAAACTGGGACACTGATGCATTGTTGGTGGAATTGTGAAAGAATCCAACCATTTTGGAGAAAAAACCTGGAATTATGCCCAAAAAGTTATCAATACCCTTTGACCCAGCAGTGCTACTACTGGGCTTATATCCCAAGGAAATACTAAGAAGGGAAAGGGACCTGTCTGTGCCAAAATATTTGTGGCCTTTTTGTAGTGGCTAGAAACTGGAAAATGAATGGATGTCCATCAATTGGAGAATGGCTGGGTAAATTATGGTATGAATGTTATGGAATATTATTGTTCTGTAAGAAATGACCAGCAGGATAAATAGAGAGAGGCTTGCAGAGACTTACATCAACTGATGCTGAGTGAAATGAGCAGAACTAGGAGATCACTATACACTTCAACAATGATTCTGTATGAGGATGTATTTTGATGGAAGTGGATATCTTCAACATAAAGAAGAGCTAATCCAATTCCAATTGATCAATGATGGACAGAATCAGCTACACCCAGAGAAGGAACACTGGGAAATGAGTGTAAACTGTGAGTATTTTTTGTTTTTCTCCCCAGGTTATTTTTACCTTCCGAATCCAATTCTTCCTTTGCAACAACAACAACAAAATTCAGTTCTGCACATATATATTGTACCTAGGATATACTATAACATATTTAATATGTATGGGAATGCCTGCCATCTAGGGGAGGGAGTGGAGAGAAGGAGGGGGAAAATTCGGAACAGAAGAAGTACAAGGGATAATGTTGTAAAAAATTACCTACGCATATGTACTGTTAAAAAATGTTATAATTATAAAATTAATTTAAAAAAAAATTCCTTTCTGATTCCCAACCCCTCCCTAACTGAAGAAGCTAGGATCTTTGATTCACAAATCCTGGTCAAAAAGCACTCTTTTGAATTCCAATGGTATCCAGGCTTTCCCAGCCCCCACCAGATCTGAGCTAACTTGGGCTTTCCCAGTCCCCCACTCTGTTCAGGCTTCCCCAACCCCCACAAGCAGCTTCTTCCCTATCTAAAAAACCATTGAATTCTATTCAATACTAATCCTGGCCAAAACCAGCCAGGACCCTGGAACTCCACCCACCTTCAAGATTATAAAAAGGGGAACCCTGGAAGTTCACTCTTTGCAGGAACCCCCCAAACAGGGTATCCTTCCAGCCATGTAAGGGTTCCTGTCCACCCGGCGACCACCTCTAGCCCTGGCATCTTTCTACCTTTACCCTTACTTCCAAACTCCTACAGTAAATCTTTTTTTTTTTTTTAATCAATCTAGGTTTTCGGGCCTGTAAATTCCTTTACAGGGGACTCTGCGCCATCACTAGATCCTTGCGCCAAACCAAAAGCGGTTCCCCCTTTCCTAATCCTCATCAATGATAGCTACATCCTATTCCTGCCAAATCAATCTCAGAAAAAATTTTTTTCTCCAGCTCCCAGTAAATACAAGTATAGCAATAGAATAGGTGAATCCATTTGTATTGAGACCAGTGAGTGATCCAATTTCTCTGAAGTGTTAAAACCAGTCATCAGAGATCATTGATGAAAATTAAATGTTGTCAATTATTAGATATTATGACTCTCTTATTGTAGCTTCTTATTAGTATGAGGACTAATGGGGAGTAGAGTTTTCCCAGTTTGAAAAACCTTTTGAAGATCACAGGAGTTGGAAATCTAATAGGGAAATCCAAGAAACTTCTGCTCCTCTTGGAAAGAAGGAAGTGGCAAACACATCAGCACTAAGCTAGTGTCAAGGAAAGGCACTACTAAATTAAATATAATCATGAGTAGAAAAAGTCTTATGTGGCTCATTAACCCATTTAAAGAGTGATCTTCATAGAATTTGTTGTTTGCCTAGATATACCTGTTTTTCATATAGCAAAACATGATGACATTACCCTTATCTCTTTCACAACATCCTTTCCAGACCAGTTCCAAGCCACTTATCCTCAGGTATTTCCTGCCCCTTCTTTATTTGTGTCTGTGCTTTTTGAAAAGTGGTTTTTGTCTCCAAGTAAAGATAAACTGGTTTATGTTCCATTCTGAGGTGTTTTCTATAAACAAGTGGATCCTGTAAGGGAAGAAAGATGGAAAGGGAACCAGAGATCATTTTTTAGACTTAACCATGGGCCTATATCACGTTCCCTTATTAATTGCACAAAGGCTTTAACATGGCTTATCATCTTAACATTAACATTAGTTGGAGGTCTCCCCAGCACTGACCCTCCCCTCCCCCAAACCCTGCAAGGGCTGCTGGTGACCTAGAGCAGTTCAGAGAGTGATTGGTGTCTCTCTGTGTTTCTTGCATCCCAGTGACATTTCTATTATCTTTAGACACAACTCAATTCATTCACTTGGAGATATTGTCTCTCCTCCATCCATCCACCCCTTAATACACTGAATGTTATTTCAGGTTGGCTGAGTCTTCCTATTTCCTAGTATGACTCATCTGGTGGCAGCTTCGAGAAATAGGTTTACAACTTCCAATAAAGACAGTCCAAAAAAAAAAAAAAAAGAAAAAAAAGGAGCGATGAAGCTTGTGTCTTCCCCCTGCCAAGATTAAATGGAAGAATGAAATATTCGTGCCTCATAGCTGTGGCCAGCTCACTAATTTTCCCTGAGATAAAGTTGAAAAGTAAATGAAAATGCTCAGCTTCATCCAAAAAACCTTCTTGCTTGATAGATGAGGATAGAGATTCTGAGAATGGTCTTACAGATGAAAATTCATCTTTTTGGAAGGAAGCATTATTAGATCACTGCTAATATACATCAGAGTAATAACTTCTCTGTTTGTTTGAGACCATGATTAAAGAATGACACTCTAGCTTGTCTGGCTAAACTTTTTTAGTTCAGTATGAATTCAAGTCAGGAAAGAAATTGGGAATCTCTGAGATTCCCAGCAGCAATAATGAGGAGATGGGAGTTTGGGGGTGGAATTTTGCCTAATTATTTTTATGGCCATCCACTAAAAAATATCTTTGTTGTTGGTAATTAAGTTTATCTAAATCCAAGCAAAGAATGCTATAGAAACTCAGTGGATGCAATTTTAATGCTTTGAGCTTTCATAGGAAATGTATTAAGAAATATTCTTGTTCCTCATCCAGACCTTCATGCTTCACTGTAGCTTCCTTTTTTCCTTCCTTCCTTCAAATTTAAATTGTGTTTGGGGATACTTAAGTTAAATTTAAAATGGAACTTAAATTTGTATTTTGGACAACCAGCCATCCTTAAGTTCAAAAGGCTTTTCTTCCTTCCTCTTTTCCTTCCTTTTGTCCTTCCTTCTTTCCTTTCATCCTTCCTTTCTTCTATTCTTCCTTCCTTCATCTTTTCCTTTCTTTTTTCTTTCCATTCTTCCCTCCTTCCTTTCTTCCATCCTTTCCTTTCTCCCTTCTGTTTTTCTTTTCTTTCTTTCTTTCTTCCTTCCCTGGATACTTTCATACAATCATTCATTTAAAAATCATACATTAGGAACCTTATATATGCCAAGGATAAGAAAAAATTTACATTCCAATGAGGTGAGGGGAGCATATACATACATTAAAATTATATTCAAAGTAATGAGGGATATAGTGACCAGTGGAAATGGGCTGTGAATGGATATGTTATAGTAGGCGTTTTCAAAATGAATAATGGCAAGGGAAAAAATAGCATGGTTCAACACATTGCATCAGGGAATTTGGAAACTTAGGAATTTTTTCTTCTTCTCTTACTGATTCTGGACCATAGAATCTTATATAATTGTATTAATATGGCACTGGGAGATTTCATCATTCCTGATGTTCCTTGACTCTCATCCTCAGTGTGATCTCCTCTCTTCCAGATCCTCAGTGTGATCTCCTCTCTTCCAAAAAAATTAACCTTCACACAGGAGCAATATTCCTACATCTTGAAGCAGCAGATCAAATATTCTATGGTTATCATATTCCTAGATTAGACTTGCAATCTGCCATTTCTATGGTAATTGGGAAGAGACAAGCTAATTTCCTTGGAGCTGTGGGTATTGAGATTATATATTTCTTTGATATCACAATGCTTGCTTCTTTAAGTAAACTATTCTTATTCTTGACTATGATAAGAGATCTAAGTGACAAAAAAGAAGAAAGTTCTCTTAGGGTAGGAGCTGAGCCAAGAAGAATATCTTGAATCCTGGGGTGACTGGACAGAGAAAGATGCTCCTAAACCCTGATAGCAGCTCTTTCCTATATACTTTGGAAGTCTGAGATTTCCACATAGGATTGTGGCCACTCTTTTCATTTGCTGAGTGTCAGTGCAGGCTTTATATTATCTGCTTGCAAAAACTCATTGTTAATTGGGAAGTGCTGATTATTTAAATAGAATAAAATATTTTATCTAGAGAATAAGGAACTGAAATTTTAACTAGTTTGGGGGCTATCAAAGAAAAAAAAAAGGTATCTTATAGAGACGGGATCTCTATTAAAGAGTCATTGAGGTTTTTTCCTTAGCCAGCAAACATATATATATATATATAATGCAAAACTCCAACATATTCCATCCTTGTCACATTTGGTTTCTCAAAACACATCTTTAGAGTAAAGTAGCAAAAACTCATCTAGCTTACACTATCTAGTTGATCCCAGACAACCAAACCAGACTATTTTTTACACGTCATCCACAAATCTATTCAGGCTGTTATCTCTGCTATCATTTAGTAGGGCATAACTACTACTTGGATTAACATCTTAGGGAGTACAGTCAGAAAAACAAAATTATTTTCCCCTGGTAATCCATCAGTTTTGTATCTCTCACTCAGAGAACAAGCCACCTTGAATGGTAAGTGAATGAAAATTCAACCAATATCCTACATCTTTTATATGACCAGAGCATGTATTATATCCATGCACCCTTGCCATCTTACCATTCGCTTTGCTACTACATGAATACCCAATCCCCAGTTTCCCAATTCTTTCTCTTGGAATAGTAATCAAAACAAAAATACCATATATGTCCAATGAGGACATATAGTCAAATGACTAATTTACAGATCAATTCCCCAGCCTTGGTCTTTGTGAATACATCTATCTCTAGACATAACTCCTTCATATGTGTAATCTCCCCACTTATATTCAAGCTAGCTCCTGCACACTCCTAATTATATCTGAAAGAAAGATTGTTAGACTCAACATTCAGAAGAGAAAAACAAGGGAGCTGTGTCGTGAAAACCCAAAGAGGAGAGTAACCAAGGGAAGCAATGATCAACATTGTCAAATATAGCAGACAGATCAAAAAGGATTAGGATTGGGAAAATACTATTAGATTTGATAATTAAGACATCACTGGTAACTTTGAAGAGAGACATTTCAATTGAATGATTAGATCAGAAATCAGATTGTAGAAGGGTCAGAAAAAAGAACAGAGAAGTGAAAACAGTGTGGATAGCTCTTTAAGGACTTTATTTGACTAGGGGAGAAAAAACAGAACAGTAGCTAATGGGAGTGGGGTCCAATATGATTCTTTTTTTAAGAATGAAAAAAGTTGGTCACATTTCTACAGAAAGAAAATAAGTATGGGAAGGGGGATTTCCTATAGGAAATCTGAGGGGATGTAAACAAGAGTACATGAAGGTGATCTGACCTTGGTAAGAATAAGAGGCATATTTTGATCCCAGATTGGAATGGATAAGAAAATAGTAAATAACAATGGATAAAAATACTAAGGAACAGTATCAAGGGGATATGATATGAGATAAATAAAAGACAAAGCTTTATGGAGAAGGACCTCAATATTTTTGCATGTGAATTATGAGGCAAATAGATTCTCAGCTGAAAGAAAAGAGATAAGGGGCTCCATGGGAGATTTAAAGGGAGGACAGAAGACTTGTAATAACTTGTAGCAAGTAGAAAAGAATATTGATTAGTGAAGAGAATATTTGCCTTGCTTTATTAATGTTCCAAGAGAGATTAATAGTTAATAATAATTATAATTTATATAGTACTTTAAGGTACATCACATATATTATATCTCATTTTATCTTCACAGAAAACCTGGGAGGTAGGTACTATTATTCTTTCCATTTTATAAATGTGACAGCTGAGGTTAAATGACTTGCCTAGGGTCACACAGCTAGTTAATGTCTGAGCTTAAGTCTATCAGACTACAGGCTCATTTTTCTCTCCCCATATAGCTGCCAATTGGTTAAAATAAATTTGCAATAGGCCCAGTTATTGTGGATTCTTAAATTCCTTACAATTCTGTTTCATTAGCATATGAGTGAGAATAAAATCATCAGATGATAAAAGTGATCCACAGGTGGGGTCTTTCAAAGCATGGTGAGCATCAGGATGAGGGAATAAGGAATACAAGAATAGAAGTTATAGTGAAACTCAAATTGTTTATGAAGAGGTCAACTATAGGAAAGAAGGAAAGTTGAGTGATGAGCTGAGCTAGTATTGAGGGATAGGTGGATTAGAGGTCATGATGAACATAAAGAATAGTTTAAACAGTAATAGATATGAAATAAGAATAGGATAAGGAATAGGATAATGAATAGGGATAAGGAATAGGATAAGAATTCAGATAAGGAACTCCAGAGTTCAAGAACATGAAATGGGACAACGGAAGATGACAATTTCACAGGTATAATTAGGGCTGTGCAGGAGCCAGTGGGTACTAGCTAATGAGAACCAGTTGCTAAATTTTCAATGTAAACATTTATAGCTCTGAAATATGAAAGCATTAAAAAGCAGGGCTCCATTTAGTTTTGTTGGTTGTCTCAGCTTAAGAAAGTGATGGAGAAAATTTAATGACACAGATTGAAATGAAAAGCAGGTTGTACAGACACATTTTTTGGAGCATCAGTTATTAAACATTTCCCAGAACACTTCTGAATATGACCATTCCTGTGCATAATTGAGATTGAGTGAAGGAGTCCATCATGGAAACTGAGTACATTAAGTACGTGGAAAATCAAGGTATTTAAGGGAACATCTATATACTGCATATGGAAGTCCTCTAGAATAAGGGAAGGATTGGGGCTGAAGAAGAAAGACTGTGAACCACTGAACTCCTTGAGAAAAGAGAGGAGAATTAAATAGCAGTCACCAGGATATGGACTAAATAATAAATATGGATAGAGTGAACATGAAAGGAAAAGCAGATGCCAAATGATAGTGGTAGAGGAAGAATCTGGGAAGTGGCCATGTAGAATGAGCTGTGCTTTAACTCCCCTATGAAGACCATTGAGTCAGTGGGTTTGAGAGAAGATGCAACCAGGGTTCAATAGATTGACCAAGGATGCAGTTTATCCAAGGTGAGGCAGGTCTCAATGAATTCCAGGAGGTCAAAGGAGTAGGAGAGGAAGAGGCCTAACATGAAAGAAAGCTGCTTAATTATAGAGAAGAGATTTTAGAGGACACATAGAAGGGATAGGCAGATCTGAAGTTGAATATTGGAAGGATATGGTTGTGGTAGAATGAATGAAGAACCAAATAGGATTGGGCAGAGGAGTGTGATCTCTGGCAGGGGTCTAGATTCATAGCAGTGGGAGAGGAAAAGAGAGTGAAAGTATGGTAACAATTGGAGGATAAGTCTAAACAATGTTATCAGTAGATAGGAAAAGTTCAACTAATGGCAGCAGGTGATTAGGAGGATCAGTATCTGCCCTTGACCAGGCTCTAGAGTACTCCACACAGGGGCAGCTAGGTGGCGCAGTGGATAGAGCACCAGCCTTGAATTCAAGAGGACCTGAGTTCAAATGTGGTCTCAGACACTTAACACTTCTTAGCTGTGTGACCCTGGGCAAGTCACTTAACCCCAGCCTCAGGAAAAAAAAAAAAAAAAAGTACTCCACACAGATCTCCTAGAGTTTATTGGGGCCTCACTATAATCTCCTTCTTACTATGAAAAATCCAAATAGCTTAAAGACACAAAGGTCATCGGACCTAATTGCATCTACCAGAACCAAGAACAATCCTGTTCTACCAAATAAATATTCCTAGAAACATCACCCACATGGGGCTTACTGCAATTATATGGTAACTTCATGAATCTGACCTGCAGATGGCTTACCTGCCCAACTTATTTTCTGTCACTCCAATGCTGAATCAGAGAGCTGTTCTCATTTTTGTCGGCAGCACTGGCCATGGTACTGACCAGTGCTTCGACCTTATGTCAGCATTCACATCCTGCTGCTGTGTGGTGCAGCTGATGAATTCTTGGGGCACATACACCCACTTTACATGATAAACAACTGAACAATTAAACTCTTAGGAAGACACCTCAGTACTACTAGCATAGCATCATAAGATCATAGTGTTAGAGCCGAAAGAAATCTTATCTTGTCTAAACCCTTCATTTCACAAGTGAGGAAACTAAGACTGGAGATATGAGTTAACTTGGTCAGAATCATATAGATGGTGTGTTTATATTGTAAACAATGCTTTTGGCAAATCAGGAGACTTATGTGTAGATCCCAGGACTGATACTTACTAGCTTAGTGATCTTAGGTGAAGCACTTGAATTCTCTGAACCTCAATTCCTTCTTCTGTAAAATGGTAAGAATTATACTCACAATACTTACCTTACAGGTTTGTTGTGGGGAAAGCATGTCATAAACCTTAAAGGGCTGCAGAAATATAAGGTATAATTATTATTATGTCTTAATCACTTGGAAAAATAAAGCTTGCAGCCAAAAACCAGTTGAAGTTGAAATTGAAGTTGAAAGCAAGGAGACAATCTAGAACCTTTAGGGCAAATATCTATGGCTTGATGCTTTGTCATTGATAATTCAATTTTAAAAATAAGCACTTATTAAACACCCACTGTGTGTCAAGTCTGGGAAAAGATTACAATTAGAATTTGTCCAAAGAGCTAATGAATTATGTCACATGCACAGATTGGCATAATGTGTATTTGCAATGATATCAATGCCAGCAAATGCATTTGTAACCTGGAAGTGCTAAGGTGTATAGTGGGGGTAAAAGAAAATACCACATAGGACAGTCTGCTTAGGCTACGGGGGGAAGGGGGGTATCAAAAGGAAAATAATACCTTTGTGCACCAGACCTGAGATTTCATTGATGTAAGAATCTTTCCCTAGGAATGCAGATTAATTAGCACTTCTTCTTCAACTTAGAGGCTTACAGAGTTGTCTGGGGGTTAAGAGGTAAGGGACTTTTCTAAGATCATGCAGCCAGGGTGTGTTAAAGGTATAATATGAATCTAAGGCTATCTCTCTCTTCACTATCAAGCTGACTCACAAGTGCTTAATATATTTCTTTGCTAAAATGAATGGAATGGAATAAGTCTGAAAATATAGGGTAGGCTCTGATTGAGGAGGGCCTCGAATGTGAGACCAGTGGATTGGAATTTTAGCTGGAAAACAATAAGTAGCTGTGAAAGATTTTAGAGATAAAAAGGTTTAAAGTTACTCTATTTGAATGTATTTATGCAGAGATCTGGGCATAAACATTCTAAGTTCAGATGCCATGTGATATGTGGATGAGAACAATAAGAGATTGGAATCCAGTTGTAAAGACCTATAGTGAGAGCAGAGTATAAATCCATGCAGATAATAATGAGGAACTCAACTAGAGAGGTGAAATAAGAAGAGAAACGGTTGCCAATAAAGGATGCTACAGAAATGGGCAGTTAGAGAGTGTAGTGGATAGAGAAATGGACCTGGATTCTGGAAGACAGTAACTGTGTGACTCTGAGTAAGCCACTTAACTCTGCCTCAGTTTCCTCACATGTAAAATAAACTGAAGAAAAAAATGGAAAACCAATATAGTATCTTTGCCAAGAAAACCCCCAAAGGGATCTTGAAGAGTTGACCATGTCAACTGTCATGTCTGAAAATGACTACACAATAACACAGAAATAGAACTCAGACTTTGAAAACTAATTGAATTTGATAAGGAAGAATTATAGCTAGGGCATATAGTATAGAGCTGAAAAAAAAATTTAGAACCATATAATTTAACTCCCTGACTTTATAAAGGAAGGTATTTGGGCTCAGATAAGAAAAAGGCCATAATAAGTGGAAAAGCCAGGACACAAATTCAGTTTCTTTCTTTCTTTCTCTCTCTCTCTCTCTCTCTCTCTTTCTTTCTTTCTTTCTTTCTTTCTTTCTTTCTTTCTTTCTTTCTTTCTTTCTTTCTTTCTTTTTTTTTTTTGAGTTCAAATCATGTGGTTATTTGTCCTTCATTTTCTTTTTTTATTATTATTTTATAGTTTTTTATTTACAAAATATATGCATAAGTAATTTTTCAGCATTGACAATTGCAAAACCTTTTGTTCCAACTTTTCCCCTCCTTCCCCCAGATGGCAGGTCGACCAATACATGTTCAATATGTTAAAGTATAAGTTAAATACAATATCTGTATACATGTCCAAACAGTTATTTTGCTGTACAAAAAGAATCAGACTTTGAAATAGTGTACAATTAGCCTGTGAAGGAAATAAAAAATGCAGGAGGACAAAAATTGAGGAATTGGGAATTCTATGTAGTGGTTCATAGTCATCTCCTAGAGTTCTTTTGCTGGGTGTAGCTGATTCAGTTCATTACTGCTCTACTGGAGCTGATTTGGTTGATCTCATTGTTGAAAATGGCCACATCCATCAGAATTGTTCATCATATAGTATTGTTGTTGAAGTATATAATGATCTTCTGGTCCTGCTCATTTCATTAAGCATCAGTTCATGTAAGTCTCTCCAGGCCTCTCTGTATTCATGCTATTGGTCATTTCTTACAGAACAATAATATTTCATAATATTCATATACCACAATTTATTCAGCCATTCTCCAATTAATGGGCATCCATTCAGTTTCCAGTTTCTGGCCACTACAAAGAGGGCTGCCACAAACATTCTTGCACATACAAGTCCCTTTCCCTTCTTTAAAATCTCTTTGGGATATAAGCCCAGTAGTAACACTGATGGATCAAAGGGTATGCACAGTTTGATAACTTTTTGAGCATAGTTCCAAATTGCTCTCCAGAACGGCTGGATGTATTCACAATTCCACCAACAATGTATCAGTATCCCAGTTTTCTCACATCCCCTCCAACATTCTCCATTATCTTTCCCTGTCATTCTAGCCAATCTGATAGGTATGTAGTGGTATCTCAAAGTTCTCTTAATTTGCATTTCTCTGATTAATAATGACTTGGAGCATCTTTTCATATGGCTAGAAATAGTTTCAATTTCTTCATCTGAGAATTGTCTGTTTATATCCTTTTACCATTTATCAATTGGAGAATGGCTTGATTTCTTATAAATTAGAGTCAATCCTCTATATATTTTGGAAATGAGGCCTTTATCAGAACTTTTGACTGTAAAAATGTTTTCCCAGTTTATTGCTTCCCTTCTAATCTATATGCATTAGTTTTGTTTGTACAAAAACTTTTCTATTTGATATAATCAAATTTTTCTATTTTGTGATCAATAATGATCTCTAGTTCTTCTTTGGTCATAAATTCCTTCCTCTTCCACAGGTCTGAGAGGTAAACTATCCTATGTTCTTCTAATTTATTTATAATTTCATTCTTTATGCCTAGGTCATGAACCCATTTTGACCTTAATTTTGACCTTATCTTGGTGTACGGTGTTAAGTGTGGGTCAATGCCTAGTTTCTGCCATACTAATTTTCAATTTTCCCAGCAATTTTTGTCAAACAGTGAGTTCTTATCCCAAAATCTAGTTTGTCAAACACTAGATTATTAACGTTATTGGCTGTTTTGTCCTTTGAACCTAACCTATTCCACTGATCAACTAGTCTATTTCTTAGCCAATATCAAATGGTTTTGGTAAGCACTGCTTTAAAATATAATTTTAGATCTGGTACAGCTAGGCCACCTTCATTTGATTTTTTTTTCATTAATTCCCTTAAAATTCTTGACTTTTTGTTTTTCCATATGAACTTTGTTATTTTTTTCTAGGTCATTTAAATAGTTTTTGAGAGTTTTTTAAAGCCTGTAGGATCTGCCTTCAGGGCCAGAAGTTTACCAGCTTCCTCTGCAAAGCAAGGATAGGTGCCAACTGGCTACAAAGAGTGGCAAGATATGGGAGCGCTCTGGGAAAGAGTTCCCCACCAGAAGTGACTCAGGACTGAACTGCCAAGCTGGGGAAGTGCCCTTTGAAGAACCCTGCTGTGCATTTTAGCGACTGCCCTGGGGCTAGTGGCTGAGTAGTGAAAGTGTCACTACCCGAAGCCAAAGCCCACTGTGGGGCTGTGGGTATTAGCAGTTGCCCAGTGAAATCCCCCATGGCACCGGAAGTGGCTCTGCCTAGGGAAGCACAGTTGTGCTGCTGAAGTTCTATTGCCCCAGGCTGAGCCCCCCACTGTGCAGATTAGAGGCTGCCCTGGGCTGCACCCCCCTACTGTGCAAATTAGTGACTGACTGGAGCCCCCATGCTGCAGATTGCCGCTGTACAGCTGTACTGTGATCTGTGCTGAGTCACTTCTGGTTTTGGGTGGGTATAGCCAGATCTTGTTAAATTCTGGTGTTTTTAGAGTATCCTCTACCTTTGACTTTAATTTCTCTGCTGGTGTACTGCTTTGTAATCAAGGCACAGCAGTCAGCCTGTGGCAGAGTGGTGTCTATAACTTTTGGTGTCTATAACTTTTCTAGCCACAGAGGTCACCCCTGCCCCTTATCATCTCTGGATGCTAGTCTCTTCTATTTCCCTGCTAGTGCTGATCTGCTCGGCCCCTCAGGACAAACCTGTTCTGGTGGTCTTCCAGATTATCTTCAGCTGATGAGTTGTTGTACTTCTAATCTTCATAGATTTTACCAGTTAAGCTGCTATTTTTGAGGCTGAATTTAATAATTAGTTGTGAAGGGATGAGAGGAGCTTAGAAAGTGGCATGTGCCTTCTTGGCCATCTTGGCTCCACCACAAATTAAGTTTCTTTGACTTAGAGCAATTTGCATTTTCTACTATCTCCTCAATGATCAAAAGCGAATGGCATGGGAGGGATGAAAGTTGTATCTGTAATGGGATAATAACTAAAAGGCCCAAGATTGACTTAGTAAAAAAGTAGAGAAGGAAGTCATGATTCTTCTAGTAGAAGTTTCCCCCCCCCCCACTTAATTTGTTACACTTAGTCTACCTCCCTAATTTAATAAGTAAAATTTGAACTGAAATTAATATTAAACCCCAAATTATATGTTTAATTCAATTCAATTCGATAAATATTTTAACTACCTATTACATTTTAGGTACTGAGGATACAAAGACAACAAAAGAAAAAAGAAAAATCCATTCCTGCCTTCAAGGGGCTTACATTCAATTCAGAAATTTAAAAAGTGTTTATTGAGCACTTACTTCAAACAAGCCATTGTGCTAGGCACTGGGGATGCAAAGACAAAATAAAATTCAGGGATTATAGAATCCCCCTCTCTCAAAATCATCAAAATGAGGAGTGACATCTTCCCAAATCTGTAATGTTTCACTTATTCTCTAACCTTCTCTGATTCCATGTTGATGAGGTTGAGAGTTGAGGTGTGGGAATCCACTTCTGGTCAGCACAGGTCATTCATGAAAGAATTCACAAACTCGAAATATTAAGTGTCAAAAAGGGAAGTTTATTGTTGGATGAGAAGTCAGCTTTGCTAGGAAGACTGACTTATGAGTGGCAAAGTCCTTTTAGAGAAGTGGAGGCTGGCACTGAGAAAAGAATGTCTTCACAGGAAGCAGAAGTCCTGGAGGCTATGCCAGAGAGGCAAAGCATACTACTTTGGACATTCTGCAAAAAATGAGTGAACAGAAACTTATTTTATGGGCAGATTTTAGGGGCAGTTTGAACTGACTGTTAGACCAGGATCTCCCAATTGAATGAAAAGTTTCCTGAATGAGGATATGACTCCCCAAAAGATCAATGGGAGTTGATTTGCCCTTGAATTATTCTATTTATCTCAATCTAGGAGAATGTGCCTTCTATCTAGATTCTTTGGAGCCTAGGAGACCCTGATATCTCTTCTTTTAAAGATCAAAAGGGGACACAGTTTCACACTCCTGTCAATGTCACCATCACAGTTATTACCTTTACCATTGCTCAACCAATGACTCTAAAACCCAACTATTTTCTTAGTTGATGCTCTTTTTGAAATGGACAAGTCAAGGAGTTTGAGAATTTCATCATGACTTTTAGTGCTAGACAGGGAATATCTGAAGCTACATAGGCCCCAAGCTACCCACCATGCACTCAGGGTATCCTTTGGAATAACTACCTAGAGGGATGTAGTTGAGTGCTTTTGGATATTATGAGTAGGATTCTTTAATCTTATTCCATAAAAACCAGGGAAATGAAACACAACCAGAGGTAGACCTTCCCATAGCACAGAAATGGTTCCTGAGGATTTGCATCTTCATTTGATCAAATAGCAGAGAGAAAAAAATTGGGAAAGACATGAGAAAACTGGCAAGAGGCCGCTCTTCAATCCAATCTCCTCTTTGTCTGGGGAAGGCAGGGCTCTCAGCTAATTTATGTCTTCTAGACTGAAAGAACATAGAACAAAAATGCATAATGCATAACCACCACTTGGAAACTCCACTGGGCAGAATGCCACCATCACCATCTAAGTAACATTCAGCCTCTGGCTATCAGAACAGAGTAATGTAGAGATATGAGGGAAAAAATTGTTGTTGTGTCATTTCACTGAAAACAAGGGGCCTCAATTTTCTTCTGTGTAAAAAAGGAGAACAGGGAGAGATGATATTATGGAATGGAATCAACCAATAAACAAGCTTTTGTTACGTAGCTACTATGTGCCAAGCACTGAGACGTACACAAGAAAGGCATAGGGAGCTTAGAATATAATGGAGCAGACAACATATACTTATACAGGTATATGCAATATAAATACAATGAAATTGGGGGAAGGGAAAAGCAGCAGCAGCTGAGGGAGGTGATTCAGAAAAGCTTTATTTAGAAAGTTATATTTGAGATTTGCATTTTTAAAAAGAAAAATAGGAATTCTAAGCATGCTGAATGAGGAAGGACTGGGTTCTTGGGATGGCAGTTTGAAAAGTAAGAGATTCTAAGAAGTAGAGGTGAAGAGGGTATCCATTCTTGGCATAGGAGACAACCAGTGAAAAAATATGTATATAAAAGGTAGAAAATCAAGTAGAACAATGGAAAGCAAGTTTGGCAATTTGTTATTATTCAATGGTTTCAGTTGGGTCCAATTCTTCATAACCCCATTCCGTTTTGTTTTGGTTTTGCTTTTGGTTTTTTGGCAGAGATATTAGAGTAGTTTGCCATTTCCTTCTCCAACTCATTTAACAGATGTAGAAACTGAGGCAAACAGGATTAAATGACTTGCTTAGAGTCACACAGCTAGTAAGTGTCTGAGGCCAGCTTTGAACTTAGGAAGATGAGTCTTCTTGACTTCAGGCCTGGCACTCCTTGCATTGTACCACCTAGCAACCCATTATGTAATTAGACTAGAAAACTAGGGTGGACCCATTGGTAAAGGGTGCTAAATGTCGAAAAGAAGGATTTAATCATCCCTAGGCTACATTTCAGACTTCCTCTACCATCCTGAACCCAACCATGCCCTAATTCTTCATCCTGAAGTCTCTCTCCAGCCCTGTAATTCACAATTTGGAAGGCTCCTCCTTTTAACTTGATGGCTTCTCTTAGAACTTCCTTTTAAGAAGAATTCTCAGGTAAATAATATTTTTTTCCTCTTCAGGTTACCCTCTGGAATTTCTCTACCATGCCTTCACATCAGGTATTTTTGCCTTTCCTTTTGGCTTCCTTTTGGGTATGATCTTCCCCTATTAGGAAGTAAGCTCCTTGAGAACAAGGATTGTTTTTCTTTCTTCTTGTAGTCTATTCCCAGTATTTCACACAGTGTGTGGTGCGTACTAAGCATTCACTAATTCATGTTGACCAATTGATTATGTTTTATCCTTTCAGTAATAGAAAGCCATTGGAATTAATTAAGCAGAGAAGTGACACGATTAGACATGTGTTTAATTAAATTCACTTTGTCAGTTGAGTGAAAACTGAATTGGAGAAAATAGAGACTCAGAGACAGGGAAATTAATTATCAGCTTTGGTAATAGTCTAGGTGAGACATATTAAAGGCCTGAACTTCGATAGTAGATATGTGAGTAAAAAGAAGTGTCAGATGTGACAGATGTGGTGAAGATAGAAAGGACAAGATTTAGTGACTGACTATGTATCTGTATTGAGTGAGAGAGAAGAATCTAGCCTTACTAGCCAAGAAAATGGTGGTACCCACAACAGAAAGAGAGAATTTTAAAAGAACAGAAGCAACAAAGAGACAATGAATTTTATTTTAAACAGAATTTCATAAACTTGCAAAATAACAGCTCTAAATGTCCAGTAGATGACTGATATGGAACTGAAGGTCAGGAGAGAGACTAGATAAAGATATGTGGATCCCATCTTCATAAAAATAGTAATTAATAGCATTTCCACTCTGTTATTATTTGTTTGCATTTTTATTTTCCTTCTCAGATTATTTTTACATTCTTTCTAAATCCAATTTTTCTTGTGCAGCAAGATAACTATATAAATATTTATACATATATTGTATTTAATATAAACTTTAACATATTTAATGTATTGGATTGCCTGCCATCTAGGGGAGGGAGTGAGGAGAAGGAGGGGAAAAGTTGGAAGAGAAGGTTTCTCAAGAGTCCATGATGAAAAATTACCCATGCATATGTTTTGTAAATAAAAAGCTATAATAAAAAATAGTAATTAAATTCATAAAAGCTGATGAAGTCACCTAAGCAAAAGAATATATAAAGAAAAAAGAAGTCCCAGGACAAAACCATTTGATACACTGAAAATAGGATAGAATATGATAACAATGATGATCTAGCAAAAGAAACCAAGGAGCAGAAATGAGCAGAACCAGAAGATCACTATACGCTTCAACAACAATACTGTATGAGGATGTATTCTGATGGAAGTGGAAATCTTCAACATAAAGAAAAGCCAACTCACTTCCAGTTGATCAATGATGGACAGAGGTAGCTACACCCAGAGAAGAAACACTGGGAAGTGAATCTAAATTGTTAGCACTAATATCTGTCTGCCCAGGTTGCATGTACCTTCGGAATCTAATGTTTATTGTGCAACAAGAAAATGATATTCACACACATGTATTGTATCTAGACTATATTGTAACATATGTAAAATGTATGGGATTGCCTGTCATCGGGGGGAGGGAATAAAGGGAGGGGGGATAATTTGGAAAAATGAATACAAGGGATAATATTATAAAAATATATATATAATAAAAAATTAAAAAAAAATAAAATAAAATAAAATAAAATTTAAAAAAAAATGAAGAGGAGAACATATTTGAAAAGCAATATTAATACTTATGAGATACATGTTGATTAACAAACAAGTACCAGGAGAATGGCTTTGGATCATTAAAAAGATGAATTAAAGACTTAAAAAAAAAAAAGAAAAGAAAAGAAACCAAGGAGCACTTTAATAGAAGAACCAAGAGAAAACAGTGTCAAAAAAAAATCACAAAGAGGAGAGAGTATCCAGGAAGAGAGCATGGCCAACAATGCTATATGCTTTGAAAAGGTCAGAAAGGATAAGAAAGGGAAAAATTATCTAATGACAATTTTTAAAAATGATGGTAACTGAAGAAAGCAGTTTCAATTGAGTGATAAAGTTGAAAACTAGACTGAAAAGGACCAAGGAGTACATCAGAGGAGAAAAAAATGACTGATGAAATCCATCAAAGAGGATACAATGATTTTAAATGATTTTTCCCTAAGAATTTATCTGAGAGAGAGGACAATAGGATGATAGCTTGAGAATATGGTAAAGCCAAATGAAGATTTCTTAAAGATGAAAGAGACCTGAGCCTCTTTATAGGCCTCAAGAAAGAGCTGGTAAAAAGAGAGAAAGTGAGGGTTGGAAGTGAGGAAAGAACAACCTCCTGGAGAAGATCTGGAAGGATGGAATCATGAGTGCATGGATAGGGATTAGTATTGGCAATCAATTGAAGAAAAAGCTTTCCAGAAATTGGAGTCAAGTAAGAGAAGATAGTTGTGAGATGTATGAAAGGGATGAAAAAGTTTCTGGAAAATGACCTTATTTTCTCAGTAAAGTATAAACTGAAGCCCTCAGCTAAGAGAGTAGAGAGGGTATCAAAAAAGATTTTAGGAGAAAAGAGATCTGGAGTGAGATAAAATTGGTGGAAGTAATTCAGACCTGGGCAGGTAATACATGAGTGAAAATAGAATAATAAGAGAGTTGCATAGTTTAGAAGAGAGAACAGGGTGTCACTGAATCTAAAGGGTAGGAAATTTTGAAGGGAGAAAAGCAAAGGTGAGCAGGAACGATAGTCTCAAAGATCACTAAAGAATGGAAAATTCTAAGTCACAATGAGAATGAAGAATAAGATACAGAGAGAGAGAAAGATTGATACCAGTTTCAGAGTTCTTGATAATAGGAATTAAATATGAGTACCTCCTATGTGCCAGACATTGCACTAATTGGTCACATGACCATTCCTATGCATGACAGAGATGGAGTGGTAGAGCAGAGCAGACCATGGAAGTGAGCAGATTGAGAAAGTAGGATGTTGGGTTTTTAAGAGAATCTCAACATAGTTGCAGAAGTCTCCTAATATAAGGGCAAGAGTTTGAATAGAAAGGAAAACTGTGAACCAGGCATTGAACTCCTTGAAAAAGGTAGGGCAAAGAAATGGATGTCAGTTAATAACAGTTATTGGGATTTGGATTTGATAATAAATTTAAATAGAGGGAGAGGATAGATATCCCTGAAAGGAAATAGATAGATAGATAGACAAAAGATAGATGGAGAGAGAGACAGAGTCAGAAAGCCAGAGAGCTAGCTAAAAGAGAACCAGAGAGAGGCTGAGAGAAAGACAGAGAGAAAGAGGGAGGAGGGAAAGAAGGAGAAAGGGAGAAGGAGGTCAGGAATAGGTGATGAAAAGTGCCCTTAAGGGGTAATGTGGCAGGAAAAGAAAAAGATGAATAGTCCAAAGAGATGATATAGTCATGAGAAAGAAAATAGCTCATTCTTTCTAAAATGATGGTCCTGGGGAGAGAGACTCCAATAAGGAGAGGAGGCCTCTGGAGAACAGGCTTATTCAGGGTAGTAATGAGGTAGGTTAGGAAAAGAAACCTAGAAAGAGGGCCCCAGGCATGAGTAGGCAGGATTTGAACTAATATTTTCCTGTCACCAAATCCATGTACTACACAATGCCCCCCTTCTCCCTTTCTCCTTCTTTCCCTCCCTCCCTCTTTTTCTCTGTCTCTCTATTTCACACACACACACACACACACACACACACACACACACACACACACGTATGATAATCCAGAATTATTATTGGATATGTGGGGAAGTCAGAACACTCACCTTTTTCCTTTAAAGTGGCATGTAAAGCTGAATCCAAAGTGCAGTCCTGAAGAAGCCTGGCCTCTGAAGAGCAGGATGAGGCTGTTTTCTCACTTTTTATTCTTACCTTGGAACTCTGATGAAAATGATTCAAGGCTTTAGATTTGGATCATGTAAATGTTCTCTTCAAAAGTATGAAGCAAGGGAATAAGAAATACAGGTGTAATATCCAGCCATTCTGGAGAGCAGTTTGGAACTATGCTCAAAAAGTTATCAAACTGTGCATACCCTTTGATCCAGCAGTGTTACTACTAGGCTTGTATCCCAAAGAAATACTAAAGAGGGGAAAGGGACCTGTATGTGCAACAATGTTTGTGGCAGCCCTCTTTATAGTGGTAAGAAACTAGAAACTGAGTGGATGCCCATCAGTTGGAGAATGGCTGAATAAATTGTGGTATATGAATGTTATAGAATATTATTGTTCTGTAAAAAAAAATGACCAACAGGATGATTTCACAAAGGCCTGGAGAGACTTGCATGAACTGATGCTAAGTGAAATGAGTAGGACCAAGAGATCACTATACACTTCAACAACAATACTATATGATGATCAATTCTGATGGACGTGGCCCTCTCCAACAATGAGATGAACCAAATCAGTTCCAATAGAGTAGTAATGAACTGAACCAGCTACACCCAGCAAAAGAACCTTGGGAGATGACTATGAACCACTACATATGTTGGGGGTGGTAGCCCCCTTTGATATTCCTTGTTTAACTTCCTTTGGGCTAGTTTCGGTTTTCAGCCCCCATTCTAATGATCTGAAATTCCTTTCTGGGGAGAGACTGAAGGAGATAACAATAGAGAATTTTTGTCTTATTTACTATAATAAGAACATTCCTGTTTTATTTACAACAACAGAGAATTCTTGTATTATTGACAAATATCTCTGGAACCTCTTGATAACATCTTTGTGCAAACATTGTTTTGATGACTCTAGTCATCATGAATGTATATAAGGAAGGCTGAAAAATGAAATCTTTGCATTTGGTATATACCAGCCACATGCCCGTCAACTGACGTCCCCCTTTTCAGGCAGGTTGGGTCTTCCTGAAGGCCAAATGCCTGTCTATCCCTTTACTATCAATAAAGACTTTATTTCCATACAGCATTAAGTAGAAAATTCCTTTGCTGCCGAACCCCACCCTTGGTTACTTTGGGGAAGGAAGGAGAGAGAGAAAAGGAACTGACCCATCTCGGTTTAGAACCTCAGTTTACTTCTCATCACATAGAATTTCCAGTCCCTCTAATTTTGTCCACCTGCATTTTGGATTTCCTTCACAGGCTAACTGTACACTATTTCAAAATCCGATTCTTTTTGTACAGCAAACAACTGTTTGGACATGTATACATATATTGTATTTAATGTATACTTTAACACATTGAACATGGATTGGTCAACCTGCCATCTGAGGAGGGGGGAAGGAGGGGAAAAATTGGAACAAAAGGTTTGGCAATTGTCAATGTTGTAAAATTACCCATGCATATATCTGGTAAATAAAAACTATTAAAATAAAATTTAAAAAAATGCAGGTGTAAAACAGTTTCCTTCCATACAAATAAAATGCTTGAAACACAAGAGACTCACAAGCAAGTACTGATAATGATTTCTATTCTCTTAAGTGGTTGATACCTAAAAAATAAAAACACAAAAAGATTTTGTAAATTGATTGAATAAGCACTTTATCTTCCTCTAAGCTCCATATTGTCTAAATAGCTCCCTTAAGATAGATGCCTTCTGATGAGCCAAATCATAAGGTAGGCTCTTCCTCCTCCATAACCTGTAACTGCAGGGAATCCTCCCAAAGTACAGTGAGCAGTGAATGAACAATCCAGGAACTCCCAATTCCCAAGGTAACTATGTTGTGCCACAGTTCTCTTTAATTTACCTGACTCAGTTTCCCTAATTGGTTCTGCCCTTATTGTCCTGACTGAGTTTCCCTGAATTGTTCTACCTCAGTTTCCTTAACTGTTCTGCCTCAGTTCCCTTAGTTGTAAAACCCCCCTCTAGTTCATTAAAACTGAGGACCATTTGCTCTAAGGTTATAAATTGTTAATGTAAGGCTCAAGATGAGGGAGAGATCAGACTTCCTGGCTCCTAGCTCCTTCTGCCCTCAAGGATTTACGGCACTACCCCCCCTAAAATATTCCAAATTATAAGACTATCCCGGATACCTCATTGACATCTTTACTTCTATTTATTCAAACATCCTGACTCTGGCTTTTAGTAAGAATTTATAGCCTCCCCCCATCCTGACAGAACCGAATGGTTCTAAGAAACTTCCTACTCTCAGTGTTCTGACTCCACTGCTGCCTTGGTCTACCCCTGTAGCTGAGTCATGTGGATATATATGTCATTGAGAACTCACATTCACCCCTGGATACTATGAGATGAGAGTCCTATCCAGTCAATTATACTCTCCAATTAATAAAATATTAAAAACTCTCTAATCTCAATCTTGCCTCAGTTTCTCCAGAATTACAACTACTCTTGGAAAAATTCTCATCAGCATCAACATCTGTGCTGAGACTAAGAAAACAAATCAGAAGAGGTAACCAGAGGCCCAAGATACTCAATTTAAGGTCAAAAAGGAGAGTATGTGTTAAAAGTTGCCCCCATTTCAAAGAGAGGGGGGAAAATCAGAAAGGTGGGATCACTATTTTTTGCTAAGTGGGTAGCTTTTCTTGGCTCAATGACCAAACGACCTGAATACCTAGAACAGTCAAGAGCAGGATATTCAAGGGACCACCTAGTATTTTCTTGATCCTCTCAAAATGCCTTCCTTCAGCACAGAGACAGAACACATCTGGTCCACTGGAATTGACTCAGGGTCCTGCAAATAGGGAGGAGGGAAATCGTCTGTTCCCATTCATTGTACTATTATATTCTAGAAATATAAAGATGCTATTGTGATTAACAAGACCTAAATCCATTTAAATGTCTTATCGTATTCATAGTAGCTTCTTGTCACTATGTATTTTTGAGTTGATAGATTTTAATGTCAGGACTGTAATGTGAACATCAATAAAATGTTTGTCATTCAGAAAGTGGTCTCCATCCTTATAAGTACTGCTCATCACTACTCATAGCCTATAACCAAGGACTCTTAGTCAAAAATCAGTGCTATTTCTCCATCACTGTGGTCATGTGCAGAATTAAGTTCCTTTTTGCTCCTATAAACCCACAAGGTGGATTGAGATAGACCTGGAACTCTGCTTGGAGCTGGGAATATGAGGAAGTGACTTTTAGAAACTGTCTAGGAGTTTCCCAACTTTACTTCAATGATTCCCTTAGGACATACTTTTTGAGGCAAAGTTTCTCAGGGTCCTCACTCCTTACTATTCCCTCCATCATATGCTCAGTTTGGAATTCGTTTGAAATTTATTTTAGTTTCCATTCTGTGGCATTTCAGGACTGGGTTGTGTAATCCAGCTCTTCCGCTTGACTTTGGGCAATTCAGTCTCACTTTTCTGGAAGCCAATTTCCTTATCTATAAAATGAGAGGGTTTATACTGGATGACCTCTCAGGTCTGTTCCAGCTCTAAATCTATTATTCTAAAAATAGTAATCTTCAAATCCCAAGAACATTTGTAGATGAAACTGAGAAAAGAATGTCAAAGAAATGAAGAATGGAACAAATCAGCTAGCATTTTTATAGTGCACCTTTTTCATCATCTATGACGGTGGGACCACTACATTTGTACTCAGGATTCTAATACACCATATAGAAGGAGGGGGGGAAGAAGTAGCACTTAAGAAAATGAATACGGGAAGAGCAACTGAACAGAGCCAAGTACAAGTAGAACAGATATATGGTAGAGGTGACACAATTTGAAAAGTCTATAAGAATTCTTGGTCAAGATATTTGAAAGAAAGAAAGATATCAAATGATTGGCTGAAATTACAGACAGTATCATTACCATCCAAAAAAACAAAAAACCCTACCAAGATTATCTCAAAAACTATTTATTTTGGGCTCTTCTCTCATCTCTTTGTAAGAATTGAATACCTTGAAGATCTCCTCAATGAAATTAGAGAAGACAGCTTTTCCGAAATGTTTTTCTGAAGCAGACCACATCTTGACAGATACTAACTGACTCATATATGTATAAATGGAAATTTCCATGACCTTTATTATTTATTGAGCATAGGCAATCTTTTGAACTGGCAGCTATGAAGTCCGTGGATAGAGCACTGAGTGGGCCTGTAATCAGGAAGACTTGAGTTCAAATACTGCCTCAGATACTTTATAAATGCATGACCTTAGATAAAACATTTAACTGTCTCAGTTTCCTAATCTGTAAAATGATTTGGAGAATGAAATGGCAAACCATTTTAGTATCTTTGCCCAGTAAAACTTCAAATGAGGTCATTAAAAAGTTGAACACAATTGAAATGACTGAATAAAAGGTTGTTGTTTTTTTTTTAATTAGGGAAACAAAATATGGGATTTTTTTAGATTTCCTACAACAAAGTATCTTGCATGAAAAATTATTGCCATATAGTTTCCCTAGTTCTTTATAGAAAGAAGTAGTAAATATAGGGATATGAAATACTGCACATAAGTCAAATATGTTTCATGTGCTGATTTTACCAAAATTTTGTTCTTTCATATTCTTGTTAATTCTTCAGTCTAATTCTAGTGCCTTTTCTGTGTTCATCTGCTATGGTCCAGTCTAGCTCCTCTGAAGGGCTCAGAATAAGTCCTTAAATGCAAAGGTCTGGGCTAGCTCCTCTGAAGGGCTCAGAATAAGTCCTTGTCAGGATAAGCAAAAGTCCTTGCCCCACGTTGTGGACGCCAATTTGTAACCTGCTGTTGTCTCCAGAAGCTGCCGATCGCTCTCTGGGAGGAGATCTGCTGTGTCAACTCAAATCTTTCGGACAGATTCTTCTTCTGTAGAGAGCTGACTTCCCTTCCTGCAGAGAGCAGCCTCAAGTCTGGTCCAGAAACAACTCCCTTTTTCCTCCAGAGCTGCCCTCTTTATCCTCCCAGAGAATGGGTGTGGGATAATGCAAGGGCTTCTGGGAAGAATTACTTCAACCAATGAACTTGCTCCTCCTAAGCATGCAAGCTCTTCCCCAGGAAAGGCCGGAACTAGAGAATTGTCAAGTACCGACATAGCACTTAGTAAGAACCTAATATCTCATTATCTCATTAGCACTATTTGCCCTGAATTTCCTATTTGCCCTGAATAGAGCTTGCTTTGTATATATTTGTTTTCATGTTGTCTTTTCCATTATATTGCAAGTTCCTTGAGTTCAGGAACTGACTTTTGCCCCACCACTTACTACAGCTCCTAGAATATATTAATGTTGATTAATCTATTAATCTTTAATAAATGTTTATTAACTGATTTATTCTTATTTTTACAAATTCTTTGCTATGAAGATGGTTTTCTGGGAGGGGAGAGGAAGAAATACAGGAGGAAATATAATTATTATGAAAACAAAAACTATCAAAAATCTATTTTAAAAAATTATATTACACTTCTCAATAAATTCAAGAAGAGAATTTTATTCAACAATTCCTTGCCTAATAATATCAAATGATCCATAAAACATGGACATGAATGCTGTGGTAGTAAAAGCTGTTCATGTCTGTTCTAAAAGATGACTTCCACAAAGTTCAAATGAAAGAGGAACTTCCTACAAATGTTGGGCTTCTCCAGATGCTCCCGTTTTTGTTTTGTTTTATTTACAAACAACAACTATTTATTCTGATGCAGCTGAACAATGTTTCAGAGCTCAATAACATAAATAAGTACAAATCAAATCTTTGCTTAACTTTCTTATAAAGATTTTATAAAACCTTATTAGAATTGTCTATACTTTGCAGAAACAAGATTTGACTCTATTACCAAGATTTGTATAATTAAATACAATTCAACAGCCACTTTTGATACTGTTTATGTGAAATACATTGTACTGCACTTGATTATATAGAAACATAGTCTTGGATCTCTAAGAGTTTACCTTATTAGGGATAATATCAATCCTTTTGCTAATACTCAGTTAGTACAGAAGAGAGAGTATTTTTAATTGAAACTTGATGAGTTGAGTGCCTGGGATAGAAAATGGGGGATTTTGATTATTGCTGTTGATAAGAAAGGATGAGGGGGGAAAAGAGGTTAAAACGAACTCCAGATGCTCCAGGATACTTTCTACTAATGAGATTCACACACAAAGGCAGAGACAGCCTATTGAGTGGTCCACAGAACATCTTTAACACAGACAATGATGTAGATAGACAATGAGCTACTTCCTGACTGAATTGCAACTGGGAAATCATGCAGTACTTTTCATGGTCCCAAGCTGTTCCCTGACCCAGAAAGCCATCTTAACCCCATCAGTCTTCCAGCTTTGCTATTTAACTATGAATCACAGAATTTCCCCATCTCTGCTGAATTAGGACAAGCTTCAAAGAACAATGAAGGGGCAGGTCAATTCTCCAAGAGCCTCCACAGCTGTGAATCATAGCATCTGAAGGAGTTGCAAGGCATCCTTTGCTCACACAGGTATTGCGTGTTGGGAATGAGATAAATTGGAGGCAGAGGGAAGAGGAGAGAGGTCAGACAATGCAACAGCCTCTCAGTCAGAGAGGTCAGAAAATAGCAACTGCTTCTCAGTCTCCTTGTATCATCCTCTCACAAGAGGAGATCCATTCTGGGTTGGATCTCCAGCAGCCACGGTCAGGTGGCTCCCATGTATTCCAACAATAGTATATTGCCAATGGTAATTTGTAAGCCAGTTATGGCATAAAATATATGCTCTAGTAAATGTATAATTGGAAAAGGAGGTGGCCAAGGTCCTGAAGTAAAAGTGAGAAACAATAAATAGATATCTCTGCACTAGTAGATTCAAAATGTTAAAAAAAAAAAAAAAATAGACCTAGAGAAAGGTATCCAATTCAACAAGCAAGCATTTATTAAGATGCCTATTGCCATAGTGAACAAAAATAATTGATTAATTAATTGATTTAGTGCTTATCAAGCATTGTGCCTAGTAATACAAAGGATTACCTGGATACAAAAGACTAAAGCAAAATATTTCCTGTCTTCAAGGAACTTACCCTCTATTGGAGTTTTTAACTCTACCTCCAACTTATTTTTTTTTTCCCTGAGGCTGGGGTTAAGTGACTTGCCCAGGGTCACACAGCTAGGAAGTGTTAAGTGTCTGAGATCAGATTTGAACTCGGGTCCTCCTGAATTCAGGGCTGGTGCTCTATCTACTGCACTACCTAGCTGCCCCTACCTCCAACTTATTGGATAAATACACTATATACAATTATTTAAGAATATGAGAAATAATTACATATAATAAGAAAGCATAAATGAGTTATGAACTGCAGTGTTGAAGGAACGGAGAAAAAGATGAGAGAAAGAAGACAGAAAGGTCTGAAACTCTGAATAGGTGCACTGGAATCAGACAACTGAGCAATTAAGGCTAATTACCTATTGGACAATGGCCCTTCTCACTATTCTGTGCTGGCTCGATCTTTTAGCCAGAGTCAGAGTCAGCAAAAGTCCTTAGTCTTTAGGGGGAGAAGTAAAGGAGATGGACAAAACTCCACAAGCTCTCCACAACCTCCCTTCTCCTCATTCTCCTCCAAAGTGATTCTGGCTTGTTTTACTCCACCTCCTAATCCCTCCTATGATTGTCTGTATACACCACTCTTCAAAGATAATCCTCCATAATTTCCAGTGACAATTGTCTGATCCTGAATTATCATCATCAACCCCTCTGTTTCCACAGCAACATAGGACAACAATTTGTTCTTTGTATTCTTTCTTCTTCCTTTTCCATCTTTTCTTTTATCTTTATGTTGTGAAGTCTGAGTCAGCTCCCTGTTGACCTCAGGATTAGCCAGAGTCAGAGTCAGCAAAAGTCCTTAGTCTTTAGGGGAAGAAGTAAAGGAGATGGACAAAACTCCACAAGCTCTCCACAACCTCCCTTCTCCTCATTCTCCTCCAAAGTGACTCTGGCTTGTCTTACTCCACCACCTAATCCTTCCTACGATTGTCTGTATACACCAGTGCTGGGAATACAATTATGAAGAAAAAAAAGATAGTTCCTGACCTCAAGAAGCTTGTAATCTTATGGAGAGAGACAACACACAAAAGGAAGATAAAAAGGGTAGTGGGTAGGGGGCAGGTTGGGGAAGTGCTCAATATGGTGGAGAAGTTAGTCAGAAAAGTCCCAAAGTAGAGCATCCATAAACAAAGGCTTATGAGACTGTACAGAATGATGAGGTTATCCCAATAATGAGCTTCCTGGGACCTAGTAAAAAAGTTAATCAGGGAATGGCCAAAGTAGTAGAGTGAGATGAGAAATAAAGATATAATATTGATTCATAAATATTTCTAAACAGTGGATTTAACAGATGCCACCATACCAAATACTCAATTTCCAAACTATATGAGTTTGGAATTTTTACAAAAACTTACAAAATATAGAGATCTTTTTTCTTTTTCTGAGGCTGGGGTTAAGTGACTTGCCTAGGGTCACATAGCTAGGAAGTGTTAAGTGTCTGAAACCAGATTTGAACTCGGGTCCTCCTGAATTCAGGGCTGGTTCTCTATCTACTGCACCACCTAGTTGCCCCAAAATATAGAGATCTAGTAAAGGAAATTGAAACTGTAGGAACAAGATAAGTTGCATGTCAAACAGTCATCCTGTTTGGTACTGGAGTTGTACCAAATATGATTCCAGAGAGCCTACAAAAGATGAGTTTACATTCCAGTTCTCTGATTTAGTTACCAAAAAAGGACATTTAAATTCCAACATCTATGTAACAGCCTGAGGAACATTAGATATAAAGGAATAATAGCAGGATTTTGACTTTTTTAGACTATTTTTATCTGAATCACATTCAGAATGATAAGTATAAGAATGTAAGATTCAATTCAATAAACATTTATTAAGTGCCTACTATGTGCCAGGCATTATGCTAAATATTTGATTCACAAATAAGAAAGACAGTCTCTGCCCTCAAAATGCTTACAGTCTAATGGGGGGAAACACTATACAAAGGGAAACCGAATGAAAGACATACAAGTATACCTAGCTTGGGACCATGATGGAGTCCAAGCAAAGCAGAATCACTGATAAAAAGTAGAGAAGATGAAAGTGACAAAAATGAAAGTGGTGATAAGTCACTTATTTCTATGGACCTCTTGGCCACTCAGAGGTTTGGTGAAGAAAGTTTTAGAAATTAGGAATGTAAATTCGAATTCTGGCTTACTGGATATGTGACCTGAACAAGTCACTTATTCCTGTTTCCTCATTTGTAAAATGGGAACTATAATAGTAACTATCTTTCAAAGTTGCTATGAAGATCAAATGAAATAGTATTTATAAGGTGCTTTGCAAATCTTAAATCCAGGGATATGCTATGTTTAACAACTGGCTCTCTGAAACTGCAAAATATATTTTAAAATTTAATTAACAAGATTAACATTTTCTCTAGTCCACAAAACAATAAAACAAGCCCTGACTTGTACTATTTGCCAGTTTCTGAAGTGTAAATGTTCACAATGAAAATCTAACAATTGGTTTTTGTGAGCCAATGCAAACTGACTCTAACCTACTCTTGCTTAAAGTGCTATGTAGTTGCTAGCTATTGTTATTATCACATTGATGTGGATCATAGAATCATGAGACTAAGATAGACCACTACTTTAATTTTATGGGTAAAGAAACTAAGTCCCACAGAAAATCAGTGATTTTACCCAATTCTTATGGATGATAGGGTCCTAACCCAGATCTTTCCACTCCAATTCCATTCTCAATACTGATGCAACTGTTGCCAAAATAGAATTCACCCATGTTTTTCATCCTGTGTATTTCTGCCCACTGCTTCCTGCAAATCCTCCTTGGGGATGGGAATTGGATATAGGGAATAAGGCATGTATCTCCAATGCATAAACTGTTGTCTTTTAATAATTTTTCTGTGACTTAATTTTCCATACATAATCATTCTTACTACATGACTGGTCTGCTTCCCTTTCTAGCCATAAATGTCTTTAATGTTGTCTTTTATAGCACTTCTTACATAGAAATCATCAATGTTACCACTGGGACTTACCTTTACCATACATTTTTCTATTGCTCTTTGGGTGGTCTACAATTCTAATTCCTATGAGATCATGACATTCAAGATTAGTAGTCATGTTTCATTCCCTTAGGAATACTGATGTTTGGGGAAAAAAAAAGATAAACTTGTAAATAACTAAGCAATTTGAGTTCACTGAAAAAATTGCTCAACTCTCAAATAAACTTCCCCATTCGATTTGTTTCTGGACCATCACTCCCCTGATATCCTTGTATAAGATAAATGTATTGATGGACTAATTCAGTGGGCCAGGAGTGTGTTGGTAAATGTTTATCAGCCAACTTTCAGGAAGAGAGGCATTATGTTTGCATGACACACTTTTAAGTTGAATCTGATTATTTATATTTTCCCCATTATTTTATTATATCTAGGCAGTCAACAAAACAAAACAAGCCCTGATTTGTAGCATTTTCCAATTTCTGAAGTATAAATTCTCATGAGTCCTTAAGTCAGTGTAAGCTGGTTCCAGCAAATCTTTTCCAGATGTCAAAATCTGAGAAATGGCTGAACAAGTTGTGGTATATGATTATGATAGAATACTAGTGTATTATAAAAAATTATGAGCTCAATGATCTTAAAAAAACATGGAAAACTTGCATGAAATAATGAAGAGTGAGATGAACAGAACCAACAGAACACTGTATACAGTACAATAATGTTTTAAGAACAACTTTGAGTGAATAAGTTATTTTGACTATTATAAATATCCAAATTAATTGTAAAGGATGGATAAAGAAAGACACTATCTGTACCCAAAGAAAATAATGATAAATAGAAGTATATGTAGAATAATTTTACACATATATAATACACATGCACCTATTTGTGTCTAATGATAGCCATCTCTAGGGAAGGGGAAGGAAGAAAATAATTTACGTGATAATTTTATTGTATATTTGAAGGAATAGCAAGTTGTACATAGTAGATTTGCAGTTTCATTTGTAATCATCTTTTTATTGTACTATGTTATGGAAAGGATTACTTTATTCCATAAATTAAAAATAAAATAATTTTTAAAAAAAGAAAAAAATACTTTATCCAGCTAGTTTTGTTCCTGTGTGAATATCTAGATTGATCTCTTTAGAGTAACTGTGGACCGCATTAAAGAAGCTTTATAGTTCTAAATGATGATGGTAGGGGCGGTAGTGGAAGTAGTGATGATGATGATGATGATGATGATGATGATGATGATGATAAGGATTATGATAAAATCCTTTACCAAACTCTTACTAGAACACGAAGATGACCCTGGATTCTTCAAGACAATACCAATGGAGCACAAGAACCTTGAAGATCCAGCCAAGCTGAAAAAGATCCAAGTACAGTACAAGTTACTATCTTCTGTCAAAATCTAGCTAGATTGGAAAGACTCACCACTAGATCTCAATAATTACTGACTCACATGGCTTTCTTGGTCTTCTATAAGACAAACTCTTTGTGAGAATAACTTATCTTTGTGTTGGGACAAACTTGAGGAGAATGTCACTTAAAGTGTTCACCATATCCATGGAGGATGACCTGGAGAGAGTCCAAATGGAATAGGTGACCTCCTCTGATGAAGTCCTCCCCATGTCCCTCTTAAGTAATGATATTATGTAGACACAGAATATTATATAGTCACAAATGAGATCCATAATCACAGCAAAGAGTTTGTCATAGCAATTCCTGTGGCAGAAAGAGGGAGAGACTTAGAACCAAGAGAACACTGTACACAGCAACAAGATTATGTGATGATCAATTCTGATGGACATGTTTCTTTTCAACTGCAAGGTAATTCAGGCCAGTTCCAATAGACTTATGATAGAGAGAGCCATCTTCACTCAGAAGAAGGACTGTAGAGACTAAATATAGATCATAACATAGTATTTTCACCTTTTTGTTGTTGTTTGCTTGCTTTTTTCTTTCTCTTTTTTCCCTTTTTGATCTGATTTTTCTTATGCAGCATGATAATTGTGGAAATACGTATAGAAGAACTGCACATTTAACATATATTGGATTACTTATTGCCCAGGGTAGAGGGGAGAAAGAAGGAAGAAAAATTTAGAACACAAGATTTTGCAAGGGTAAATGTTGAAAACTATATTTGCATATATTTTGAAAATAAAAATCTATTATTTAAAAAAGAAAATGGAAAGCCTCATGGTGGGTGTGATGATGTGGCAGCATTTCATCAACAATAAACCTCATGTAAGAAACAGAGCAGAATATATCAAAGAGAGATGTTATAAGAGGTGAGCAAGTCACATAAGGAGACAGATAACAGATGGACAACTAAGTATAGAATTGTTTCCCTTATAATCTCAAAAAACACAATGGAAATGGAAAATGACTTAAATAATTGTGATCAAGTCAAAAAGCATTTATTAAGGGCTTATTTTGTGCTAACCACTTTAGTAAGTGCTGGGAATATAAATACAAGTTAAAAAAAACAGTCCCTGGACTTCCGGCCAAGATGGCGGCGTGGAGGCAGACAGCTGCTTGAGCTCCTCGTTTTCTCTCAGAACTTACTTCATGACAAGCCTCTGACTTAATGCTTGACCCAGAAAGAAATCCACAAATTATCACCAAGAGAAGACATCCTTGAAAGTCGCCAGAAAAGGTCTGTGTTTGTTCGGGGGAGGGTCAATCAGACTGGGCGCAGACTGAGGGCAGACAGCCAGAGCAAGACAGGCAGCTCACACAGCTCAGACCGGAGGGGGAGGGGTGTGATCTCTGCCGTTTCTGTGAAAGGGCTTTTGCCCCAGTGTGGATGCTCCGTCTTGGCAGCAAGCCAGGAGCGGAGGAGAGGGTGTAAACACTGGAGGTGAAGATTAAAACCCCAGAAAGCCAGCGTCTCTCAGAGCCCGGCCACCCCCAACCCCCACCTGGACTGACTCGGTGCGTTCTCGGAGCCTCAGAGCGCAGACTCAGTACAGTCATTGCTGTTCTGTTAGTGGCTCTCTGCTGCCCTACCCCCAGTCTGTAGAGGAAGCCCATTAATACCATCCAGCCCTATCCCCCGCAAAACAGACCAATTGTTTCTCTTGTCAGTTTGTTTTCTTTGATTCCTACTCTGACAAAATGAACAAAAAATTCAAAAGGGCTCTAACCATTGACAGCTTCTGTGTGGAGAGGGAGCAGACTTCAAATGCTGAAGAGACTAGGAACAGAATGTCCCCAGATGTATCCCCTGGGAGGGATATAAGCTGCTCCTCAATACAAAAGAACCTCATAGAGGAAATCAAAAAGGCTCTCACAAGAGAGCTGGAAGAGAAATGGGAAAAGGAAAGGGAAGCTTGGCAAGAGAGCCTGGAGAAGTCATCCCATGCATTCAAAGACAGAATGGATAAAGAAATCAAATCATTGAGAAACAGGATTAGTGAGCTGGAAAAGGTAAACAACTCCAAGGAAAACAGGATTAGAGAGCTGGAAAAAAAAATCAGCTCTCTAAAAAATACAATGGAAAAAAATTCCATAGAAGATAAAAACTCAATTGGACAATTACAAAGAGATATAAAAAAAGTGAGTGAAGAAAATACATCATTGAAAATTAGACTGGAACAAGTAGAAATGAATGACTCAAGGAGAAACCAAGAGGGAGTCAAGCAAAACCAGAGAAATGAAACAATTGAAAAGACTGTCAAGTACCTTACCAGAAAGACAACAGACCTGGAAAACAGATCCAGGAGAGACAATTTGAGAATAATCGGACTCCCTGAAAAATGGGAGGAAAAAAAGAGCTTGGACACCATTTTCGAGGAAATTATCAAAGAGAACTGCCCAGACGTTTTGGAAACAGAGGGTAAAATAGACATTGAGAAAATTCATCGATCACCTACTGAAAGGGACCCTAAAATCAAAACGCCAAGAAATATAGTGGCCAAGTTCAAGAACCATCAGACAAAGGAAAAGATATTGGAAGCTGCTAGAAAAAAACAATTCAGATATGGAGGATCCACAATAAGGGTAACACAGGATCTAGCAGCGTCCACATTAAAAGAACGCAGGGCCTGGAACATGATATTCCAAAAGGCTAAGGAACTTGGTATGCAGCCAAGAATAACTTACCCAGCAAGAATGAGCATCATTTTCCAGGGAAGAAGATGGACATTTAACGAAATAAATGAATTCCATCTATTTTTGATGAAAAAACCAGACCTACATAAAAGGTTTGATCTTCAAATACAGAACTCAAGAGACTTCTAAAAAAGGTAAAAAGAAATCTTGAGAACTATACTTCTGTCAAAAAAATATGTAAAGAACATATGTACAATTTGTCTTAGAAAGTAGAGGTGGAAAGGAGATTATATCATAAAAAAGTATAAAGTGGTGGTACTACATCTCATGAAGAGGCAAAGGTAACCTATTATATCTGAGAGAAAGAAAGGAGGGAGATGAACATAGCGTGTATCAATAGACATATTCGATTTATGGTGAAACTTCTTCCACTTCATTGAAAAGTGAAAGGGAAGGAGTAAGCTAAGGGGAAGGGAATACAGTAATTTCGAGGAAAAGGGATAAAATAAGGGGAGGATCTTTAAGGTGGGGGAGGGATCCTAAAAAGGGAGGGCTGTGAAAAGCAAGTGGTGTTTACCAGTTTAATACTGGATAGGAGGGTAAAAGGGAAGGAAAGGGGAAAAGCATAAGCAGGGGTTAATAGGATGGCAAGCAATATAGAATTAGTCCTTCTAACCATAAATGTGAATGGGGCAAACTGCCTCATAAAGAGGAAGCAGTTAGCAGACTGGATTAAAAGTCAGAATCCTACTATATGTTGTTTACAGGAAACACACCTGAAACAGGATGAGACATTCAAACTAAAAGTAAAAGGGTGGAGCAGAATCTATTATGCTTCAGGCAAAACCAAAAAAGCAGGAGTAGCCATCCTCATCTCAGATCAAGCAAAAACAAAAATTGATCTAATTAAAAGAGATAAGGAAGGGCATTATATCCTGCTAAAGGGAAGCATCAATAGTGAAGCAGTATCAATATTAAACATGTATGCACCAAGTGGTGCAGCATCTAAATTCTTAAAAGAGAAATTAAGAGAGCTGCAAGAGGAAATAGATAGCAAAACTATAATAGCGGGAGATCTCAACCTTGCACTATCAGAATTAGATAAATCAAACCACAAAATAAATAAGAAAGAAGTCAAAGAGGTAAATAGAATACTAGAAAAGTTTGATATGATAGATCTTTGGCGAAAGCTAAATGGAGACAGAAAGGAATATACTTTCTTCTCAGCAGTTCATGGAACCTATACAAAAATTGATCATATACTAGGGCATAAAAACCTCAAAATCAAATGCAGTAAGGCAGAAATAGTAAATGCATCCTTTTCAGACCATAATGCAATCAAAATAACATTTAATAAAAAGCCAGGGGAAAATAGACCAAAAAATAATTGGAAACTAAATAATCTTATACTAAAGAATGATTGGGTAAAACAGCAAATCATAGACATAATTAATAACTTCACCCAAGAAAATGACAATAATGAGACATCATACCAAAATGTGTGGGATACAGCCAAAGCAGTAATTAGGGGAAGTTTTATATCTCTACAGGCCTACTTGCATAAAATAGAGAAAGAGAGGGCCAACGAATTGGGTTTACAACTAAAATTGCTAGAAAAGGAACAAATTAAAAACCCCCAGACAAACACAAAACTTGAAATTCAAAAAATAAAAGGTGAGATTAATAAAATTGAAAGTAAAAAAACTATTGAATTAATAAAACTAAGAGTTGGTTTTATGAAAAAACCAACAAAATAGACAAACCCTTAGTAAACCTGATTAAAAAAAGGAAAGAGAAAAAGCAAATTGATAGTCTTGAAAATGAAAAGGGTGAACTCACCACTAATGAAGAGGAAATTAGAACAATAGTTAGGAGCTACTTTGCTCAACTTTATGCCGATAAATTCGATAACTTAAATGAAATGGAAGAATACCTTCAAAAATATAGCTTGCCCAGATTAACAGAGGAAGAAGTAAGTAGTCTAAATAGTCCCATCTCAGAAAAAGAAATAGACCAAGCTATTAACCAACTTCCTAAGAAAAAGTCCCCAGGACCAGATGGATTTACAGGTGAATTCTACCAAACATTTAAAGAACAACTAACTCCAATGCTATGTAAACTATTTGAAAAAATAGGGATTGAAGGAGTCCTACCAAATTCCTTCTATGACACAGACATGGTACTGATACTTAAACCAGGTAGATCGAAAACTGAGAAAGAAAACTATAGACCAATTTCCTTAATGAATATTGATGCTAAAATCTTAAATAAGATATTAGCAAATAGACTTCAGAAAATCATCCCCAGGATAATACACTATGACCAAGTGGGATTTATACCAGGAATGCAGGGCTGGTTTAATATTAGGAAAACTATTAGTATAATTGACCATATTAATAATCAAATTAATAAAAACCATATGATCATCTCAATAGATGCAGAAAAGGCATTTGATAAAATCCAACATCCATTCCTACTAAAAACGCTTGAGAGTATAGGTATAAATGGACTATTCCTTAAAATAATAAGGAGCATATATTTAAAACCTTCAGTAAACATCATATGTAATGGTGATAAACTAGAACCTTTCCCTGTTAGATCAGGAGTGAAACAAGGTTGCCCACTATCACCATTACTATTCAATATAGTACTAGAAACTCTAGCCTTGGCAATAAGAGCCGAGAAAGAGATCCAAGGAATTAGAGTAGGAAATGAAGAAATCAAATTGTCACTTTTCGCAGATGACATGATGGTATACTTAGAGAACCCCAAAGACTCTGCTAAAAAGCTATTAGAAATAATTCAGAATTTTAGCAAAGTCGCAGGATACAAAATAAATCCACATAAATCCTCAGGATTTTTATACATTACCAACACAATCCAACAGCAAGAGATACAAAGAGAAATTCCATTCAAAATAACAGTCGATAGTATAAAATATTTGGGAATATATCTACCAAAGGAGAGTCAGGAATTATATGAGCAAAATTACAAAACACTTGCCACAAAAATAAAGTCAGATTTAAATAATTGGAAAGACATTCAATGTTCTTGGATAGGCCGAGCGAATATAATAAAGATGACAATACTCCCCAAACTAATCTATTTATTTAGTGCTATACCAATCAGACTCCCAAGAAACTATTTTAATGACCTAGAAAAAATAACAACAAAATTCATATGGAAGAATAAAAGGTCGAGAATTGCAAGGGAACTAATGAAAAAAAAGTCAGAGGAAGGTGGTCTAAGTGTACCTGATTTAAAGCTATATTATAAAGCAACAGTCACCAAAACCATTTGGTATTGGCTAAGAAATAGACTAGTTGATCAGTGGCATAGGTTAGGTTCACAGGACAAGATAGTGAATAAAAATAGCAATCTAATCTTTGACAAACCCAAAGATCCCAAATTTTGGGATAAGAATTCATTATTTGACAAAAACTGCTGGGAAAACTGGAAATTAGTATGGCAGAAACTAGGCATGGACCCACATTTAACACCACATACTAAGATTAGATCAAAATGGGTCCAAGATTTAGGCATAAAGAACGAAATCATAAATAAATTGGAGGAACATGGGATGGTTTACCTCTCAGACTTGTGGAGGAGGAAGGAGTTTATGTCCAAGGGAGAACTAGAGACCATTATTGATCACAAAATAGAACATTTTGATTACACCAAATTAAAAAGTTTCTGCACAAACAAAACTAATGCAAACAAGATTAGAAGGGAAGTAACAAATTGGGAAAAAATTTTTACAGTTAAAGGTTCTGATAAAGGCCTCATCTCCAAAATATACAGAGAATTGACTTTAATTTATAAGAAATCAAGCCATTCTCCAATTGATAAATGGTCAAAGGATATGAACAGACAATTTTCAGATGATGAAATTAAAACTATTTCCAATCATATGAAAGAGTGTTCCAAATCACTATTGATCAGAGAAATGCAAATTAAGACAACTCTGAGGTATCATTACACACCTGTCAGATTGGCTAAGATGACAGGAACAAATAACGATGAATGTTGGAGGGGCTGTGGGAAAACTGGGACACTGATGCATTGTTGATGGAGTTGTGAAAGAATCCAACCATTCTGGAGAGCAATCTGGAATTATGCCCAAAAAGTTATCAAAATGTGCATACCCTTTGACCCAGCCATACTACTACTGGGCTTATACCCCAAGGAACTACTAGAGAAGGGAAAGGGTCCTGTATGTGCCAAAATGTTTGTGGCAGCCCTTTTCATAGTGGCTAGAAGCTGGAAGAGGAATGGATGTCCATCTATTGGAGAATGGTTGGGTAAACTATGGTATATGAATGTTATGGAATATTATTGTTCTATAAGAAATGACCAACAGGAGAAATATAGAGAGGCTTGGAGAGACTTACATCAACTGATGCTGAGTGAAACGAGCAGAACCAGAAGATCATTATACACTTCAACAATGATACTGTACGAGGATGTATGCTGATGGAAGTGGATTTCTTCAACATAGAGAAGAACTAATCCAGTTCCAATTGATTAATGATGGAAAGAACCAGCTACATCCAGAAAAGGAACACTGGGAAATGAATGTAAACTCTTATTTTTACCTTCTGAATCCAATTCTTCCTGTGCAACAAAAAATTCGGTTCTACACACATATATTGTATCTAAATTATACTGTAATATATTTAACATATATAAGACTGCTTGCCATCTGGGGGAGGGATTTGGGGGAGGAAGGGAAAAAATCTGAATAGAAGTAAGTGCAAGGGATAATGTTGTAAAAAATTACCCATGCATATGTACTGTCAAAAAATGTTATAATTATAAAATAAAATAAAAAATAAAAAATTTAATAAAAAAAAAAAAAAAAAAACAGTCCCTGACTTCAAGAAGCTTGTATTCTAACATGGAAAGACAGACAAAAAAAAAAAGAAAGAAAGAAAGAAGGAGACAGAGACAAAGCAACACAGAGAGACAGAGCAACAGACAGAGGCAGAGGGGGGAGGGGAAAAGGAAGAGGAGGAGAAGAGAGAGAGAGAGAAAGAGAGGAAGAGGGAGAGATAGAGAGAGAGACAAAGAGACAGAGACAGAGAGACAGAGAAGGAGGGAGGGAGGAAGGGAGAAATAAAGAAGGTACACAAAGAGCCATGGTAGAGAAAGAAGTCAGAACTAGAGTCTAGTGGGAAATAATACCATGAACACAACTGGCCCAAGCACTTTCTTTAAAATGAAGATTCCTGGAGAAACTAGTCAATGAGAGAAAGGCGTTTCAAAGGTGGTAAAACTGAGTGATTTTCCAAGCTGAAAAGGCTGTTGGGTCATGGTAAAGAAAGAAGTCCAGAGAGCCAAAAGTGGAACTCAGAGAGGAATTAAGAAATGAATACAATGGAATCTTAAGTTGTTGGAAACCATGAATATGACAAATACAGTGAAACATGAGAAGACTTATATAAAGTTATGAAAAGTGAAATAAAAGAAAAAGATAGGAAAATAATAATGATGAGAATGTGTGGAGAGGAAAACACAAAACAAAATTATATGTTGCAAAATTATACTAAGCTTTGCTTTACTTAAGAGATATGGAAAAATATTTCCCTCTATCCCTTTTCAGAAATGGTGGTCTATTGGTGTGAAATGTATATAAAATCAGATTTTTAAAAATACATTGATGATTTTTTACTGAATTTTCCCCTTCTTCTATTTTAATTTTTTAAAATAAAGAGTTGTATTATATCTAGGAGAGGAATGAAAGAAGGCTACACTGGAAAATATAAAAACAAAAAAATAATTAAAATTTATTTGAAAATTAAAAAGGAAACTATAAAAACTCCACTAAGTGTCTCCTCCTTCAGAGAACTTGTGGAAGGACATAGACAAGGCTAATATCAGATGAGAAAGAATGGATGAGATTCTCTTTCAGAAAGTGGATACACATCTATAATATCATAAATGCATGAATGTATTAAAGAATGCATATGAATTACACTATGATTGATTATTTTGTTATCTTAAAGAGTATTTCTTTTTCTATGCATTTTCAAAGTTTTGTTAAAAATATATATAAATGCTGATTATTTTATAGATTTACTGTGCAGAAGCAAGTCGTTATCTTGTTTTATAGAATCTAGATCTTTTCTAAGTAAACTATCATATTGTCAACAAATTGAGGGATTATTTTTGTTTCCTCTTTGCCAATGCTTATCCCTTAAATTTTTTTGTTATCTTATTACTATAACTGACATTAAATGATGAGACAATAGTGGGCATTCTTTCTCCATGACCTACTTTGGAAAGCTTTCAATACTTCTTTACAAATAAGGATAGCTCTTGGTTTTAATGAGATTTCTTTTCTTTCCTTTTTTTTCCTTGAGAAAGTTGAGATTAAGTCACTTACCCAAGGTCATATAACTAGGTATATGTCAAGTGTTTGAGGCTGGATTTGAAGGAAGATCCTCCTGACTCCAGGGCCAGTGCTTCATCCATTGTGCCATCTACCTGCTCTGAGATTTCTTTTAAATTATATTAAAGAGAACCTTTCATTTCCATGTTAATTAGTATGCTAGTGGCTTTCATAAGCAAAAATATAGTATTGTATTTTATTTCATAAAAAAATGTTCTGAATGTATTTATATGATTTCCATCATTTTACTAGTAAAATTAATTTTCATGCCACCTGCTGACCTAATTTTGCATTCTTGGTTATTAATTTAACTTGGTTATAATGAATAATGTTTTGGATCTAGTACCATAGACTCTTAGGTAGCATTTTATTTAATATTTTTGCATCAATGTTCTCATTCTCTCCTTTAATTTCTCCTGATTTCTTTTCTCTTAGGAGTTTGTAGGATGCTTTCTTTGACAATTTCAAGGAATGCAGTCATCAGATTCTTTTATTTTTCTCATTTTCCAGGTTGTCAGTAATTTTGAGTTTGTTGTGCTACATTCTTAGGTTTATCCCTTGAGTCTGAATATTATTCAATAAATTGGACAATTCAGTGATTTCTTGCGCCCATATTTCTAGGTGCCCTATATATCGAGGAATCTTGTTTTCCAATGAAGCAAGTTCACATCTCTGAGCTTTTGGAAGGTTTCTATTGGGTCCTCTTCATTACTAATCCATAATGGTGTGTTTTCACTCATACTAAAGTCTCTGACACTGTTGTGGGACCAGTTATTTTACCACCACCTCACCACCCCACCACCCCCCATCTACTCACTAGGAGATATTAGAGCTTATCTGGTTTCAATTACTGCTGCTGTTCATGAATATGGGAAACAAGGGATTACCCAAGGAGGGCCCAGTCCTAGGAGCATGTCTGTTTGTTGAAAAGACTTGATGATGGAGAACAGAGGGAGTCAGCTGTCTACTTTAGAGTATATACAAATATCTTGTGACTGTCTCCTGTCTGCTTCTTTATGATGAGCAAATTGTCTTTTGGTTGGCTATTTAGCTCAAAGCGAGAATTAATTGGCTAAATAGTCTCTTTCTTTCTTGGTGGCTATTGAGGAAAGAATGGCTGTAAGCCTCTGAATGAAGAGAAAAAGAAATCTTGCCAGAAGCCTCCTCTCTCCACCCAAACCAATGCCTGACTTGGGGATGTACAGCCCGGATCTTTGTCTTCTTTCATATGTCTAGTTTTTGCTGCTTCTAGGAAAAAGGAAAAAAAAAACCATTAAAGGAGACAGTAACCTGATGGACTTTGAAAAACCAGATGAGCAGGCTGCCAGAGGTCTACTAACTGAAGTCCATAGAACAGTTTGTGGGCAGCCAAAACTCAGGGAGCACTGATTGGACTGCAGGATGCAGCCTGTCAGTGAATGAAAGCAAACATGCTGTGAATTAGAGGAGAGTGACTCTATCCAAGAGCTCTTCTGCATTCAGAAGGGAATTGGGTGAGGAAAATGCTATGTAGCAACTCCTTAAAGTTTGACAATTCTCCTCCCTAGGGACCAAGGAGGCAGAGGGGGAATATGCCCCCAGTTAGGGGAAATGCTCTGTAGATTTTGTTTTTGCTCTATTTTCTTGATTAATATCCCTTGGTAAAACTAATTCTCTAGGTGATATTGGTGTGATAACAACTAGAGATATTAATTGGTGACATATTGAGGAAAGCATACTGAAATAGAAGCTTAAGCTGATAACATTAGAAAAAAAAACCTTTTGTATTAGTCCTAGAATCATAAGGAAAAGATATAGCTAGAACTCTGGGGATCCAATTTGAGTGGGAGTTGGGATAAAAACCCTCCAGAGTCTTATAAAGACTACATATAGGCCTTCATCTGCAAAAATTATTTGACTTTTTGCATTTGCAAAATCTCTGGAGAGATTCTCAAACTGAGACTTTAGTTATTGGGTTATCTAGTTTAAATATACAATAGAAAAAAAGGCATTTATGTCTCCCTATTGCATTAGGCTTTAATTGTAGTTAGTTTGGGGGCTGTATTTTCTTTACTACTCAGTTCAGTTCTTTTTGATATTACTTTAATAGAGTAGAATGTTTATATACTGATACCTGCCATTCTGCTGACTCTTTTACAAAGATTGAAATTGAGGCTAAGAAGAGAAATATGAATGTTTTTTATCCCTAAAAAGCTGGTGACAAGCTGAGAAATGTTCATAGTATATATACTCTTTCACTTTTACACAGATATCAACTATTTGCCTTAACGGTGAGATTTTTAAGGACTGTATGTTTATAAGATAAAGTACCCCTGTTACCCTACAATCTACAGGTAATCAGTCAACGATCCCTCAGTTTTCAATTCTTATATTTGTTCAAAGCTTACCTAATTTTGTTTTCTTTGCTCTCAGACTGAGACTAGCTATTCTACAATCAGGTGGTTTGAGAATGTTATTTTGATTGCCCTTGCAATGATAGGAGTCTTTTGAAGAACTTTAAGGTATCTAGTATAGAAAAGCAACATATAGATTTTGTCTGAGACTCTAAATTGGATTTCCTATGGGTTTTTCCCCAGAATCCTTGAAGTAATATTTTGGTGACCTATAGTTTGGGGACACAGGAATTTTAGAGCATTAAAGCTGCTCTGTGAGTGCGGGTCTATAGCAAAGAGAGGGGTTTAGTGGGAAAAAGAGAAGCTAAGTGCTACAGCCCTTCTGAACTCATAGCCAATTTACAACCACATCAGTTTTGTATCTCTCCTAAGAATGAGGTCATGAATATGTTATGGAAACCCCAGCTTCAGACAGAAATTTGCTTGGGACTTGACCACAGTCCTTCAAAAACAAAACCCCTGAATCATAAATTCTTCAGAGACCTAAACTACCCTAGAAAATTGGGGAATAGAGAGATTGGAATAGGTCACCAGGACAGGACATTGTGCAGCCCTCTAAGCCTGAGGGAATAGAGACAGCATCCACTTGGGGACAATTCTGACAACCCAAAAGTCGGGTGACCTAGATCCATGAACCATGTATTGATCCCTATGGAAAAAGACTGAGGTGCTTTAAGATCCAGTTCACAAACAAACAACAATCAGAGTTAGAGTCAGGAAATGAGTGATCAAGAAAACAAAGGGGGAGGGAGTGAAGGGAAATGCATTAACAATATCAAAAATTTCTGAAAGAAGAAATCTCTAATATCTTGAAAATAAACATATAAATATGAGGTGGGGGGAGGAAGAGAACAGTAATACAGAACGGGTTCAGGCAGTTATGAATATATACTACCAAAAAAATAAGAAGAAGGAAAATGATCCAACATTTGATGAGATAGAGGGCCCTATGGAATTAGTGGAGAACATGAAACCATAACATACTGTTCCTGAGTTGTTTAAAAGAGAAGCAAGAATTATGAGAGCAGGATTATGTCCTGCAGAGCAAAAAATAATGAGCAGAATAGAAAGATTTGAATCTGTAATGGAAATCCTTGTCAAAGAAGCTAAGAAAAAAAGAGGATAATAGATTGGGAATTCAAATACACAGTAGTGAAAGATAATTTAGAGGAAGAAAAGCAAAAAGAACATTTAAAAAATGCTCACTGTGCAAGCAAAACATCTCATAGACAGAATGCAACTTAAGGATTATAGGACTCCCAGGAGAACATGACAGGACCAAAAAAAAAAAAAAAAAAATTAACACCATGACAGAAATAAAACAAGAGAACAACCCAGAACTTCTAAAATTCCAACTAAAGATTGCCTCCCTCCCAGAATGCTTGTCTGCAAACTCCAAGACACATGGAAGTGAGAGAGGGTTCCGCTGATAAATCCTTCTATGGGTGAAGAGATATGACCAGTGAAGGGAGAGGACAACCTTATACTGGATAGGAACTGATGCTTGAAAAATTGTTTGTCCTTTGTTCTCAAAAAGGACTATGACATCAGGAAGATGATGCCATGACTTGCAAGTGAATTGGATTTAAATGAGGGAGAGCTGTGCAAAGTCACCAGCCTCACTCTCTCCTCCAAAGCCATCTAGGTCCAGTGGAAAGACATAGGTCAGAATGACTGGAGATGGCCCTGAATGCAATGGGAAACTTTGACATACTGCCAACCCCCTCCTTTGTAGTCTTTTTACACCTTACTCATCCCCATCTATTCTCTGATCCAATAACCAGTTTCTTTGTTTCTAACACAAAACACTCCAGATATTCTCGCTAGCTATTTCCCTGCCTACTACTCTCTCTACTCATCTCTGGGCCTCTAGCTTCCTTCAGATGCCAGTGAAAATCCCATTCTCTACAGGAAGTCATTCCCAATCCCACTTAATTCTAAAGCTTTCCCTCTATTTTTTATCTCCAATTTGTCTTTTTTTTTTTTTTTTTTGGTCCATAAGTTTTGTATATTACCTCTCCCCCCACCCCATTTTTTGTATCTCCTTAGCCCAAGGTCAGGCACGTAGTAGGTACTTAATAAATACTTACTGACTGACTGGTTGGGTATAAAATGTCTAGATAAATCCTTCCAGCTCAGAGATCTTGGTTACCCACCAATTTCTTGTACAGATGAAGGGGAAAGATGAATGGGGGAAAAAGAATATCAGAACAAAACTAAGCTTTTGAGAAGCCTTCACTTTTTCCTTCGGAAAATGAGGGGACTGGACCGAATAATTCCTAAGTCCTTTACAAATCTGGCTTGCTGTTGCTTGCTATAAAGAGCAGGGAGGCAGAAAGAAAGGAAATCGTGTCAACCGAAAGGAACAATATGTGAATAGATAAGAGGAAAAAGGAAAACTTGAAAGGAGACAGCTTGGACAGAAACCAGCAGGGTGCTTCTGAACCAGTTTAGAGGGGAATAAAAAATGAATACAATTATATTTTAAAAGCATATAAAGAAGAAAAGAACTTGAAAGTAGATTGTTTAATTGATTTCAAACTTTATCGCAAAGCACTTAGAAGCATGAATTAATGAATTGTAAAAAGCATCACTAGTACTTTGTGAGAATGAGAGGCAGTATCTTAGAGAAGGGGAGCTGTCTAGAACTGTGGCTTTATCAGTATGGGAAATTTCCATCACGGAAACTTCTTCAACCCATGCAGATCACTGAATCACGGATGAAAGTCATTGAAAGAGCTGAGTTCAAATCCTACTTCTGACACTAATTAGTTTGTGTGATCCCAAGTATTACTTTTTGGAAGGCAATGTTGTACAAGGAAAGGAGGGCTGAATGTGAAGTCACAGGACCTGAGTTTGAACCCTGCATCTGCCTCTTTCTATCCTCTTCCTTTTTCTGTGTAAAACAAAGTTGTTTTAATGTACATTTCTCTGATCAATAATTATTTAGAGCATTTTTATATGACTATTTATTTCTGATTATTCATATGACTATTTATGACTAGCTTGATTTCTTCATCAAAAATTATTTATTTGTATCCTTTGACCATTTATCAATTGGGAAATGAAAAACATATTTTTTATAAATTTGACAAAGTTCTCTATATAGTTCAATTACGAAACCTTTCTCCAAGAAACTATCTATAAAATTTCCCCCCAGTTTTCTGATTTCCTCCTAATCTTGGCTGTATTGGTTTTATTCATGCAAAACTTTTTTAATTTAGTGCAATCAGAATTATCCATTTTATATCTTACAGTGCTATCTATCTCTTGTTTATTCATAAATTGTTCTATCCATAAATCTGATATGTAATAGTTTTGTGTTCTAATTTACTTAGGACATCTCCTTTTATATTTAGGTCATGTCCTTATTTTGCATTTATCTTGGTAAATAGTATAAGATATTGCTCTATACCCAATTTCTTCTAGACTGGTTTATAATTTTCCCAACAACTTTTACTAAGTAGTGAACTCTTATCCTAAAGGCTTAAATTTTTGCATTTGTCAAACACATTTATGCTGTGTATTATATGTCTACCTTGTTCCACTGATGTAATGTTCTTTTTCTTAACTAGTACCAGATAGTTATAAGGGTTAAAATTATCTCAACTGTAATAAAAGAGACTGAGGCAGAGCTCTGAATTAATGGCACTTTATTAAAGGGTCTATGGTCCCTCTAATAAAGTGGATCTCGGATCTTCCTCATGATCTGAGATGCCTCCTCTTTCCAAGGCCCTATTTTTACATGGCTAGATGCCTAGTCATTTAAAAATAGCTTGCAGAACAAGTGGGTGAAGCAAGGAATATCCCCAACATGAGATGGCTAGGTTTCTCCTTAAGTTCGGCAGGAGAAAATAGTACAATCACAGTCAGTAACTTAAGTAGGCAAAAAACAGTCACTTGCTTCTACAGGATTGATCCGGAGGTACAAAATTATTTTGAGATATTTTCCATGTAATTGTCTCTACCACACTGGCCTTACTCATGGTAAAGCAAAACAAGAGTGGAGGGGCCTTTGGTTAACTTCCTTTTAAAGTTAATATAGTTAAGCAAGTGAATTTAGAATCTGCAATTCATGGTCTTATATATGGAACTTTGATATGATTCTATTAAACTGATTAATATTGATTGGAATAGAGTAGGAGTTCAAATAAATTATCTCTCACTAATTTATAGTTTAAGATCTACTGTTGTTCCTTCCTTTACATTTTTTCATTAATTACATTAATATTAATAAATAGTTTGTTCTTCCAAATAAATTTCATTATTATATTTTTTAGCTCATTAGAATACTTTTTGGCAATTTAAGTGGGATGAAATCAGTTTACGTAGAATTGTCATTTTTATTATATTGGCTCTGCCCACCCAGGCACAATTAATATTTCTCCAGTTTCTTAGATTTGATTCATTCATATTAAAAAAAAGTGTTTTATGTTGTGTAGTTTCTCAATTTATCTTGGCAGGTATACTTCCAGATATTATAATGTCTACAATTATTTGAAATGGAATATCTCTTGCTATCCCTTTAGGAGGATTTTGTTGACGATAAATAGAAATGCTGATAATTGATGTGGATTTGTGTTGTAGCCTGTTACTTTGTCAAAAGTATTGTTTCAATCAGCTTTGAGTTGAATCTTTAAGATTTTCTAAATATATCATTATATCATTGCAAAAAAAAGATAGTTTTATTACTTCATTGCTCATTCTGATTCGTTCCATTTCTTTTTCTTCTCTTATTGCTATTACTAAAATTTCTAATACAATATTGAATGAATATTGGCTATAATGGGCATCCTTATTTCACTTTTGATCATATTGGAAAGATTTCTAACTTATCCTCATTACAAATAATGCTTGCTGATGGTATTAGATAAATTCTATTTATCATTTTAAGGATAAATTCACTTATACCTATACTTTCAAGAGTTTTAATAGGAATGTGATTTTTGATACTTTTGTCACTGATATAATTAATTATGTTAATAGTTTTCTTTATGAGACATGGTTCTTTCCAACAATGAGGTGATTCATGTCAGTTGCAATAGACTTGTGATGGACAGAGCCATCTGCAACTGGGAAAAGGACTGTGGGGACTGAATGTGGATTACAATATAATATTTTCACATTTTTTGTTGTTGTATGCTTATTTTTTGTTTTTTCTCATTTTTTTTTCCTTTTTGACCTGATTTTTCTTGTGCAGCAGGATAATTGGAATTCACATTTGCACTCAGGTCTTCCTGATTCCAGGTCCACTACCCTTACCACTACACCATTTCATTATTTAATTATCTGTCTACAAGGACATTCTAAGTACAGCCAGTCATGGCACACTGCTGGGTAAGGGGAGGGAAAGTATAAGACAGCTATAGGTGGGCACAAGGGGTTTGGCTACATTGCCAATGAAGGATGGTATAAGAGAATTGCATGACTGGAAGAGGAAGTGAGTTACTCTCTGGCAGTGCCACTGGCTTGGATAAGAAGTTAAATACAGAGTTAGGGTTAGGTGTAATGGGTTAGATAGAAATGGAAAGAAGTGTGGGATGATTAGATTTAGAGAGACAGAGTTAGAGCTTGATAGCCCTAATCTGGTTATATAGCTAGAATAAAGGATAATTAAGGGACACCCCAGATTCTCCATTGGTATCCACACAACATCAAGGGAGGGTCACACAGCTAGAAACTAATTTTTAAAATAATAGCTTTTTATTTTCAAAATATGTACAAAGAAAGTTTTCTACATTCACCCTTTCAAAACTTTGTGTTCCAAATTTTTCTCCTTCCTTTCTCCTCTTGCAGACAGCAAGTAATCCAATATAAACATGTGCAGTTCTTCTATATGCATTCCAATATTTGCTAGCTTGTAATCCTAAAAAAGTTATTTAAACTCTATCCCAGTTTCTCCAGCTGTAAAAATAAGAAAAATATTGGCACCTCTCTTCCAGGGATGATGAAGTTGTGAGGATCAAATCAGATAACATTTATAAATTGCATGTTCAAGCTCCTGGTATACAGTAGATCCTTAATATATGCTTATTCCCTTCCCCCCTCACAAAAAAACCTCCCCTTCCTGTACATGGTGTGGTACAGTGCCCATATGGGGTCTTCTTGGATAAAGATTATTGTTTCCAGTCATACTGGACTGGAGCTTTTCTCCAGATTCAACATTCTACCTTCCATATCTAAACATTTTATTTTATTTTTTTTCAAGGTAAAAATACTATGCTTTGATCCCCATTCAGTCTCCATAGTTCTCTCCCTGGATGCAGATGGCACTTTCTATCATAAGTCTATTGGAACTGCCTTGAATCACCTCATTGTTGAAAAGAGCCAAGTCTGTCATCGTTGATCATCATATAATCTTGTTAGTGTAGTGAGTAGAACTCTTGGTTCTACTCATTTCACTTAGCATCAGTTCATGCAAGTCTTTCCAGGCTTTCTCTAAGCATTTTAAAAGTCCACTTGCTAGGACCAGAATGAACCCCTTCCCCAACTCTGATATAATCTTCTTCCTTCATTGCTCAACTATGCTAGGGACTCCCATGTGACCCGTGACATGTTACTGGACCTAGAAGGAAAAAAAAAAAAAAAAAAACTTGAGTTCAAATACAGCCTCAGACACTTACTAATTGTGTGACCCTTGCCAAGTCACTTAATCACCCATCTCAATTTCCTCATTTATAAAACGGGGGTGATAACGGTTTCAACCTCCAAAGTTCTTGTGAGGATCGAATGAAATAATATTTGTGAAGTACTTAGAATAGTACCTGCACAGTAGGTATTCAATAAATACTTGTTTCTTTTCTTCCTTCCTTTATTGCCTGCCAACCTCCCTGCCCAGCTTCCACTGATTCTTTCCCTGCCTCAGATTTCTATACAGATGCCCATCTCCCTATTAAACTGTAAGGTCATTGAAGGCAGAAACTTTTACTTTTTTTCTATTTATGCCAGAGAAACGGTCAGGACAATCTGGCTCAGATCCAGTCTTTTCCACTGTATGCATGTTCATGGGCAAGCCACTTCCCTTTTGATTGCCCAGAGGCACCTCTTGAACAGTGTAAGTCACAGACAAGTTCAAGTAAAGGCTCCCTAGTCACACATAAACCCCAGGGACTCATGTGATGTCTTGCAGTTTTCCCAAGAAGGAAGCATGGGGTGGTAGATAGAGGGATGGACTTGACGTCAGAGAGATCTGGTTTGGATCCCATCTCAGCTACTTTCTGACTGTATGCTCGTTTCCTCATCTCTAAAATGGAGCTAATGGCACTTACTTCTCAGAATACATGGGAGAATCAATTAAGATATAATATATAAAGCTTTTTCCAAACCTTAAAGTGCTCTACAAATGTCAGCTATGATTTTTCTAGTAGGCAAATATTAATTTTTACAAAATGAATTGTTTATGATTGTTAGTTATTGGATTCACTGGGATCATTAAGCAACAGGCACTCTGCTGGCGTGAGCTAGCATCTTCTCATTCTTCTCATCTGGCTGAGGAGGATGAGAAGGAAGAGACATTAACTCTGCATCCCAGGTTCCAAGTCGTCTTGTGCCAAGCATGACATAATCCCAGATGGAGACAGCCAATAGGGTCTGGAATAGCAGGAGGAGGAAGGAAGGGAGGGAGAGAGGTAAAAGAAGCTGGAGGCAGTGATGGTAAAAAGCCAGGGAGGTGGGAGAGTAAGAGAAATGCAGGGGAAAACAGAGACCCCAAAGAGAGGAGAGAAAAAAGAAGATGTCAGAGTAATAAAAAGAGATGGGTGAGAGAAGCGATCAGAAGAACAGAAGGAGACAATATAGACAGTCAGTTTCCTCATCTGTAAAATTAAGGAAATAGCAAACCGCTCCAAAATCTGTGCCAAGAAAATTCCAAATGGGACCATGAAGAGTTGACCAGGATTGAAATGACTGAACAGTGAATGCTTAAGAAGCAGCTAGTATTTAGTGACTGGTATCCTGGGCAAGCACAGCAGAATAAACCTGAGGTGGGGGGAGAAAATCTCAGGGAGACACCATGGCCCTGAGATACAAAGCTCCATGCCGGGGAGCACAAAAAAAAAAGAGAGACTGATAGACAGATAGACAGAGACAGAGATAAAGACATATACAGAGACAGTAAGACAGAGACAAAGACAAACACAGAGATAGAGACAAATACAGAGAGACAGAGGCAAAGAATCATAGCCAGAGTGAGAAAGAGATAAAGACGGAGATACATACAGAGAGACAGTGAGACAGAGCCAAAGACAGACAGAGATAGATACAAAAAGACAGAGGCAGAAAATGAGGCAGAGACAGACAGAGAAACAGAGAGGCTGAATGAGATAGAGACAGAAAGATGCAGAGACAGAGATGGAAAGACAGATAGACATAGATATACACAGAGATAGAGACAGAGAAACAGAGAGAAAGAGACACAGAAAGAGAAACAGAATGTCGTAGAGTAGGTCAAGTGCTGGATTTTGGAGTTGGAGGACCCATGTTCAAATCTTTGCTGTGATATCTTGGATAAGTCTATTCATCTCTAAGCCTCCATTTCTTCTCGATGAATTTTATAAGCTCCGAGGTCCTTTTGTTGATGTCCCCTAACATGCCTTCCAGAAGATCTGTCCTGATAACCCCGGAGTTTGGGCAGCCTCCGGCTTGGACCTCTCTCATGCTCTTGCCACGAGTTCTGTCTGGGTACAGGCCATCAGCACTCCCAGATTAAAAGCTCCTGGAGGACAAGACCTGGGACTTAGCCAACCTGTATTTCTGCACACAGGCAAGAGACATGGAAACACCAGCTGATGGGGTGCGTGAAAGCCAAACCATCTTTAGATCGCTATGCCAGGTGCAAAGGTCAGATGACAGACACCATGAAGATTTACTTTCTTCCCCATTTCTGAAGCCTAAGTCAAAGGCTATATGTCATCAACTCTTTCACAGGTGACTTAAGTTGAAATAATAATAGTAATTAATAACTACAATAAATAATTTAAAATTTAAAAAAATTTAATAATTTGAAATTTTTAAATTTTACATAATTTAAAATAATTGCAATAAAATAATTTTAAATTTTAAAAACTAAATTTAAAAATTTTAAATAATTACAATAAAATCATTTTTTAAAAAATTTAAAAATTTAAGTAAGTACAATAAAATAATTTTATAACTAATAATACAATAAAGTCCCTCTTTTCTCCTTTTAACAGATTGTTTAGAAAACATAATAACCAAAAAGTTCAATAAAAGGACTCAAGAACCCCTGACCACCATAAAGCCAGGGCACTAGGTGGTACAGTAGATAGATTGCTGAGCCTGGAGCCAGGAAGCTCTGGGTTCAAATCCAGTCTCACATGCTCACTAACTGGGTGAACCTGAGCAAGTCACTTTACTTCTCTCTGTCTCAGTTTCCTCATCTGTAAAATGCAGATAATAATAGTGCCTCCATCTTGGGCTTGTTGTGAGGATTAAATGAGCACTTTGTACAGTTCCTGGCATGTAGTAGGTGGTATATAAATGTTATTTGTTTATAACAATATTGAACTATTTATTGTCTTTAAGGGTATGGCCAAAAAGAGTCAGCAGTGCCACTTAAAAGTGTCACCCTAAAAGAATTTTGAAAATGACAAAATTGAAGGTGGAGTTTAGAGAAAAGGATTAAAAAGTAACCAAAGACCTTCAAGAAAGTCATGTGTCTATGGTTCCAGGGGGCCAGGACATATATGGTCCATATATGACCCTCTAGACCTGGGTTGAGGCCCTCCAAGAGATGACCCAGCCTTTGCTTCCTTGGAAGGGAGTGGGGTCACAGCTTCATTTCTCTGGAAGTCTTATGTCTTGCCTTTGATGTGGAATCATTTTGCTGGTATATATTGTGATCCATCTCTAAGAGTGGCTGTCATACAGAATCAGGAATACTGGGAAATGAGTGTAAACTGTTTGCATTTTAATTTTTCCTCCCAGGTTATTTTTTACTTTCTGAATCCAATTCTTCCAGTGCAATAAGAAATTCATTTCTGCAGACATATATTGTATCTAGGATATATTATAACATATTTAACATATATGGGACTGCCTGCCATCTAGGGGACGGGGTGGAGGGAAGGAGAGGAAAATTCAGAACAGAAGGGAGTGCAAAGGATAATGTCAAAAATTACCCATGCATATGTACTATCAAAAAAAATTATACTTATAAAATTAATTTTAAAAAAATAAAGTAATAATAAAAAAAAAAGAGTGGATGTCATAGTCCTGAGGCTGTTAAGAAAGTAATTGGCCCACTGTGGGGCAATAAATAGGGGTCCAAGGACACCAAGATTTGAAACCACTCCCAGAATTCTTTCAGTCTTTCTGCTATAATTGTCTCTATCACTTTAAAAAGATGCCTTAAATTGACTTTTCTACCTGAATCCCTGTGCAATGAAGCACATGGGGATGGATCTGTCTCTCCTGATGCACCGAATTTATAACTTGACAGGTACAGCTATTGTTGAGAGGCAGAGGCAGACATTTGGCTGAGAGCTAAATTATTTAGAAATCTCCAACCCAGAGGACCAAGAATCAAATAACTGGAAAAAACGCCCAAAGCGTAAGCATAATCCCTGCGGCCAGCCCCCCAGGCCTACTGATTTTCTCTGGACAACTGGGTCTCTGAAGAAGGGTTTGATCTCAGAAGTGATTTTCTATAATACTCCACAGATAAATGCTCTGAAAGGTTTGATGTAATTATCAAGACATCCGCTCTGGGTAGAAGGGAGGGGTCCATTGACTTTAGACTCAAAAGCACTCAAAAATGGACAGGACAGAATGCTGTTCCTACTTCCAAAAGCCTTCTGTCCAGCTAAGCAATTTTAAACCCATCAAATACTGCCCTGTGGCTGATTGGACCGCCTGTAAATATACGGGTGGTTGTCATTTTAAAATGGGGTTTTTTTCCCTTGAAGTTCTTTGCAAAATTACTGAGTTGCTGAATCTCAGAGTTGGAAGAAACTTCATAAAGGTCTTATTAAACCCACACCTAACTGAGAATACCTATTACAGCATCTCTGACAAGAACTCATTTAGATTCTATTTGAATACTTCTAATTATGGGGGACTCACCACCAACCAAAGCAGATCATTCCACCATTCCACCTTATTGTTTTTTCCAGCCTAATTCTTCCTTTCTGCAACTTCCTCCAGTCCTGTTCTCTGCCACAAGGAGAATAAATCTTTTTTTTTTTAATTAAAGCTTTTTATTTTCAAAATATGTACATAGATAATTTTATTTTTTTTAATTTTTTTTAAATTTTTACAAAAATTTTATGCATAGGTAATTTTCTAGCATTGACAATTGCAAAATCTTGTTTCAACTTTTCCCCTCCTTCCCCCTACCCCTTCCCCCAGATGGCAGGTTGATCAATACATGTTAAATATGTGAAAGTATAAATTAAATACAACATATGTATATATGTCCAAACAGGTATTTTTCTGTACAAAAAGAATCGGACTTTGAAACAGTGTACAATTAGCCTATGAAGGAAATCCAAAATGCAGGTGGACAAAAATAGAGGGATTGGGAATTCTATGTAGTGATTCAATATCATCTCCCAGAGTTCTTTTGCTGGGTGTAGCTGGTTCAGTTCATTACTGCTCAATTGGCACTGATTTGGTTCATCTCATTGTTGAAGAGGGCCACATCCATCAGAATTAATCATTATATAGTATTGTTGTTGAAGTATATAATGATCTCGTGGTCCTGCTCATTTCACTCAGCATCAGTTCATATAAGTCTCTCCAGGCTTCTCTGTATTCATTCTGTTGGTCATTTCTTACAGAACAATAATATTCCATAATATTCATATACCACAATTTATTCACCCATTCTCCAATTGATGGGCATCCACGTAGTTTCCAGTTTCTTGCCACTATAAAGAGGGCTGCTACAAACATTCTGTGCATAGATAATTTTCAACATTCACCTTTGCAAAACTTGGTGTTCCAAATTTTTTTTCCTCCTTTTCCCCCACCCCCTCCCCAGATAGCAAGTAATCCAATATATGTTAAACATATTTCCTCAATTATCATGATGCACAAGAAAAATCAGATCAAAAAAGGAGAAAAAAATTAGAAAAAATGCAAGCAAAGAACAACAAAAAGAATAAAAATACTAAGTTGTGATCCACACTCAATTCCCACAATCTTCTCTCTGGATGCAGATGGCTGTCTCCATCACATTGGAACTGACCTGAATATCTCATTGTTGAAAAGAATCATACCGATCAGAATTGATCACCATATAATCTTCTTGTTCTGCTCACTTCACTTAGCATCAGTTCATGTAAGTCTCAAGGAGAATAAATCTAATCCTGCTTTTTCCCATGACAGCCCTTCAAATATTAGAAAGGGTATGGGTCTGGCATATCTCCAGGCTACCTGAGATGGCCTCTCTACACATGGAGAGCCAAAGAGCCTCCTTCCAGAAGAAGTGTAACAAAGGGAAGTACTATAGTAATATTGGATCCAGATTGATTCAGATAGCCTGTTCCTCAGGTAATTGATAGGAACAGGCAAAAACAACCACCAGGGCCCTTACCATCTTCCTGAGAAAGAGGAATTAGACCTAACATGAAAATGACAAATGAGAGACTATGAACTGGATTTTCCCAGAATCACCAAATATAAGGGGTAAAGTCTTATCAGGAAAGGATATCCTTATCCTTTCCTGATACCTTGTTCCTTGAGATTTTCTCATAGTATACCCTGGTTGAAATCTGCCAGCTTACCAAAATGAAATGTCAAGAATCTTGCCACTTATTAACTATATGAACTCAGGAAAGGAAAAGAAAAGAAGCAAAGGAGAAAGGGAAAGAAGAAAGAACATATATTGACATTTTGCTATGATCAAAACACTGTCCAAATTATGAAGAAACAAATATAAAAATGAGACCACTCCTGCTCTCCAAGAGCTTACATTCTACTAAGGGAAGACACTGTATTTAGGGAAGTGATGAACACAGCTAAAGGAGTGAGTGTTTACAGTATATGCACATATAATACAATACAGTACATGGAATGATGAGTTGATTCTTAGGGAAGTCACTCTTCCAAGTGACTCTTTCCCACTCTTTCCAAGAACAATGAAAGTGTGTCATCATAGATTTGATTTCGGAGCCCAAATAATGAGGTGGAAAAGGGCTGGGAAGTGTAGCCAATATAAAGAAAGATTGTGGGGTGGACAACTGGATGTTATACAAAGTATGAATCTCACTAACCCTAACTTACCTGATTTATAAAATAAGATTAAATTAGATAATCCAATTGTAAATATTTTTAAGGCAGATTCTCAATCTTGGTTGTTGGATGTTGTGTTTCTCATTTGAACATTCTAATTTTTGCTTAGTCTGGACTCCAGAAGGCTCATGATTCAAAGCTCTAGGGCCTTCCCCCATTTCCCTGCAGGTAGGGAACAGACTGGGTATGTGTGAATTTGGAAAGACAAACTTTTGGAAGCTCTCCAAGTCCTGTCTCAGGAGAAATAAACCATTTACTCTTATGAAGGGATAAAAGGGGAAAGTTTTGTATAATTTCAATGGATTGATGACTTCAGTCACCTGGGTGGATGACTGGTCCACCCAGGACCAGTGTGGGAAAGTCTTCTCTGTTTGAAAAGGGTCTTAGTAAGAGGCACTGGCTGTTAGTATAAGATACAGACTTCCCAGTAGGCCAACTGCAACTGCCCAGCCTTCGCCCAGCAAGATCCTACTATCCCTAGTGTAGATACCCATTAAGGCCCAAGGGCTTCCTCTCCAATCATCCCTAAAGCTTCTAATTCCCTATAGTAACCTTGTCCTCAGAATCTGCCTGGGCCAATCATATAGTGACACAGTGCATGGAGCACTGGGCTTGGAATCAGGAAGACCAGATCAATAGGATAAAATAATTATTTAACAAATCTTCCTTATATCCCTCACATACATACACACAAGCTTCTCTTAGTCCCTAGAGCTATGAGGTTAGAAATCCATGTACTAGATGACCCAGAAGATCCCTTCCATCTCCAAAACTCTGATTCTCTGATAATGAAAGCAGAGTAACAATTATGCACACTACTTTTATTGTAAGAGTCCCCTTATGTGCTGCAATAAATTCTTAATTTCATTTGAATAAAGTACTGGCTAAGACATTTATTTCTGTAAATTATTTCATAAAATAAAAGGGATATAAAAAAAAAGGACAAGGACAATTTTTTCTAGTAAAAGGGACTGCTGCAACACAAAGTTTGGAAGCCATTTCCCTAATGCATCTCAAGCAGTTCAACTTGATAGAGAAAACAGTGTGGTCTTTCTCTAGGTTCTTGTTCTTGTTGTTGCTCTTGTTGCTGCTGCTCCTGTTATTGTTGTTATTTGTCCTTTGCTTTCTAAGAGTGTCTTGACTTCTGTGGGAATTGGATTTAAGTGAGACAGAACTGTGCAAAGTCATCGGTCTCTTCCAGAATCATCAAAGTCCACCATTAGAACAAAAGTAAAGATAACTAGTGATGGCTCAGGATGCAGTGGAGGATTTTGGCATCTCTGATATCTGACCTACTCATAGCCATTGGAACAAATTGTTCTCATCCACTATCCCAATGGAGAAAGTCTTCATATGCTTGGAGTAAAACTTCCCTCCTAATTCACTGGTGAGTTTGAGCCTTGTTGGTTCCTCTCAACCTGATTTAGCCAAATGGTTTGCTATCTAGTAGTAATGTAGCTTCTTGGAATTATAGGTGAAAGTTGAGTGCCAGGTGGACATCACAGGTGTCCTGAGCAGCCCTGAAAAGGGTTCAAAACTCCTCCCACCAGAGATGCTAGTGTCCTTGAACATCCTGGTGCTACTCTGAAGGAGTCCTGACCTCACCAGGAGTAATTAGACTTAGAGACTCACATAGAAGAGATTGCCCCTGGGAGAAGCTCCCCTAGAAAGAAGATGCTCTTAAAGGGTGTTAGCCAGGGACCGATCCAGTTGATTGCTTGGGAACTCTCTAGTCTTCTTTCTCCATCTCCCAAATAGCTTGAGAGATTCATCATCCTGATCTATCCCCATGGGCTCCAAGTTATAAGTAGGGAGTGCAGAAAGGAACTTTATCTCTCTATAGAAACATTCTCTCCTCACATTTTCCTCAAGCCCATTGTCTTAGTCTCTCCTTTGCCCCATCACGTTGTAACTAATAATATGTTCCTTTATTATATCCCATATTCCAATAGGAGTTTTTAATCTTTTGGGGTCATCAACCCCTTGAGTGGTCAATTTGGTGAAGCTTGTGGACCCCTTCTGAGAATCAAGTTTGTAAATGAATAAAATAAAATATGTGGGATTGTGAGGGAAACCAATTTTATTGAAATAAAAATGTATTTTTTCCCATTCTAAGTTTCTGAAGTCCCTGAAATCTATCCACAAACTTCAGATATTAATCTGAGAAGAATATAAGCCATTGTGCACAGCACTATGTTTGCCTCAGTTCCCCAATGCCCCACACTGGATTCTTGCACCAAATAGGGGCCAATTCTTAAATTGAATAAAATGCCATCTTGGCATGACAAAGTTGATAAAAGTTATGGACAATCACTACGATCCCTTGAACCCACATCATCCCTCTCTGCCTTCTTTTTGCCTTTTTCTTTCTGTGACTAATTTGAATGTTCAATAACCCCATATTTGATTACTGCTGTTTGTCAGGCAGAGTGTTACAAAAGGTGCCAATGACTCTCAGTGAGCTATAACCAATTTACAAAGTTTCAGTGAGGAGCCAAATCATATGGTTCTGTTTCCCAGAAAGACGAGTAGCAGATGCCCAGTGCTCTTGAAGCACCTTGAGTAACAAGAGTTCAAAGAGCCCTCCACTAAACTATCTTTAGAGGGGCTTTAGCCATTGACAAAATTCACCATCAATCTAGGCAGATGGGGGATGGTTTGACAGGTGATTCTTCCATCCCTTTGCTTCGCCTCGGTAACACAAAATAAAAAGTTTGATCCTAGGGTATAGAACACATAAGAGGAGCTTTTAAAAAAGAAGACAAGAAGAAGATGATGGAGATGACAATAGTGACAGAGAAGAAGAAGAGGAAGAGGAAGAGGAAGAATGATGTGCTTCCCAATCCCTATCATGGAGTTTGAGACACTGGCCACTGTGGCTGCTGTAAAGGGTTTTAGAGGTTTCTTCTGGGTTATTTCATACACTGCCTACTTTAGTTTCTGACTCTTATCCTAAGAGCCAAGTCATAGGCATCTGCCTCATCTATAAGACATCATTCCCTGTGGTTTAATACAGTGTCCTGTTGAAGCCCTTAGTTTAAAAAGGTCAAGGTCTCCCATGGCATCCAGGGCTGTCTCCAATCATCCCAATCTATATCTGGCCACTGGACCCAGATGACTCTGGAGGATAAAATGAGCCACCCCTCCTTCACTTAAATCCAATTCACTTGCATGTCATGGCATCATCTTCCTGATATTATGGTCTTCTTCAAGAATGAAGGACAAACAACAACAATGCAATTGATGTGGGTTGGGATAGCAATAGCTAGTTCAAAATAAACATGTGACAAATTCACAATGGTCATTCTCTTTGACGAAAGGTAATAGATTTATTTAACAGAATAAGCTACAGACAAAATGAAGGGATATAATAGACACCAGGAATGGTAAATATGAAAGAGCTGGGAAAGCAGATAGCTAGACTAAGGAAAAAGACAAGTTCCCCAGGGGAACTTACAAAAAAGGAAATAACTCCCTAAAGTGGAAGAAAGCCATTATTTGGCAGATTAGATTGACCAGAGTTAGCTAGAGTAAGAAGAATGGTGCCTTTAGAAGGAAGGCACTATAGGGAGAGAAAGAGAGTACCTCATAGTGGATATAGTCTGGAGAGAACTTAGCAAAGATCTTTATCATAAGCCGATCTTTTATAGGGGAAATATATATATTTGGGGACTTCTCAGAGTCACCAAAGAAATAAAAGAGGGAATTCAGAGGGAGGGGTCAGGAGCCACATCTGACAGACCCGGGCTAAACTCTGACTAAAGATAAGCTAATCAATATTTCAAATGGTTATTTGAAGATACCTAGAGGTTGGGGGATAGACAATGGGGGGTTGCTAAAGAGTTCCTTCCTAGATAGTCTGAGAAAGATAAATTCCTATCAAGGTTGTCCCAAACTGATGGAATATAGCTTCTAGGGGAAACAGCACTAGGGAGGTCCCTAATCTTGGGGTATTTCTGTTCTAACAATCAGTCAATGATTCGAAAGTCTTCTGGCTTTGGAATCTATGATCCCAAGGTCCCCACCCCCCCCCAACCTGTCCCTCAATGATTGTAAAAATCTTCTGGCCTAGGAGTAATATTTCTTCCCTTAGACTTTAGGGAAGATATGTTAGGAATCCTGAAGCCTTCAGACCTTAGCTGCTATTGTTGTAACAATCTGTCTGTCAATGATTCTAAAGTTTTCTGACCTTAGGATAGTCCTAGATCTGCTGGGCAGTGATAACCAGATCCCTGAGACCACTCCTCAGTTCTACCTCTAGGCCATAAAATTAGCATATCAGTGGTATGAACAACTGGATAAATTTGTCTCCTTGTTCCAAATTCTTTTGGAACTAAGCCTACTCGCTTTAGTTGGTGTTACAATTACAATAAACGTTGCCCTTTGACTTGGATATGGGTTCAAGACAGCAAATTGTTTTGAGACACTGACTGAGGTTGGGGACTCTTCCCAACCTCAACAAAAGGTTGTGGTGAATGTCTTTAAAGATGCTAACTAGATTGGAGATAGAATAGATGAATTAACAATAGGCTCTGAGTTCACATGATTCTGTACATATAGGATTTGGTCTTCTTCCTGACAGGGAAGTGTCACTCCTAGAAGCGCCCTTCCACCCTAGGCTCTCCAGAGAGCTCAGCCTGGAAACATTTGTAGGATACCACTTTGAGTGGATGAGTTTGATTAAGTCAGCTATGACACATTAACACATTACCAGTCATCTGCTTTAAACAGCACCAGAGAGAAATGCATGTCACCTTTTTGTGCATTCATGAGAACACCTATGCAAGGAACATTCATGCACAGGGAACACATATGAAGAAAATATGTGTTGAGAGCATGCATGTAGAAGCACATGTGATTAGGATGTTATGCCACAGTTCTCTTTTATTATCCTGACTCAGTTTCCCTAATTACCTTGACTTAGCTTCCCTAAATTGTCCTGCCTCAGTTTCTAATTGTTCTGATCAATCCTGCAACCACCCCTCCCTCTTAATCATCAGAATATTTGGTAAGGATAAAAGATCTTATGTGTTAGAATATCAGAATGCCTTTTCCCATCCCAAGCTATCAAACTATCAGATACTGTTTTATGAGATGCCTCTCCTCATCTCCAGGGTGCTTCCCCCCATATGTCATCCTATCTCTGGTGGCTTACCCCACCCTGTCAGAGTCTCATTCCACTCTCAACACCCTGACTCCACCCCTGTTTCAGTCTACCCCCTGTGTCTGAGGCATGTGTATATATGTCACTGAGAACTCACATTATTTGCTGGATTCTTGGAGATGATAGTCTCATTCAGCCCTGGGACCGAACCATGGATCCATTTGGTCCCAGTAAATCTCTCTCTTTCAAATAAATTATTAAATACTCTCTAATCTCTATCTTGCCTCAGTTTCTCTGGCATTATAAGGTAACCCGCATGAGTGGGGCCCTTGGCACTGTAAAGCCAGCCCCTGGAGACCTTGGGTTATCAGTCTCTCTGCTTTCTGCTGGTCACTGATGGCTTCTGTTTGGTGTCTCCACTGAGCCGCAGGAAATGAATGGACATTTGATTTCCACAGTTATGAAAATTAAATTGGGGAAATGAAACAAATTAGAAAATTGAAACCCTCAAGGACATCAAAGAATAATCAGGAGTGGGGTTGTTAGATTTGAACTTTCATCTTCCCCTCCTCAAGTTATCTTCCCCCAAAAGAAAGTTAGATTGTAAGCTCCTTGGGGGCAGGGACTACTAGCTTTTGTAATTAGAGGTGTTGGTCTTAATTTGAAAAGGGACTTTCTGGACTTTGCCCCTTTTTATTTTACTCCATAAGAACATAAATGAATGTTTGTGAAATAAATAATGCTCTGCTCTGCTCTGACACACTGGAAGTCCTCCAAATATGAACTTAGATGAATATATTTGCAAAATTGTGTCAAAGGATAGCATACACAGAGAGGATTATTTATGGACATAATAAAAGAATAGTTATGTTTTTAACAACAACAACAACAAAAAAGAATGTAAGATCCTTGGGGACAGGAACTGGCTAGATGAGGAAGGGTGGAAATTCACATTATGTAACTTCTGTAACATCCAATTAATGGGGAATCAGGGGAGATGCTTTCACTTCAGGATAAAAATAAAATACTGCCTTTGTGCTTTCAAAAGTGTGTCTACTAACTTTTCTGCATTTATCAGTGAGGCAGTGGAACTCTTAGTAAGATATTTTGTTTCTTACAAGTGACAATCCCAGGATCTCATAGCTACTAAGTATCTGACTCCACATTTGAATTCATGTCTTCCTGACTGGGTCTAGCACTATTCACTCCTGGGGCTGTCTCTCAGTGACTCACATTCTTTGATTAGAAAGGAGTCTTGGAAGAAAAGAAACAGAAGATGAGATAACCACATTAATTTATTTACAAATCTGCTCTACTTCAGTACTTTCCTGAAAGATTTTAATATCCATGGATTTTGAGAACTGGATCTTCCCTCCCTCACTGTAGATCACCACCCTGTCCCCTTTCCTCTTCTATGTAAGAGATCAATGCCAGAGAAGCTTCCTCATATGAGAGAGGTCCTTGTCTTGGTTGCTTTCCATCTTGTGGGTGACATGGAACACTTAGAATGAGTGTCCATGGTCTTTTTCTCAATCGCCTCTTTTTGAAATTACTGGTTTTCTGTGGAAGTCGAATGGATGTCCATCAATTGGAGAATGGTTGGGTAAATTATGGTATATGAAGGTTATGGAATATTGTTGCTCTGTAAGAAATGACCAGCAGGAGGAATATAGAGAGGCCTGGAGAGACTTACATCAACTGATGCTGAGTGAAATGAACAGAACCGGAAGATCACTGTACACTTTAACAACAATACTGTATGAGGATGTATTCTGATGGAAGTGGAAATCTTCAACATAAAGAAGATCCAACTCACTTCCAGTTGATCAATGATGGACAGAAACAACTACACCCAGAGATGGAACACTGGGAAGTGAATGTAAATTGTTAGCACTGCTGTCTATCTACCCAGGTTACTTATACCTTCGGAAGCTAATACTTAATGTGCAACAAGAAAATGGTATTTACACACATATATTGTATCTAGGTTATATTGTAACACATATAAAATGTATGGGATTACCTGTCATGGGGGGGGAGGGAGTGGAGGGAGGGAGGGGATAATTTGGAAAAATGAATAAAAAAAAAAAAAAGAAATTACTGGTTTTCTGAATGGTATTTACTCATGCCATTTCTAAGGCATGTCATCCTGATATGGTCAGAATGGCAATACTTAATTTGAAATAAACATAGGAAGAATTCACAATGGCCATTCTCTTTAGCAAAAGGTAAATTTCTTTAGGGGAAAAGGTTCTAGACAAAATTGATATAAACTGAGATCTTTGGGAGGGGGAGGGTTAGAAAGGAATCTTTTGGGGAAGGATGATCCTGGGTCTCAAACCCTCCAGGCTTCTGGGAGGGGCCCCACGCTCCTGGGGAAACTTCCAGATAAGTAATCTCATTCAATGAGAAATCTCAGTCTGGAGCATGGTCACTACCCACTATTAAAAGGTCCCTAAAGGCCAAGAAGACCCAATTTAATAGAACCCTATGACCCCAGACCTTTGCAGAAGTCCTAACAGGATTTTGTCCACTGATAAAGATATTTTCTCTTCTCAGTGTAATAAACCCATTCTTGCCATTAACCTCTTGCCTGTATTTAATGGGGTTTCTCAAAGTCAGCTACCCCAAGGGGGACCCCACTGCTGTCAGGGAATCTCTCATCCCTCATTTCCCACATCTCAACAAAATGAAGAGGCAAAATAGAGAGCAGCAGTGGCAAATAGGAGGAAACAAAGTTGGGACAGCCTAGGGACAGCAAGGAAAAGTGGAAATGTGGAATGTACCTGGCTGGGTAGGTTTCATACCTGCCTAAAGATATGCTAATCAATATCTCAAAAGATATCTGGGTATCTTTGAAGATACCAGTGGGGGGGAGGGGGTTGATAAGGAGCTCCTTCCTAGATAGTCTGGGAATTTATCTGAATAATTGTCTGGTATAGTTTCCTCCAGACCCAGGAAAAGAATAAGTCACATCATTTCCTTGAAATGCAATGACACCTCCAGGCACCTACTACGTCTCTACACATTGCCTCACATATACCATCTGCCTCACATCTTGCACATAGTAGATGCTTAATAAATGCCTGGTGAATTGAATTCATTGAATCCACCTCTCCCCAAGTCAACACTTTGTTATAAGAACATGCTCTTCAGTAGCATCCATTTATAGATGAGGAAACCAAAGTCCAAAAAGATTTGGCTCAAGGTTTGTCAACACAACAATAAGTATGCAAATTGAAACAGCTGTCTTCCAAATTAATCTTCATTTTTGATTGTTATTGGTAGCCACATGGCGCAGGGGATAGAGCGCTGGACCAGGAGTCAGAAAAATCTACGTTTGAATCCTGTGAAATGGGGATAATAATAGACCCTGTATATTGAGAATCAAACTAGATGCGTGAAGAATTTTGTATTATAAACCATAAAGCATTATGTAAATTCTAATTTGTATTGTTGCTGTGATTCATGATGAATGAAAAAAAGTACTTATGTATACTATGTGACAAGCACATGATCATGATGATGATAAATGTCAATAAAGTGTCAATAATGGCTGGCATCTACATAGTGCTTACTATACATGATACTCTGTAAAATAGGCAGTCAATTACCTTTCTTACCACCATTTTACAGATGAGAAAACTGAGTCTTTCCATTTAAATGAAGTTCCTCTTTCCCCCTCTGAGTCTTTTACATTCCTGCCTTGTCCTTAGGGGTGATGATCACCATGACCTTTATGAGCCTGGAACATATGCCCTTCAGATTTATTCATTTGGAAGAAAGGAAATCTCTTTGAATTTGGAGTGTGTAGGCCTTCCAGAGATTTACCCTACTTGTCCTTCCTTTTGTGGATCCCCAGCACCAGTAAGTTGGTTAATAAATGCTTAATTTATCTACTTAACTAAGCATACACTCTTGCCAAGGTCTTCAGGGAGCTGGGTGTGAGGACAGGATACAAACTTATAGATAGACAGGGTTTGGAGCCAGACTCCTGCCGGAGCCTCATTTCTCTGTCTAAGGGAGGAAGCACTTACGAAATGCATTTACGAGCACTACAGAATACTTACTACAAAAAGAATTATTTATTTGCTGCTAAAGTAGCCCATAGTGATGAACTCTGTTTAACAAATGAAAATTGATCTGCCTTGAAGTCTACAAAGCTCAAAGCTCCCTCCTCCCATCAATGAGGCTCTTTGGAAGACTAGAAGTGGGGGCAGAGTCATATTGCTCTTGAATAGCTTCCCAACTATAAATCAAATGGGTGACCTTGTCACTGATGCTTCTAGCTGACACCAAATGCCATGAAGCTGCCCCACTTAGATGAGAAGGCCAGGAAGGTCCCATTCTTCCAAGGAGGCTATGGGGCCATGAATTAGGGAGCATCAGAATCTCAGAAAAGTAAAAACACCAGTTGACCTAAGGGCAATGGAGACAGGCTTGGTGGGCCTACAGAAGCTATAGTCTATTGCTGATCATGAAAGGAGCTAATAAAAAACCATAGCAGTGTGGGACCCAAAAGTTGAAAATAGTTTGGAGGTCATTAAGTCCAGCATTCTCATTGTACAGAGAAGGAAACTGAGGTCCAGAGCAAGAAGCCCAAGGGGACTTGGCAAAATCTCCACAGATCATAAAAGAGGCAGAGATAAGATTGAAATGCAGGTCTTCTGACTCCAAGCAAAGCTATTGTTCCATCCCCACCGTGTCATCTTCAGACAGATTAGATGGTAAGGATGAGAGGTAATGATAGGCAGCCCCAGGACCATGGTGATGTCCTCAAAATACAGAACGAACAAGAAGAAGACTTCCAAAATAGCAATGGCCAATTCTTCTGAGAGAGCCCATGGATTAAACAGACAATCACAGCCACCTTCTAGCATTTCTAAAGTGCTTTCATAAAGCACTTTTCATAAAGTGTTTGCAGAACACTTTATGTCTACCTTCTCATCTGAGCCTCTTGACCACCCAATAATGGTGGTAGCTACCATAATCATTGACCCCATTTTACAGATGAGGGAGCTGAAGCTCAGAAAGACTAAGCATGGGGCCAATAGTAGAGTTGGGAATAAGTGTCTGCAGTGAGACTTAAACAAAGGATTGCTTCCAAGGATTGCATAAGATGAAAATGAGATTAACACCCCACAATTTGTTCAAAAGGAGGGAAGAGCCATATACAGGAGCTCATGGATTCAGTTATATTCCCCTGTGTCTTTGGAAATGTTAATGATCCATAGCCTCCTCATTGTGGGCACTCCTCTTGATACAGAGGACAGTCTTACTATGCCTTCTTGTCTCGGGTGATTCTTGTACCTTCCTGCCCATAAATTCTTCCTAGAATTTTCTTCCTAGACACCAGATATGTCCCTCTAAGTCTTCTGACATTTTCTGAGAACCAAGGCAGTCTGAGCTATCTGTTCCCTCCATCTCGCCATTTATCTGCTTTCCAATTCTCTACTTCCCAGATGAAATTCTTTTAACCACTTCCCTCATACAAGTCATCCTTGCTTATAGACCATTGCTTGTTGATGTGAACCCACCCTATAGAGCTTCACTGGTTCTCCAGAGATGTCCCTGTGCCAAAATGAGCAAACTACATGGAATTATAATATTATAAATATTGGCATCTAAGAATGCATTTGAAGTCATAGGAATGGCTCTTTGATGTCCCACTCAGACAGACCCACTAAGTCCTTTCTTCTTCTTATGCTACTAATTATTATTCAACTCATTATTCAACTTCAATGCCTGCCCAGTGGGATGAGGGACTAACTCAACAGGCTGTTCATCCAACCTCGTGCTGGGAATGTTCATGTTGGACAAAGTCAATATTTCATTTATTTGTTCCTTCCAGGATTGCTCAGCTAGTCTTGTTTGATTCCCCTTAGATCTCATCAAAGAGACCCTCTGTTATTCTGGAGTTTGACACCATCCCACATAGTTTTATCTGCAGATCAGCATCTAGAGAACTTCAGCATCTACAGGTAGTGTAGACTCTTCTACTGGGATTTTAAGCATTATGAGAGCTGAGATCTTGTGCTGAAAGGGATCTCAGAGATCATCTAATTCAAACCCCTCATCATCCTTGGGACTGTTGGGGGATGTTCATTTTTATCAGGAGGGAACCTGAGGAAGTGTAGTTTGGCTCCTGATGTGGAGAAATTCCTGCCCTTGATACATTCTTGTATCAGGCAAAGGCACGCTTCTTATGATAGTCTTTTCAGTTCTAATATCTGCCACCCACAGCCAGATGCTGACCCAACATTCCTGTTCTTTTCCTCTGCAGAGAAAAGAAAGGGGCCTGTGCCTGAAGGAACCTTAATTGATGCTTAAACCAGACCTTCATACTTCCCCTGTCCTCCAATCTGTACCTCCCTGCTCTCAGTACCACACTCCAGCTCTGACAACCCTCTTCATCTTTCATAGTCTGGACCTTGACACTCTCCCTTCTCTGAAAGTCTTAATATTCTAAGCCATGACAGCCAAACTCCAGTCCTGGATTAGGTCCTCCACTTCTCTGCTCCTACTGTACTTTGTTGTTCTCTGCTGCTGCAAGAGAATCACCCAGCAGCGCTGACTGGGGCCACGGCACAATTGTATTATCTGATCTCAACAGGACTCTCACTGCTGGATGGCAAGCATTTGGCTACACTCTGACTGACTCTCCCTCTCTCCACATCAATAGTTCCAAACCTTCTCTTTTCAAACCCTAAACAGCAGCCCCTTCCATTTCTTCTTAGCTGAGGAATATACGTGTGATTTTACTGAGAAAAATCAAGGTCCTTTATCATGAGTTTCTCCTGTCACTCCATTCCAAATGCCTCTACAATTCTATCCTACTATCATTAAATGAACTCCCATGGCTCCCCTTTACTTCTAGGATCAAATATAAACATACCTGGCATGGAAAGCTCCTCCATTCTTACACATACTCCCTTCCAAGTACTCTATAAATAAACAACATTGGTCTACTTGCTATTTCTTGCCCATGACACTCCATCTCCCAACTTGGTGCATTTCACTGCTGTCCTTCAAACCTGAAATTCTCTCCTTCCTGGCTTTCTTCCTCAGCTAAAATCTCCTCTTCTACAAGGAGCCTTTCTTTGTCACCCTACCCAGTTTTAGAGCCTTCTCTCTGAGATTATTTTCCATCTATCCTGCCCATATCTAGTTTGCATACAGTTGTTTGCATGTTGGCTCCCCTATTAAACTGAGACCTTTGAAGGCAGAGAGTATTTTACATTCCTCTGTATCCCCTGCACAAATAGTAGGAGCTTAATAAGTGCTTATTGACTTGACTTGACCAGGTAATTCTTGTACTTGCTACCTCTTTGTACTCTTGATGTCATCCCCTCCTGTCTCCTCCTGGAGCTCATCCATTCATGTATATGTTTTTAGTGTCTCTGTCTATCTCCTCCAGTCTGTCTATCCACTGGCATCTGCCATGCTGCCTATAATCAAATCCAGATCTCCTCCATCATCAAAACACCTTCATTTGACCTTGATGTCCTCTCAGGTTCTGGCCTGCCCTCTCTCCTCCTTTACTAGCACTCTTTTCCCAGACTATTTTGGAAGAATTTCCAACCCAGAAGAAGCTTCCAGGTACAGGGCTTGGCTGTCGGAGACTGTGAGAATGAAGGGTCACCTCTGGCCCTGATGAGGCATGAGAGGAAGCTATTTGCAGAACAGAATGCTCCATATCTATCATTAACAGGAGCTAAATTGGACTGTGCTGAGTGTTTAATTAAAACACAGGGAAGGGAGGGCATTGGGACAGTCTCTACCTGCCAAGTATTAAAGGCTGTTGGGATCCCATAATCCCTGACACAGGCAAGGAAGAGAGGATGGGGAAGGAAGGCTGGGAAATAGATACCCAGGATACAGGTGGTACAGATCTCATAGTAGCCATGCCTACAAGCTTCCATGGTCTGTGAGAGAGTTTCCTGGTTGAAAGCAGCAGACCCTTCCCTGGGTTTGGGTCCAGAGGAGTCGAGATCTTCCAAAGGTGAGAAGTTTGGGACATTAAGGAAATAGAGAGAAGTGGAGGAGGATGGTTCCTGAAAGTCTAGAATTTAAGAAGATATGGTTTAATAGTTATTAACCTAGAATCTACCAGAAGGCCAGCATCATTGTGCATTGAAACAGGACAACTGCAGCCAGAGTTGAGGAAGGGTGGTGAAGTGGATAGAGTGGATAGAGACTCTTCTTTCTGAGTTCAAATCTGACTTCAGACACTTACTAGCTGTATGATCCTGGACAAGTCAAGTAACCCTGTTTACCTCATTTCCTCATCTATAAAATGAGTTGGAGAAGGAAATGACCAAGAACTCTACTATCTTTGCCAAGAAAAGCCCAAATGGGGTCACAGTCGGACACAAGTGAAAAATGGCTGAACAACAACTGATTAGTAATAGACTCTCCCTGTCTTAGCCATGAAGCCCAGTAATTAACAAATGGTTCTTCCTCTTTCCCTCTTCTCTGTTGATTTAGGTAGATTAGGGAGAAAAAAACCACTGACTATGACATGCTTTATTACCTACCATACTATGATGGTATTCCATAAACTTGATTTTTTTTTTTTTGCTGAGGCAATTGGGGTTAAGTGACTTGCCCAGGGTTACACAGCTAGGAAGTATTAAGTATTTGAGGTCAGATTTGAATTTAGGTCCTTCTGATTTCAGGGATGGTGCTCTATCTTCTGTGCCAATTTGATTTTTTTTAATAAATCTGTTTGTTCCCATTTTCTGCAGGTATGGCTTACTTGAGATGAGAGTGTATACAGTAGCATGGTTCCAAGTTTCATATTCTATAGTCTATATATGCTAAAAAAAAACAAACAAACAAAAAAAAAAACACTGCAGCTTTAGTATAGGAAATTAAAAGTTCTCTCTGTGCCATTGAGTCATAATTTTGTTTAGAAATGACCCCATAATTTCCCAAATAGAATCCTAAAACTCAAACTAAGACCACACATAGACTTTCCCTGGAAGCATGAGCCCTTGAAGCATGCTAAGGTTCCCAATCCTAAACTCTCCCCTATTAACAGAAGAGAACAGAACCTCACGTTTTGGGGCAACACCTGGTTTTACTCAGTCTGACAGCTTTTTGTTATACATTGTGCCTAAAGCAGCCAATAGATGTGACTCTCCACACAGAATAAAAATATAGCAAAATCTACCTTAGGAAGCTGATCCCCCAGAGCTACCCAGCCCCAACATACACCATGGAGAGATTTCATCTGGCCCACTTAGGTTGTACCACTCTGGAACCTGGGCTAACTAGCAACAAGGGAAGGCTGCATCCTCTTTCAGACTGTTGGTTCTAGATATTGCCTTCTTGTTCCTCCATTTAATGCCTCAATCAACTTGACCAAGAGAACAAATATATGCTAGCAAGTAGCAAGTGGTCCTGGACAGTTCCTAATACCCAGGGGGCTAATTCACTTTGCAAGAGGAGCAGGACATAGAATTTGTCTTAGAAAGATCTCAAGTTTTTCTTTCCTCAGAGCATCCCACTCACAGACTCAAAATAGCCACCCCATCTGTCTCCCATGGCCTCTCCACTTAAAGATAATTATCAGTGTTTTTGGAAGGCGTTAAGGGGAGGAAATAGCCACTGCTGAGTAAATGCTATCAGGGTACAGAACGGGCCTCCTGGAATCACCCTAATTCTATCAAGTTTTTATCCTATCACCACAAACTTGACAATGGCACATGAGTGTTCCAGTAATGAGTTCACTCACATCCACCTCAGGAATGCTTCTCATATTACTCATCTCTCTTCTTGTTCCAATAACCTCCTAAAAGGTCATTCTGTCTCTATATTTCCCCTGCTCCAAGCCATCTCTATATTGATCCCACCATAATCTTAGACACAGGTGTGAGCATAGCAGGTCTCTGTTCAAAGTTCTTCAGTGGTTCTCCAGGGCCTCAAGAGTAAATTTCAGATTCCCATACCTAGTAATCAAAGTCCTCTGCAATATGACATTACCTGACCTACTTTTTAAATTATGACTCGTGTTTTTCCTCTCCGTACACCTTATAATCGAGCCAAACGATACCACTTTGGCATCCAGGTAGGGGTATCACTTCCCTCATTCTGTGTCTCTGCTTATGAGTAAAGCATCTATCCATTATCTACACCGGAATTATCCCTCCTCAGCTTTGAGGAATTTCTTAACAGCCCTTTAAAGGCCAGCCAAAATTCTGTGTTCTTTCACAAGGTCTTCCTTGGTCCCCAGAACATTAAAGATCCTGCCCCAGGATCTCACAGAACATATGTTTGTTGCCTTTCTTATTATGGAAGACTGAATCCCAGTTATCTGTGTGTTTAACTTTTGTTTGCACTTAACTGGGGGCTCTTAAAAAATAGGATCAGGGGCCCATCCAAACTTCCTACCTAACCCAGGATCAACCACAATGCTAGACACGCAGAAGATGCCTTATAAATACATGATGAATGAATAAATAGATGAACAGATGATAAATAGATGCACCGATGGAAGAATGAATAATGTAGCCATGGCTACCCAGTTAAAACAATGACCGGAATTTCTTTAAAAACTCAAATACCAGGAGGGAATAAATGCTAAAATCTGAATTCCCTTGCATGAACACCAAGCAAAAAGGTTCAGACACTTGTCAAAGGTCACAAAATGTATTGGTAGAAATATCCACATAACCATTTTCACCCCCCTCTCATTATTGTACCATATTCCTCTGGCATGTGGTTGTTCCCCAGAGCCACCCATATATCCAGTCTCAGCAAGCAGAGACTACCAATTAGTCTGTGGATGTTCCAATTATAAAATACTGGAAGGACTTTAGACCCTCTTTTCTAATCCCTTCATCCTAGCTATATTTTACAAAGGCCCAGAGTTGAAAGGATTTGTCCAAGTAAAGAAAAAGGATTCAAATACATATCATCTGATTCTAATTCTATCATGCTTCGGTTTCCCCAGTAGTCATTCATCCATCCATCCAACCATCCATCTGTTCATTCAATAAACATTGATTCCATCTTCTGGGTCTTTTCACCACCGTAAGCATTTCAGATCAGAAGCATTTGTGATCTTGCATTCCTCATCTATAGTTATATGGCATTTAAAACCACAAAGCTCTTCTAATCTTTAGACACAAACAAAAAAGGTTGATCACTTTCAAGAATATAGATGAACTTGGTCCTTTTTAGTTTGTTTGGTTTTCATTCCAAAGGGCTATTTCCTGCAGTTAGTTTTCCAATCCTTGAATCACATATTGGTCCTGCCCCTGATCATTAGGAACATTGTCTTATCTGTGCCAGGGATGTTCAGCAGCAGCTTTCCCTGTACATAGAGAACGAAAGACATGCAAGCCTGAGGGTCCACATCTCAGGAAGGCAGCAGTCCACAGAGGCTATAGTCCTAGCACTGGAACTGTAGGGCACCAAGACTGGAGATGTTTATTTTTATTCTGTGGAGAAATGGTCACTCACTCTATTTCAAAAGTTCCATTCCATCCAAGTACAGAAGTGGCATTTGCAAGCCCTTCAGCAATGTTTATAAATGCCTCCCTTCTACTAAAAGGATTCAGGCTTCCAACTTGTTTCATGTCCAAAGGCTTTCTTCAAAAACTGCAAGCCTACTAAACATGCTGAGACTATTTGCTGAGACTATTATAGAGTATCAAAGTGCTAGTACCCAGTTCAATGAAACTGATTGGGCTGGGGAGGACTGGGCTGAGTGTGGGAAGGGCTGAGTGGTAGGTATTACCACTATCATTAAAAAAAAAAAAAGGCTAAGGCTATGTAGTTATTTAATTCAAAATGAAAAGAATAAAAACTATCACCCAATTAATAAATAATCAAGGGACACGAATAGACAATTTTCAGAGGAAAAAATCCAAGCTATCAATAGCCATATAGAAAAAAAAAAAAAAGTTCTAAAGAAATACAAATTAAAACAATTCTGAGATTACGCTTCACACCCATTTCATTTCACAAAAATGAAAATGACCAATTCTGAAGAAACAAACCAGTACATTAATGCACAGTTGGTAGAACTGTGAACTAGTCCAGCCATTCTGGAAAACAAGGCAAAACTGTCCCAAAAAGTTATTAAGCCACATCCCTCTTAATATCACTACTAAGTCTTTATTTCAAAGAGATTAAAGAAAAAGAAAAGGACCCATATGCACAAAAATACTTACGGCAGTTCTTTTTGTGGTGGCAAATAATTATAAACTGAAGGAGTGACCACCAACTGGGGAAGGGCTCAATATGTCATAATATACAAATGGATATAACTCTATTTGCTGTAAGATATGATGAAAGCAACAGTTTCAGAGAAACTGTGAATGTGAATGATGCAAATAAGCATTTCTATAATTTCTATAACAGCATTATAAAGAAAAATAGCTTTGAGCTATCTATAGTCATATGAAAAACTGCTCTAAATCATCATTGATTAGAGAAATGCAAATTAAAATAACTTTGAGGCACTGCCTCATACCTATGAGAAAAAAAAAAATAATCAGTGTTGGAGAGGATGTAGGGAAATTGGCATACTAATACATTATTAGTGGAGTTGTGAACTGATTGTAGAGAGCAATTTGGAATTGTGCCCAAAGTGCTACAAAATTGTATATACTCTTTGACCTAATAATATCACTGCTAGATCTATATCCCAAAGAGATTTTTTAAACATTGGGGGAGGGAGAAGAGTTCCATTTGTGCAAAATATTTAGAGAATCTCTTTTTGTAGTGGCAAAGAATTGGAAATTGATGGGATAACCATCAACTGGGGAATAGCTGAATAAGTTTGGTACATGATTGTAATGGAATATTATTATGCTTTAAGAAATGCTGAACAAGATGCTTTCAGATAAACCTGGGAAGACTTATATAAACTGATACAAAATAAAGTGAGCAGAACCAGGAGAACGTTGTACACAATAACAGCAAAACTGTATAATGATCACCTGTGAATAACTTAGCTATTCTTAGCAATACAATGATTTAAGGCAATTCCAAAGGACTGATAATAAAGAATGCTATCCACTTCCAGAAAAAGCAAATGTTCCTTGTTACTGAAGTCTGAATACAGATGGAAGCATGCTATTTTTCACTTTCTGTATTTTTTCCCCTTTGGGTCTGTGTCTTCTTTCACAGCATGACTAATATGGCAATATATTTTACATGATTGAGCATGTTTAACCTATATTAAATTACTTACTGTCTCAGGAAGTAAAGAAGTAAGGGAAAGAAGGAGGAAATTTGGAATTCAAATTTTGTAAATGAATGTTAAACATTGTCATTACATGTAATTGGAGAAAAATAAAATATTATTTTAAAAAAGAAAAAAGAAAGAAAAACAGCTTTGAAAGACTTATGACCTCAGATAAACATAATGACCAATCATGATTTCAGAGGACTCATGTTGTAAAATATTACCCACTTCCTGAAAGAAAGCTGATATACTCAGTGCAGATAAAGATAGGAATTTGTTTTTCTTGACTATACATGTTTGTTACAGGGTTGTTTTTCTTTTTCAGGGGGAATTGAGAGAAATACGAGAGAAAAAGAAGTCACTTTTTGTTGATGAAAAATGTATTTGTTTATTCATTTTATTAAAATTATTTTTAAAAGAAAAGGCCAGATAAGGGCTTGGGTCCTCAACCCCACCCTTACCCTCACCCATGGGCACATCTTCTTCCTCCTTTCCAAAGGAGCACAATGGAAACAACACCGATTCTGGAATAAGAACCTATGTTTAAATGCTCCCTCTGTCATTTACTTTGACATTTATGTATCCTAAGCCCTCCTTGAATCTCAGTATGATAAAGATCTGGAGGTTTTAGTGGATTATAACCTCCACATGAGATAGCAAGTTAGAATATTGTAACCAAAAAAAGCCAGAACAGTCTTGGGCTGTATTAAGTGGGGCAGAGCTCCCAAGAATAAGAAGGTGAGTATCTTTCTGTACTCTTTTCTTATTGACCCTCATCTGGATGATTGAACTTCATTCTGAAGGCTCTGGTTTGGAAAAGGGAGTGTTCAGAGAAGAACAGGAAGGATGGTGAAGAACCTTAAATTCATGGAAGGACATGCAAAGATCTGTTGAAGGAACTAGATACATTTAGGCTGAAGAAGAGATAAGGAGACCACTTTTTTTTTCCCTGAGGCTATTGGGGTTAAGTGACTTGCCCAGGGTCACACAGCTAGGAAGTGTTAAGTGTCTGAGGCCAGATTTGGACTCAGGTCCTCCTGACTTCAGGACCTGTGTTTTATCCACCACACCAACTAGCTGCCCAAGACCACTTCTTTTTCTATTATAGCATGGATTTGTGTTAACTACTGTGCTCAGAACTTCATGGTTGGCACATCTGAAACCTTGCAGCCATCCAAACAAAATAACGAGATGCCACAAAGCTCTGGATCTCACCCATTTTGCAAAACCTAAGTTGGATCTAACTGCCTTCCCTCTCATCTTCTTGGCTTGGCTGTAGTTCAGTCCCCTAATAAAGATGAGGATATGATGAAATGTGTTGATTTTAAAAGCTCTTTCTGGGTAGCAAGGCCAAAAAGGAAATCTCAGACTTGCTGCTTTCTCTGATCTCGCTCAGTGGGAAGCTTTTGTTCTATGAAGAATGAACAATAATTAGACAAACAGCTCACATTCCTTTAGTGGCCCAAGCCAGGACATGCTGATCCCATTTAGAATGTCTCAATATAAGCCACATGGTAGGCAGCTTGATAGGGAGAGGGTCAAAGAACAAGAAGTCCCATTTACATATTGTTTTTCCATTTATAAAGTTCTATCCTCAAAAACACCCATGAAGGAGTTATATCAACTATTATCAGTTAGTGTCAGTATTAAAACCCATTTTACAGATGAGGAAATGGAGACTCAGAAATTATGCTCAGCCTCTTGACCCTAGCAATCTTCAGTAGGGAGGCATGCCCATTACTGTTATTCTTCATGTTCATGCAAATAAAGGTACTTACAATGGTAAAGGAAAGAAGAAAAGAGGGAGAAAAGGGAGGGAGAGAGGGAGAGAAGGGAGGAAAGAAGGAAGGAAGGAAGGAAGGAAGGAAGGAAGGAAGGAAGGAAGGAAGGAAGGAAGGAAGGAAGGAAGGAAGGAAGGAAGGAAGGAAGGAAGGAAGGAAGGAAGGAAGGAAGGAAGGAAGGAAGGAAGGAAGGAAAGGAAAGAAGAAGGAAGGAAGGAGGAAGGAAGGAGGGGGGAAGGAGGGAGGAAGGAAGGAAAGGAGGGAGTTAGGAAAGGAGAGAGAAAAGGAAGGAAGAAGGAAGGAAGAAAGGAAAGAAGAAGGGAAGGAAGAAAGAGAGGGATGGAAGGGAGGAAGAGAGGAAAGAATGACATAGTTGAATGAGAAGGTCCCAGCTAAAATCCTCAACTCTATAGGAAACTATTCCTCCTGTCCCTTAATTATGCCTTCCCTCTGATGATTGCCTTTAATTTGTCTGGTCTATGTCTTATATATATATATAGTTGTTGACACATTGTCTCCCCATTAGACTGTGAACCCCTTGAGGGTAGAGACTGTTTTTCCCTTTCTTTGTATCTCCAGTGATTAAGCATATAGTAGGAGCTTAATAAATGCTTGTTGACTGGTTAAGACAAGTATGCTTGATTTTCAGTTGCTAGGTGTTGTTTTTTTTTTTCTTTTAAGATTGCTCCAATGATGTAATTGTAATAGAGTATATAAGAACTGAGGACAGGAAATTAGACCGAAATCAGACTGGCAGACTGCTGAGGGAGACTGGGTCAGGCTATGACAGATGCAGACTGTGTAAGAAACAATAAAGACTTTGGACTCTATTCTTGTCCATTCTCATGGGTCTATCCTGCTGAGACCAAGGTCCTTCTGGAGGAAAAGCTGTGTTTGGCAGAGTCTCTCACCTCAGTAAGCTTATAATCTACTAAAAAGGATAAAGTAGTTACACAGATAATTCTACCACAAAGTAGAAAGAGCCAGTAGCAAGGGAGAGGACAATATATTCTAAGAAACCTGAAGAAGTCATCATCTTCACTTATAGGGGGGAAGGTGCCAAACTTCGGGCATTTGAACCAGGCCTGGAAAGATAGGAAGAAATTCAATAGAAAGAAGTGAGGGATGGAAGAGTTCATTTGAACAAATAAAAGGCTAACCCTAGTTTTTCAAAAGACATTTAAATGGCCTGAAGGCCAAACTGAGAAGAGTTCCCTACCTGTGACACAGTTCCTTGTCCTCATTTTTTTCATTTTTGAAGAGGACTAATGACATCATAGAATAACTTTATTTGAGAATGAACTGAATCTAAGAGAGGCAGAGTTGCACATCAGCATTATTCTCTCTTCCTGAGTCATCAAAGTCGGGTGGCAGTACAAAATTCAAGAGGATTGGTGATGGTCCGGGATGCACTGGATCTGGCATTTTTTATATCGACGAAGTTCTAAGTGCTCCACAGTGCCTGCTGCACTTGCCTTCATGACCATTGGAACAAATTGTTCTCATCCTCCCATTCCACCAGAAGAAGTCTTCACAGGTTTGGGATAGATATCCCCCTAATTCACTCATGTGTTTATGGTCTAATGATTGCCCTCAACCTAGCTGCTGAGATGGTTTTACAAGGGTACAACTGTTGCATATACTACAGCTTCTTTGAGCCACACATGAAAGTTAGCTAAGAGTTGGACAGCAAAGGTGGATGACCATCCCACATTAGAGATGCTAGTCCTCCGTGAATACTCCATACATCCCAATGATTCCTATTGATATAAAACACATCCCAGGAGATTAAAGTCTCTGAGTTTTACCAGTGACTTTATTGATCTTTGGAAATCTCCTAAACCTTTCTGGGCATCTCATCTTTTTTGAATGTAAAAATTTTTAAATGCTATTGACTTGTTACCATTGGGATGTGTTAGGAGAATGGGCTAGTTTGTTGTTTTTAAGCAGGTGGTAAGCACTTAGTCATCCACCCTCTATCCAGATGCCAGAACAGATGTCATTTCCTCAAGGAGAATAGAATAAAACTTTCATTGGCTCAGTCTCCTAAATCTGTTTCTCCTCCAAACACTCTATTTATGTTGAGGATACCCCTCATCCTTTCAGTAACTCAGGTTTATAATAGACTTTTCTTAGTCTGGGAGATAGTTAATAACCATAGATGGCTACACACACTCTTCAACCTCAGATGAATACTCATTCTTCCTTCAGAGTCCCATGGGTTCACTTTGAGAAATTCCTGAACAAAAATTCTTTGGCACCATATATGAGTTGCAATTTAGGGGTAACTTAAACATGAAATAGTAGCTAAAAGAATGCAAAGCGATCATAATCCTAACAATCCATCCATAAACCTGGCTCATTCTCTCCGGCTAATGTGCACATTGGGGAAAGTAGGCAGATGGTTCTGAAGTAGAATGGTAGGGCTCCACTTTTCCCTTGCCCAGATTTCTTTCTTTTTTTATAAATAGATTTTTATTATAATCTTCTTTTTTCATAAAGCTTTTTATTTTCAAAACACATGTATAGCTAGTCTTCAACACACCCTTGCAAAACCTTGTATTTCAATTTTTTCCTTTTTTCTCCCACCCCCTCCCCTAGACAGCAAGCAATTCAATATATGTTAAACATGTGCAATTCTTCTATATATATTTCCACAATTATCATGCTGCACAAGAAAAATCAGATCAAAAAAGAGAGAAAGAAATCAAAATGCAAGCAAACAACAACACAACAAAGTGAAAATACTATATTGTGATCCACACTCAGCACCCACAGTTCTCTCTCAGGGTGCAAATGGCTCTCTTCATCACAAAACCATTGGAACTGGTCTGAATCACCTCACTATTGAAAGAGCCACATCCATCAGAATTGATCTTCATATAATCTTGATTGCTGTATACAAAGTTCTCTTGATTCCTACTCATTTCACTTATCATCAGTTCATGTAAGCCTCTCCAGGACTTTCTGATTTCTTATAAAACAATACTGTATTACATTCATATGCCTTAACTTATTCAGCCATTCTCAACTGATAGGCACCCACTCAGTTTTCCAAAAAAAAAAAAAAAAAAAAAGGCTGCTATAAACATTTTTGCACATATGGGTACTTTTCTCTTTTTTTATGATCTCTTTGGAATCCAAGCCCAGTAGAAACACTTCTGGATAAAATTTTGATAGCCCTTTGGATATAATTTAATATTGCTCTACACAATGGTTGGATCAATTCACAACTCCTTCATCAATGTATTAGTGTTCCAGTTTTCCCACATGCCCTCCAATATTCTCCAATATTATCTTTTCCTGTCATTTTAGCCAGTCTGAGAGGTGTGTAATGGTATCTCAGAATTGTCTTAATTTGTATTTCTCTGATCAGTAGTGATTTAGAGTACCTTTTCATATGACTATAAATGGTTTTAATTTTTTATCTGAAAATGTTCTGTTCATTTCCTTTGACCATATATCAATTGGAAAAATGGTTTGAATTCTTATAAATTTGAGTCAATTCTGTGTGTATATTTTTGAAATGAGACCTTCATCAGAACCTTTGAATGTAAATTTTTTTTCCCATTTACTGCTTCACTTCTAATCTTGTCTGCATTGGTTCTGTTTATACAAAAAGTTTTTAACTTACTATAATCAAAATTATCCATTTTTTATTTAACACTGTATTCCAGTACTTCTTTGGCCACAAATTCCTTTCTTCTCCATGGATCTGAAAGGTAAACTTTCCTTTATTCTTCTAATTTTCTTATATCACCCTTTATGTCTAAATCATGAACCCATTTTGATCTTATCTTTGATCTAGGGTGTTAGATATGGATCAATGACTACTTTCTGCCATACTAATTTCCAATTTTCCCAGCAATTTTTGTCAAATAGTGAGTGTCTTGTGAACCTAACCTATTCCATTGATTGACTACTTTACTTCTTATTCAATACCAAAAGGTTTTTAATGACTGCTACTTTATAATATAGTTTTAGATCTTGTATAGGTAGGCCACCTTCATTTGCAATTTTTTTTCATTGATTCCCTTGAAATTCTTGATCTTTTGTTCTTCCAGATGATATTTGTTATTAATTTTTCTAGTTCTGCAAAATAATTTCTTGAAGTTTGATTGGTATGGCACTGAATAAGTAGATTAATTTAGATAGAATTGTAATTTTTATCATATTAGCTTGGCCTAACCATGAGAACTTAATAATATTCTCCCAGTTGATTAGATCTGACTTTGTGTGGAAAGTGTTTTATAATTGTGTTCTTATAGTTCCTGACTTTGCCTTGGCAGTTAGATTCACAAATATTTTACATTACCTATAGTTACTTTAAATAGAATTTCTCTTTGTATCTCTTGCTGCTGGACTTTATTAGTAACATGTAGAAATTCTGATGATAACTACTAGAAACAATTCACAACTTTTTGCATCCTACAATTTTGCTAAAGTTGTGAATTGTTTCTATAATTTTTTATATCATCATATCATCTGTAAAGAGTGATAATTTGATTTCCTCATTATCTACTCTAATTCCATTAATTTCTTTTTCTTCTCTTATTGCTAAAGCTAACATTCTAATACAATATTGAATTGTAATGGTTTTGCCCCTGATGTTATTGGGAATGGTTCTAGTTTATCCCCATTATATATGATGCTTGCTGATGTAAGTAAATGTTACTAATTATTTTAAGGAAAACTCCATTAATTTCTATATTCTCTAGTGTTTTTAATAGGAGTGGATGTTGGATTTTGTCAAATGCTTTTTCTGCATCTGTTGAGATAATCATATGATTTCTGTTAGTTTGGTTATTGATATAGTCAATTATGCTAATAGTTTTCCTAATATTAAACCATCCCTGTATTCCTAATATAAATCCTGCTGATCATGATGTATTATCCTAGTGATAACCTGCTATAATCTCTTTGCTAATATTTTATTAAGATTTTTGCATCAATATTTAGTAGGGAAATTGGTCTATAATTTTCTTTCTCTGTTTTCATCCTATCTGGTTTAGGTATCAGTATCATATCTATGTCACAAAAGGAATTTGGTAGGATTCTTTCTTTCCCTTTTTTCCAAATAGTTTGCATAGTATTGGAATTAATTGTTCTTTAACTGTTTGGTAGAATTCACATGTAAATACATCTGGCCCTGGATATTTTTTCCTTAGGGAATTGATTAATAGCTTGTTTAATTTCTCTTTTTTCTAAAATAGGGCTATTTAAGTAATTTATTCCCTTCTCTTTTATTCTGGGAAATCCATATTTTTAAAAGTATTTATTCATTTATTTCACTTAAATTATCAGATTTATTGGTATACAGTTGGGCAAAATAACTCCTAATTCTTGTTCTAATTTCCTCTTCATTGATGGAAAGTTTGTCCTTTTCATTTTTGATACTAACAACTTGATTTTCTTTTTTCCTTTTTCTAATCAAATTAACAAAAAGTTTATCTTTTTTGTTGATTTTTTCATAAAACCAAATCTTCATTTTATTTATTAGTTCAATAGTTTTCTTACTTTGAATCTCCCCTTTTATTTTCAGAATTTCAAGTTTGGTACTTAATTGAGGGAGGGAGTTAATTTGTTCTTTTTCTAGCTTTTTTAATTGCATGCTCAATTTATTGATCTGCTCCTTCTCTATTTTATGCAAGTAAGCACATAATTCCCCTAAGAATTATGTTTGCTTTGGTTGCATCTCATAAATTTTGCTATATTGTCTCATTATTGTCATTCTCTTGAATGAAATAATTGATTTATCTATGATTTGTTGTTTCACCCATTCATTCTTTAGGATCAGATTATTTGGTTTCCAATTAATTTTTGGTCTATTTTTTCCCTGATCCTTTATTATGTGTAATTTTTATTGCAGTATGATCTGGAAAAGATGCATTTACTATTTCAGTCTTTCTGCATTTGATTTTGAGGTTTTTGTGCCTTGATACATGGTCAATTTTTGTGTAGGTTCCATGTACAACCAAGGAAAAAAATATATTCCTTTTTGTCTCTCATACTTATTAACTATTCTAAAATTCTATTCAACACCTTAGCTTCTTTCTTATTTATTTTGTCGGTTGATTTATCTAATTCTGAGACAGCAAGGTAGAGATCCCCCACTAATATAATTTTGCTGTCTAATTTTCTTGCAGCTCTATTAGCTTTTTTAGGAATCTGGATGCTATACCACTTGGTGCATATATTTTTAGTATTGAAATTACATGCAAATACCAATAAAAATATCAGAAAATTGGAATTTTCTCAAGCTTCAATACCATGATAATAGACTAATAGGGAAAAATATTCAAGAAAGAAATTAAATTACCAAAATAATCAGGAACTATAAACAACTTAATATGACTAAGAGGATGATAAAACTTGGTATTTGAGAAATGTTCATGAAAAAAGTATACATAAACAAAGGATTCAGTGAAAAACAGAATCATTTCGTTAAACAACAGAATTTCAGAAACAGAAAAAGTAGAAACATTCCCCAGAAATTTACATAACTGGAAAAATAACTAATATTAATTTATATGAAAGTAACAGATCTGGAGAGCAAACCAAGGGAAAAAAAATTTAAGAAGTCACCTAAAACTGAAGAAAAGAGTCAAAACAATATTTCCAGAAGTCAGCCAAGAAAATTTCCCAGTAATATTTTTTAAAAGAAAAAATTGCAGATCAATAAAATTATCTCTCTACTGCCCTGTAGTGACTTCTCTAAGGTCACACTGGCATCACACATGATAATCAGGTCTCTTGACTTCCATTAGCCCTTGGTAACTATGCTAAGCAACCTACTGTAGATGTGTGCTATATATATATATATATATATATATATATATATATATATATATATATATATATATATATATATATATATATATATATATATATATATATATATATATATATATATATATGTATATATATATTTATATATATATATATATATGAATACTTAATGAATGATTTTTGATTGATTTATTGAGGTTGGACTTAATTAATTCTTATTCTTCCAGCTCCAAATCCATGATATTATGGGAAGATAGGAGCCTGCCAAAAGGTGTTCCCCAGTGTTATGGAGGCTCAAATAGATGATTCTATACAGATGAGGACCCTTCTGTGGATGACATCAAGCAGTCTTCATCAAGTTTCAAAGTACTACGGCAGCTCCTCAGTGAATTCTACAGTCATTCAACATAGTCCTAATTTTCTACTCCACAGGAAAGAGCAAGAAGATGCTATCCAGTAGGACCCGCTTTTGGATGAAGGGTCTACTGAGTCAGGCCATTGACACAAATATATTGAGTGGGTGCCATAGATGGATGGTGAGCTGAAAAAGGATGAGAGGGGGCTGCTCTGTACTGGGGAAAAGGTTGAGAGATTTCAATAATTCTAAGCTGTGGCCATCCACAAATATCCATCCTTGTCATCTACTTTTTGCTATAAGTGTAAATTCTAGGGCAAATATAATAATTTGTATTATCAATTTCCATTATTAATACAAGTAGTTATATTTGTATTAAATGCTTATTGCTTTATCATCTTCAGTATTATCTCCCCTGCTTAATCCAGCTGCCTAATGATGAATGCTTAGAAAGTCAATAATATACTAAAAACAAAATTACTCTAAACTTTCCAAATGGAGATGGAATACTATATTCCAAGTTTGCTCCATGTTTCCACGTGCCACAAAAAGCTAAAGAAACCTGATTTAAACTCCATCAAAAATCTTTGGGTTGAAGAACTATATAACTGTGAATATCTTTTGAACCAGTAACGCTACTACTACTAGCTCCCAAATAAATCAAAGGAAAAAGGAAAGGACCCATATGGACAAAAAAATGTAAAGAGCTCTTTTTGTGGTGGCAAAGAATCGGATATCAAGGGGATGCCCATCACTTGGGGAATGACTGAATGTGTTGTGATATATGATTGTTTTGTAATACAGTATGCTATAAAAATTATCGTCAGGACATGACTCTCTCCAACAATGAGATGATTGAGGCCAGTTCCAACAATCTTGTGAAGAAGCAAACCATCTACACCCAGAGAGAGGACTGTGGGAACTGAGTGTAGATCACAACATAACATTTTTATTCTTTTTGTTGTTGTTTGCTTGCATTTTGTTTTTTCTCCTTTTGTTTCTTTTTTGATCTGGTTTTTCTTGGGCAGCAAGAGAATTGTATAAATATGTATACATGTATTATATTTACCATGTTTAACTTATATTGGATTACTTGCCATCTAGGGGAGGGGTGGGGGGAAGGAGGGGAAATTTTGGAACACAAGGTTTTGCAGGGTCAATGTTGAAAAATTATCCATGCATCTGTTTTGAAAATAAAAAGTTTTAATTAAAAAAAGAAATTATCATCCGGATTCTTTAAGAAAAACCTTGAGAAGACTTATGAATTGAATGAGGTTAAGTGAAGTAAGCAGATCCAAGAAAACATTGTACATAGTAATAACAATATTATAAGGATGATCAGATGTAAAAGACTTAGCTATTCTGATCAAAATAATGATCCAAGAGAGTTCCAAAAGACTCATGCTGAAAAAATGCTATCCATCTCCAGAGATCGAATTGATGAACTCTCAATAAAGATTAGCAAAAAGAACCATTTCAGAGTAATCTAGAAACAAGGGCATAAATTGAACCAGTGTGAAACACAACCTATTTCCACCATGACCTCAGCCACACACAAAGATGGGCATTCTCTTGATCTTAGCACCATCCACCAATGGACCACTCTCATGCTCAAGAACTCTGAAATTTCCTTATCGGTTCACAATCATTATTCCACCATTCCTTCTGCCTTGAAACCCCAAACCCTATTTTATCCACCCTGTGACTTTCAATCCTTCAACGCCTCAGATGTTCTCTTTGCTCTTTTTTTTTTTAACTACAATCCAGCTTCTGACTTCATCATTCAACTGAATCTGCTCTTTCCAAATCTAATGGTCTTTTCTTAGTTCTATTCATCTTTCTCAAAGGTTTTGACAGCTGATCACTTTTGACGTTCTCCTCTCTCTTAAGTTTTCTAGTGTTCCTTCCTGGTTCTTCTACCTCCTGCTTTCCCATCCAAAGACACTGGCCTCTTAGCTGTTCCACCACCAAGACCCTCCCTTCCCCAGCTCATTTGAGCCCTCAGCTCAACAAGCCCCCTCTGACTCCTGACCAACCTGGCTTCCTGTAAGTCCCTACTAAAATCCCATCTTCTACAGAAAGCATCTTCTAGTTCCTTTTAATTCTAGTGTCTTCAGTCTATTAATTATGTCTTATTTATCCTGTATATAGTCTGTACATTGTTTGCCTATTGGGATGGGGGAAAGTTCCCCATTAGATTGTGAACTCCTTACGGGCAAGAACTGTCTTTTGTCTTACTTTGTAATCCATACACACACTTAGCACAGTGCTTGCACATAGTAGGTGCATAATAAATGTTCATTGATTCCTTAATCTCCTTTGTATCTGTATTCAGGTCTTGCCCACCAATGGTGAACTTCTTCCAGTGAGTGTCTCTATCCTGGGTCCTCTTCTCTTGCTCCATACTATTTATTTTATGTAGTTATTTCATCAGCTCATGTTTTAATTATCATTTTTAGACTGATAATTCTCAAAACCATTTCTCTGTCACCAACCTTTCTTCTTCCCTCCAGTATGTATCTCCAAATCTCTAAATGTATATTAGACATTTTCAACTATGTTCTATAGACAGTTTAAACCAAACATGTCTGAAACTGAAGTCATTATCTTTACCCTCCCAGGGCCGGGGTGGGGGGTGGAGGGGGGACCCCATTCTTCTTTCAGAACTTCCCTAACACCATTGAAGCTACCACCATCCTCCCAATCTCTCATGTCTTCTTTGATTCTATGTGACTTTTTTTTTTTTTACAGAGAGCTGGTTGTTAAACTTTTACTAGCCTACCTCTGTCCATATAGGACTTAATAAAATTAATGCAAAACACAAGAGTAATTAAGTAGGGAGAACTTGAAAGAAAAGGAAAAAGCATTTGTTAAACACACCTACTATGTACCAGGCACTGTGTTAAGTATTTTTACAAATATCTTATTTGATCCCCACAAAAACTCTGGGAGATAAAAAAAAGATGCTATTATTATCCCCATTTTACAGTTAAGGAAACTGAGGCAGATAGAGATCAAATGATTTGTCCAAAAACACATAGTGTGGCTTCTGGGAGGCGAATGCTATTATTATCATCCCCATTCTACAGATGAAGAAACTGAGGCAGACGGAGGCGAACTGACTTGTCCAGATCACAGGACTAGTGAGTGTCTAAGGCTGCTTTGCGTACGAAATTCTCAGTAGTTACCACGCCCAGCGGCTGATTCCCCCAATCACTGTGGCAGTGACCACACCGGGACGGGAAAGGCTGGGGAGCAGATTCTCAGGGAGAGTCTCCCAGAGCGCTACGGGCCGGGCTTTGCCTTTCACTCCGCAGCTACAATGTAGCTCTGTGCTACCCTGAGATTAATTGTGAGCCTGCCCCTCCATCTTGTGGCCAGAGCGGGGATTGCAGCTACAATCTAAATCCGGATTAAGTTTCTTATTTTGCATAGGAGGAAACTGAGATTCCTCAATGGGATCCTAGAACTAGAGAAGGAAGGATCTTTAGAATATACCAATAAGCATTTATTAGGCACCTATTGCTTGCCAGGCGCTGTGCTAAATGCTGGGGATGCAAAAAGAGATTAAAGACGTCCCTGCCTTCAAGGAATTTACAATCTAATGGAGGAGACCACATGCAAACAAATATGTACAAACAAGCTCCATACAGGATAATTAGCAAATAATTAACAGAGGAAAGACCCTGAATTAAGAGGGATGGGGAAGACTTCCTGTAGCTGTAGAAGGTGGGATTTTATCTGGGACTTAAAGGAAGCCAGGGAGGTCAATAGCCAGAACAGGGGGTAAAGTGTCCCAGGTATAGGGGATAATGGGAGAGAATGACTAAAGCTGAGATGGAGGGTCTTATTGGCAGAATCAACAAATCAACGAGCATGTAAGTGTCAGAGGGTGAAGTGTAAGGAGGAAGGGACTGGTTATAAAGGGTTTTGAATATCAAACAGAACATTTTGTATTTGCTCTTGGAAGTAATAGGGAGCTACTAGAAGTTATTGAATAGGGGAGTAGCATAGACTTGTGTTTTAGAAAGGTCACTTTAGTGGTTGAATGGAGGATAGACTGGAGTGGGGAGAGAGTTGAAGCAGCAGATCTCTAAGTGTGGGATGTGAGGTGGTGAAAGCTTGCACCAGGATGGAGCTGTCTCAGAATAAAGAAGAAATGAGAAATGAGGCAGAAGTGAAATCAAGAGGTCTTACAACAGGTTAGATATGGAGAGGTGATAAATAGTGAGAAATTCAGGATGACCACTAGATTGTGAGCCTGAAGGACTGAGTGGATGGTGTTGCTCTCTATGTTAAAAAGGAAGATAGTATGGGGGTAGACTACACGCCTGTCAGATTGACTAAAATAACAGGAAACGATAATGATGAATGTTGGAGGGGATGTGGGAAAACTGGGACACTAGGACACTGATACATTGTTGGTGGATCTGTGAATGGATCCAACCATTCTGGAGAGCAATTTGGAACTACGCTCAAAAATTATCAAATAATATCAAATAACTGGATCTTTGATCCAGCAGTTTTCTACTGGGATTATATCCCAAAGAAATCTTAAAGGAGGGTTAGGGAACCAATGAGTCCCAGATCTATTTATCCAGCTCCAGTCTCTCTCCAAAGTTTCAGTCCCAAGTCACCAAATATCTTTTTGGTATCTCAAACTGGCTGTCTTGTAGGCATCTTAAACTCAACATGGCCAAAACAAAGCTCCTTCTCACTTCCTGGAGTATCTCTTAGCAGTTATTACAAAAAATCCACCTATTTGCTTCCATGGAACTCTGACCTTCTCCCATGAAACTTCCTAAAAGTCTAGACTTTTAAGGAATAGGAGAGATTTAGTTAGGTTTCAGAGATCTAGGAAAGAATCAGTAGATTGGAAGATTGAAGACTAGAAAAAGAGAAAAGGAATGGGGCAAGGGGGAGGAAGCAGTATGCTAAAGAAGATAGGGAAGGGGGAAGGTGAACAAGCACACTTCATAGTTATGAAGAAAATCTACCCAACATCATTCTATTATGAAGGTGATAAACAATGAGAACCAGAAGCAGGGGTTCCACGAGGCCTTGGTAAATAGAGCAACCCACAGGATGTAAGTGATGGCAACTTTTCTGATGGTATAAGTTCTAAAGCTCATAAGCAAAAATGGTTCTTTCTGTAGTGGTTGCTAGAAGCTAAGGAGTCTTCTCCTAAAAGGAAGATGCATTGGTCCCTGGAGCTTCCACAAGAGGGAGAGAGTAGACCAGAAATAGCCATAGGCTTCTCTCAGAAACAAGCTACCAATGAAAGGAGTAGAAGAGAAATTAGAGATCCCAGGATGGAAATCTTGCAGACCAGCTTGATTGCTCAAAGGCACAGCTTCTCCACGACTATAGCAATCTAGTATTCGACAAACCCAAAGACTCCAGCTTTTGGGAAAAGAATTCGCTATTTGACAAAAATTGCTGGGACCTGATAAAGGCCTCATTTCTAAAATATATAGAGAATTGAATCAAATTTATAATAGCCATTCTCCAGTTGATAAATGGTCAAAGGATATGAACAGACAAATTTCAGATGAAGAAATTGAAACTATTTGTAGTCACATGAAAAGGTGCTCTAAATTACTATTGATTAGAGAAATGCAAATTAAGACAACTCTGTAATACCCTGTCAGATTGTCTAAGATGACAGGAAACCATAATGACCAATGTTGGAGGGGATGTGGGAAAACTGGGACACTGATACATTGTTGGTAGAACTGTGAATAGATTCAGCCATTTTGGAGAGAGTTTGCTCAAAAAGTTATCTAACTGTGCCTTTGATCCAGCAATGTTTCTACTGGGCTTATATCCGAAAGAGATCTTTTTTAAATAGCTTTTTATTTACAAGATATATGCATGGTTAATTTTTCAGCATTGACCCTTGCAAAACTTCTGGTGATGGTAAAGAATTGGAAATTAGGGGATGTCCATCAAAAGGAGAATGGCTGAACAAATTCTGGTATAAGATTGTAATGAAATACTATCATGCTACAAAAATTGATGAACAGGCTTATTTCAGAAAAATCTCGAAGGATTTATATAAATTGATGCAAAGTGAAGTGAACAGAACCAGGAATATCCGGTACTCCTGGAATCAGTAACAGCAATTTTGTGTGATGATCAAATGTGAATGGTTTCACTTTTTAAACTTTTCTCAGCAATACAATCATCCAAGACAATTCCAAAGGAAGCATGATAAAAAAAAAAAAATCTATACATCTTCAAAGAAAATACTGATGTAATCTGAATGCAAAGCAAGATGGGCTATTTTCTACTTTTTAATTTTTTTTTCCTCTTGGGACATTTCTTCTTTTACAACATGATTAATATGAAAATGTTTCACATAATTACATACATATAACATATCAAGTTGCTTATCTCTTAAGGAGGAGAGAGGCAAAAGTAAGGAAGGAGAAAATTTGGAAGTCAATTTTTTAAAAAATAAATGTTAAAAATCATCTTTATATGTAATTGGAAAAAAACATGACTTTTAGAAAAGAATAAGAGAAATACACTTCACAACAATCCTGAGATTTATGCATCCTAGTATATTGTTAATGAAGCTGTGACTTAGCACAATCATTTTTGAAAGAAACTTGGAATTAAGAAAACAAAATAACTAAAATATATCCTTTGACTCACAGATTCAATTACTAAGTTTATACCTCAAGGAGGCCATTCAAAAGAAGAAAATAGCAGTCCTTTTTGTGGTAGCAAAGAATTTGAAGGAAAAAAAAAGTAGATGCCTATCAATTAGGGAATGACTAAACAAATTGTGATCCATGAATGTAATAGAATACTATTGTGCTGTTAGAAATTATGTATGTCAACATAACTAAGAAAATATGTTTTGTATGACTGCACATGTATAACCTATATAAAATTTTTGCCCTCTCAAGTGGGAGCAGTGAGGAAAAGAAAGAAAGAAAAGAGTCTCACTCAAAAAAAATTAAGAATGTTTTTACATGTAATGGGGGGAATAAAATATTAAATTTAAAAGAAAAAAAGAAATGATGTGGGTACAGAGAATAAATACAGAGAATCACGGAAAGCCCTGTATGAAAAATTGAGCCAGTAGAGCCAAGAAAATAATATATACAGTAATTACACTATAAATGGAAAAGAATAATCACAAATCAAAATCAAAGACAAATGTTACAAAATTACAAAGAACAAGCATAGTTCCCAAGATAAGATAAGAAATCACTACACTTCTTTGTAAGGAGGTCCATGGGTGCAATATATTGCAGACGTTTTCAGATCTGTTTCATGTATAGATCAGTTTGGGTGATTTTTTCCCTCTTTTTAATTTAAATAAATATTATTTGTTGTATGGAATGGGAAAGGAGAGGGGTGATGAGAAAAATTCTGGTGATATAAAAAACAAACAATTTTTAAAAGAAGTTTAAGTGGCTACTGTTGTGCTACAATGTAGATATTTAAAAGGCAAAAATTAAAGTAAAGAGGAAAGACTGGTGCGGGGGGGAGCAGTCAGTGAAAAGAAATAGAGATGAGATGGGAGTGTCTCATATGAGGAATAATATGGAGCCAGTTTGATTGTAGAGGAGTCATGAATAATAGAGCTAACAAGATAGGTGGGGGAATGGTTGTGAGGGGTTTATTTCAGGTCAGAAAGAGGCATTTGCAATTGATCCTAAAGTCATGTGAATTTTGAGTGTAGGAGAGAAACAAAGTAAGATCCGTGTTTTTCAATTTTTTTTATTCTGTACTTAGCAATATGTTACACATATTACTTAACACAGAAGGTACAAGAGTAATATGTGGAAACTATCTGAATCCATAATCATTACCTCATAGACTTTTTTTTTTTAAAGAAAAGTATAAATTTAAATAGTTTCTTTCAAAGCTGTCCTGATTTTCTGGATTTCTTTTTCACCTTCCTTCTATTCTCTCCTGTTCATTTTTTAAATGCCTCCTCCTCCTTTTCTAAAATGTCCATGACTGCCATGTCCAGAAAAAAAAAAAGTACACCTGATTCTAAAAGTCAATAAACATTTATTAAGCATCTACTATGTGTCGAACACTGGGGATACAAAAATGATAAATGGTCTCTATCGTTAAGCTTACATTCTAATGGGGAAGACAACATGCAACTAAGTATGTACTAACTAAGCTCTATACAGGATAAACAGGAAATAATTAACAGAGGGAAGATACTGGAATTAAGAAGTGTTGGGGAAGGCTTTCTGTACTAAGTGGATTTTGAGAGTTAAAAGAAGCCAAAGAGGGCTGAGGTAAAGAGCATTACCAACTTGCCCAAATTTTGGTTGAAAAACTCCTTGAGGCCATACCCCATGCATTCTCTCCACCCACTAATTTAACCAAGTTCTAAGAAATTAGTTTCATGACTGACTCTCAAGTTTTTGATGCCATTGCTGATCTCCAACATAATAATGCAGTAGGACACACTTCTCAGATTGGCTAAAATAACAGGAAAAGATAATGACAAATTTTGGAGGGGATGTGAGAAAACTGGGACACTGATACATTGTTGGTTGTGAAAGGATACAATCATTCTGGAGAGCAGTTTGGAACTATGCTCAAAAAGTTATCAAATTGTGCTTACCCTTTGATCCAGCAGTGCTACTACTGGGCTTATATCCCAAAGAGATCTTACAGGAGGGAAAGGGACCCACATATGCAAAAATGTTTGTGGCAGCCCTCTTTGCAGTGGCAACAAACTGGAAACTGAGGGCATGCCCATCAGTTGGAGAGTGGCTGAATAAGTTATGGTATATGCATGTTATGGAATATTATTGTTTTTTTAAGAAATGACCAACAGGATGATTTCAGAGAGGCCTGGAGAGACTTACATGAATGGATATTGAGTGAAATGAACAGAATCAAGAGATCATTGTACATGGCAACAGCAAGATTATATGATGACCAATTCTAATGTACATGGCTCTCTTCAACAATGGGGTTGTTGATTTATGAGATGTTTGTTGTTTATGTTGATTATTATTATGTTGTTATGTTGATTAATGAGATGATTCAGACTAGTTCCAATGGTCTTGTGATCAAAAGAGCCATCTACACCCAGAGAGAGGACTGTGGGAATTGAGTGTGGTTCACAATATAGCATTCTCACTCTTTTTGTTGTTTGCTTGCATTTTATTTTCTTTATCATTTTCTTTTCCAGTTTGATTTGATTTTTCTTCTATATCAAGATAATTGTATAAATATGTATGCATATATTGAATTTAACATATATTTCTACCTTGTTTAACATATTGGACTACTTGCCATCTAGAGGAGGGGGATGAGGGGGGAACTGGAACACAAGGTTTAGCAAGGGCTAATGTTGCAGATTACCTATAGATATGTTTTGAAAAATAAAAAGCTTTAATGAAAAATTATAACAACAATAATAACAATAATAATAAAGCAATGGGGCATTATTTTGTTGGTATTCTACTTTGTTGATAATATTCACCCACCCATCTCAAAACACATTAAGTTGACTATTTGTGATTGGCAATATTCTAACAATGGGTTCCTTCTTGAGACCACAACACAGTTGGTGGTCATTCTAGCCCAAACCTTCTTAAACTTTTGAGTTGCAACCCCATATGATGTCTTGTAACTGAATGTGAGAGTTGCAAAATATCAAATATTCCAGCAAGATTTAATTCTTTATGTAAAAATAAACAAGCATATTCAACTCATTGATATGTAAAATTTGTTATCATCTTTAATAAATGGTAAAATTATATGTATAACAAAATTATTTTAAAATAAATGTTTGGTTTATATACCTATGTACTTGGGGGTCACATAAAAACTTCTCATTCAAAAAGAGATAGGGAGTGGGAAAAGCATAAGAAGCCCTGCTCTAGCAGAAAAGGATAAAACTAGTAAAAACAGGATTTTAGAGAAGCTAAAAGGAAATTTTTCTTTGCAACTCCTCCTGCAACTAAAACAAACCATTTCTCTCTTTTCTTCATCTCATCCTCCCCACACATCAGAATATGAAAGTATGGTTCCTTTAATCAACAAGAGACATAAAACAAAATTCTATTTGTACTGTTTTGAAAAAATAAAAAACTACTGGAGGACAAAAAGCAGAATGAGGGCAAGGGTGGATGCTCAAAAAAGTAAAAGCACCCAAGAAAGTATTGAAGGACCCTTCCTATAATGCCAATCCTTCAGCATAATGCAGTTCCAGGGAGGGTTGGCAGTCGGGGTAGCACTTGGAGGGAGATATTCAGGCAATGCCCTTTATCCCCATGATTCCTATTGGTGATATCTCCTTATTCATAAGGGGCCAGTGTCATCTGCTCTAGTTGGCACCAGTGTCACCCTCTTGGTTTTAAACTCCTCTGCCTTCCCAGGCAATCATGAGTACATCTTAATGCTGGGATCACTAATAAGACCATTGTAGGCCATGTTTCAGAACCTCTTCCACTTTTTATTGGAAGGATTGATGAATGCTTTTCACTCCTTTTTTCTGGTCCCTGGGGCCCCTAGTCCTTACTAAGAAGTGATCTGCTTTATTGATCAAAAGCCACTATCTTCCTACTTGACCTAAATGGAACCCCTTACTTGTGTCTTTTATCCCCTTCACCCTCTACCAGTGAAAATGTCCCTACTCCTTTAAGTCTTTTTCCATCCATCTACTCCATAAGCCTAGTGGAAAAAGGCTGGTGACTTGAGCAGTTAATGCTATTATAATATTCTGAGTAAGGGGTCACTTGTCATCCCAAACCCCTACACTCTGTTTAACCTTGTATCACCCTGGTCACTCATTTCACAGTGGTTAACCTCTGAAGTGCCTTCTTCCCAATCCTTGTTGCCCCTGAAAGCCAATTCATTTTTGCTTTTACCTGGGAGGGATCACTCTCCTTCATAGAGGAGGATCTTAGTGATTTAAACAGGTAAGCAGGTTTATGGAACAGGAGCCAAAATATTCCATAGCATGTTTCTCTTTCACCTTCTTTTGACCCACTTTTCTGAGTGCCTAGAATGCATTCTCCACTCTGCCCTCTCTGATCCGATGGCTTTCTTCCTCATTTGCCTTGCCTTCTATCTTGGCTTTTACTTTGCATCTCACCTATTCAATTGTCTTATGTAATATCAAAATCATTGTTCTAGGTAAATATTCCCCCTTGGTCTGCAGGGCCATTCTGACCTTTGACCAAAAGATGGTAGTGTCAAGAGATTTTAATTCTCATATTAATTAATATAGTGTTAATGATTACACTATCTAGATTTGCTGGAATTCCCATATTTCCCAGGAGATTTTGGCTTGGGAACCAGGGCTACAGCCAACATGCATAGAGCAGAAAGTGATAAATCAACAACTCTTGCATGCTAACAATTCACAAATTCCTGAGCCAATAACTATCAAGTAAACCAAACTCTGGTTCTATATACTGCTGAATAATTACGATACTCAATGACCCTTAAGACTAGAGACTACTAACTCAAGAATTGTTGCCACAGGACTCAAGAGCATTTGTAGTCCCTAAAATGCCTGTACACATGGACCTGCCATGGAAACTGGTTCAAGACCTAAGAATGACTGTATTGTGATCTACCTCATTTGTGGTTTTTATGTATATAAGTCTTGCCTTTGCTCTAACAAGAGGATCTCTCCCCAAAGGAACTTTGCAAATTTGTCTTCTTCAACTCTAAAAATTTAATCACTACTTGATTCCTGACACACCTGCCTCAAGCCTGCTCTGTTCAACTCTAGTCATTGCCAGATTAGAGGCCAGTTCCAGTCCCGTTGATATGATACAGACCAAAGTGTTTGCTTAGTTTTATAGTTGTTTGGGTATACTTCCAAATTGTTCTAGAGAAAGGTTGAATCAGTTCACAACTCTATCAACAATGATTCAAAATTTTTTCAGTTAACAATTGCCAACTTATTTCCCTCCATTCTGTTTTCCCCCATTTATTCTATTCTCCTCAAAGGTGTTTTGCTTCTACTCGCTCCTCCAATCTGCACTCTCTTCTATCATCCCCCTCCCTTTTATCCACTTATCCTTCTACTTTCCTATAGGAAAGACAGATTTCTACACCTACTCGAATGTGTATGTTATTTCCTTTTAAAGACAATTCTGATGAGAGTAAAATTCATTCTCCTTCACTTCTCCCTTATTCCTCTCCTCTGTAAAAGCTTTTTCTTGCCTCTTCTATTAAAATATTTTGGAAATCCCTTCTTTTATATAGCATCCTTTCACTATATATATATATATATATATATATATATATATATATATATATATATATATATATATACTCCTAACTTTTTTAATTATGAAAAAGTTCTTATGTAGGAATGTACACAGTTTAACCTTACTGTGTCACTTATGATTTCCCTATTTCCCTTTTTATACTTCTCTTGAGTCTTATATTTGAAAGTCAGATTTTTCTACTCAGCTCTGGTTTTTTCCTTAAGAATCCTTCAAAGTCCTCTATTTCACTGAATATTCATTTCCCCCCCCTTAAGACTATAGTCAGTTTTGTTGGATAGGTGATTCTTGGTTGTATTATACTTCTTTGTCCTCTGCAATATCATATCCCAAACCATCAGATCCTCTCATGTAGAAGCTGCTAAATCTTATGTTATTCTGAATGTGGCTCCATGGTACTCGAGTTGTTTCTTTTTGGCTGTTTGCAATATTGTCTCCTTGACCTGGAAGCACTGGAATTTAGCTATAAAATTCCTGGGAGTTTTCATTTAGAGATGTTTCAGGAGTTTATTAATGAATTCTTTCAATTTCTATTTTACCTTCTGGTTCTAGAAGATCAGGGCAGCTTTTCTTGATCATTTCTTGAAAGATGTTGTCTTGAAAGAAGATGAAAGATGAGGCTCTTTTTAAAAGCTTTTTATTTTCAAAACATGCATAAGTAGTTTTCAATATTCACCCTTGCAAAACCTTGTGTTCCAAATCTTTTTCTCCCTCCTTTCTCTCCATCCTCTCTGTAATGGGCCAGAACTTTGGAGAAATATACTTGAGGGAAGGATTCTTACAACAAGGTGTTAACTCAGTGGAATTGATAAGACAATGGTTATCTAATTTAGCATGAAGAGACTTGAAAACAGAGACCTTTGTGGTGGCTGGCCTGTCCTCCTTCACTTCTCCACTGAGATCAAGGCCTGTCTGAAGGTCCCCCAGAAAGCTAGCCCAGCCCCAGGCAAAGGAAACAGACTGTGAAGGAGATGATAAAGATTTTGGACTTTATTCCTGACTATTCTTGTGGTGATTATTCTGCTGAAACCAAGGCCCATTCGGAGGACTTTCAGAGAGCTAGCTAGAACATTACATCCTCTTTCATATGGCAAATAATCCAATATATGTTAAACATGTGCAATTCTATATATATTTTCACAATCATCATGCTGCACAAGAAAAATCATATCAAAAAGAAAAAATGAGAAAGAAAATGCAAAGAACAAAACAAAACAAAACAAAAAAGTAAAAATATTATGTTGTAATCCACACTCATTCCATATAGTCCTCTCTCTGGTACCAGAACTCTCTCCATCATAAGACCATTGGAACTAGAAGCTCTTTTTTTGATTATGGCTTTCAAATCGTTCAATTATCTTTAAATTCTCTCTCCTAGAACTATTTTCCAGGTCAGCTGTTTTTGCAATGAGATACTTCACATTGTCTTCTATTTTTTTTTCATTCTTTTGATTTTGTTTTGTTTCTCATAGTCATTAACTTCCATTTGTTCAATTCTAGTTTTTAAGGATTTTCCTTAGTGAGCTTTTGTCTCTCCTCCAATTGTCCAGTTCTGCTCCTCAAGGCATTCTTCTCATCATTCTTCTTTTTCATTTGGCCTACACTGGTTTTTAAAGTGTTGTTTTCCTCAGCATTTTTTTGTCTTTTGCCAAGCTGTGAACTCACTTTTTCATGCTTTTCTTGCATCACTCCCAAGTTCTTCTCTACCTCTTTTATTTGATTTTTCAAAATCCTTTTCGAGCTCTTCTATGGCCAGAGACCAATTCATATTTTTCTTGGAGACTTTATATATAGAACTATTACTTTGTTATTTTTTCTGTGTGTTCTGATCTTCCTTGTCACAATAGTAACTTTCTATGGTAAGACTTTTTTCTGTTGTCTGCTCATTTTCCCACCCATTTTTTGTTTTACTTTTATCTCTTTGTTAAAGGGCTCTGCCGGAAGGAGGGTATATTGTCCTAAGCTTTAGAGGTTTTGTGCAGCTGTTTTCAGAAATACTTCTAATAAATTTTCAGTTCTTCCATGGTGGGATGATCCAAGGAGGTATGTTTACTATTCTTCTGGTCCATGCTCTGGTCTGTGAGTGGCCACAAGCACTCTTTTCTGCCCTGGATCTGTGAAAAGGTCCCCACTGTATTGTAACCACAAGCTCTGGTGTGCTAGTGCCCACCCAGATCTAAGTATAGGCAAAGCAAGAGAGTTCTGCCACAATGCTAGCAGAGATCCCTGTAATCTTCTTCTGACCAGTTGTTTAATCCTCTTTCTATCTGAGAGAGTTCTGGAAGCAGCTGCTGCTTCTGCTGATTCACTGGCACCCAAAGTCTGCTCCTGGTTTGCTAGAGCCCAGATCAACTAAGGAAAAAAGAGTCATCCTTCTAAAGAGTACTAAGGAGAAACGGGATGATTATCATAAGATTTTGAACAAAGGGCTGTCTCACAAAAGAGGAATTAGATGTGTTTTTGGCCCCAGAGGATGGAATCAAGAGCACGTGGTGAGGAAAAGATGCATGTTGCAAAGTCAATTTAGGTTTAATTAAGATTATAAAGAAAAACAATGTCTAACGAGAACAGTGCTGAAGTGGACCATGACTTCTCCTTCAGGTGCTCCCTCTCATTGAGTGTCTTTAGGTAGAGGCTGCAAAAGGTCCTCTTGTCCACACAGACCAACAAAAAAAGCCAGGTAATATGACTCAGAGTCTGCATGAGGTGAACTGATGGAGCTGTTAGGCCTGGAGATCCAATGATCAATAGGTAGACTAATGAACACTAGGCAGAGAAGCCATTCTGAAGGCCCCTTTAAAAAGTTGCTTTCCCTGAGGTCATCTCCATTTGTCCAAACTACTGATGTGCTGTCACACTGTGAGTTATGGGTAGGTAAGGGCTGTTTTCTGTCTTTCTTAGCACAGGGCCTGGCACACAGTAGGTGCTTGAGGAATGCTTGCTGACAACTGTGCAAAGTCACTCTGAGGATTGGAGCACAAGGGTTTACTTTACATTCCATCCCATCCATGTCTGGCTGGTACTTTTCTTGCATCATTTATACAATTCATTATTGACAAGTATCACTATTTCTCCATCAAGCTATCCTTTTTCTTCTGCCATTCTAGGCTGTTTGCTGCTTCTTCCATGCAAGGTCCCACTTACTAGCCCTTTGCACAGGCTCCCCAATCACACTTAGCCTAGGCAAGGCCTAAGCTCCCTCCTCCCATCCACCTCCTGGAATCCTTTTCCTACAAAACTTGGCTCATGCAACACCTCCTAAGGCTTCCAGTGGAAGCTGGGACACCAGCCTAAAATTACCTGTATTTCCTTCATGTAGAATGTCAACTGTTGTTTCCAATTGAACAAGTGAATCGAACTATAAGAAAGCCAGGATCAACAAAATGTAGAAGCAACATTAGGATTAAAGTTGGAAGATTCAGATTAAAATCCCACCAGCTGCTTGTTGAGGTTGGTCACCTGGGAGTTAGTTCCTTCATCTCTAAATGAGAGAGCTGATCCAAAATAGGGCTTCCCCTTCTCGTGTCCTGGGTCTTCTTTCAGAATAATATTTGCAAAGGGATAAAATACATGGCTGAAATGACTGAGTACCATTTCTACCTAAAAGAGACTTCCAGTGATGTGCAGCCCATTGCATTTTTGGACAGTTCTAATTGGAAGGGAAGTGTCCTTCCCATCAAACTGAATATAAGCCTCTCCAACTAACACACATACGCTACTGCTTCAAAGTTATCTGTTCCAGTGCAAGGCTATTCGTTATTTACCCAAAATTTTCTGGAACATCATTTTAGGATAGTAAGACCATGATCACTTTAAGATAGCAGGCCGAGGGGCAGCTAGGTGGCGCAGTGGATAGAGCACCAGCCTTGAATTCAGGAGGACCCGAGTTCAAATCTGGTCTCAGACACTTAACACTTCCTAGCTGTGTGACCCTGGGCAAGTCACTTAACCCCAGCCTAAAAAAAAAAAAAAAAAAAAAAAAAGATAGCAGGCCGAACTGGAGGTGTCATAAAACCCACAGAGGCCCAAAAAGGGTCAGTTAGTAGCCCAGCATCACAGAGGCACCAGGTGGAAAGACCAAGGGAATCCAAGCGTTGGTCTTCTGACTCCATATTTAGCATGTTTCTCAAACTACCACACTGATTCTCTGAGACAAGAATGTTAAGTGACTAGTTTACAGTCACATAACCAGAGAGAGCTAGAGACCATCAAGTGCATTCCCTTTCAAAACTGGATTCACAGTCTTTGGGCTATTCTCAATGGTTACAAAGCCTTGTCTATAAGACAGAATTGATTTCTTGAGAAAACTTGTCTGGAGAGAAAGGTACAAGAAGCATTGAAGGAAGGATGGATGGTCATAGAGGCATCCCATCTCATGCTATTAACAGAAGAAGCCAAGGGAGAACTGGCAGGTGTACTCTGGTACACCGAACCTCGAGCCCTGCTCTGAAGCCTGGGAACTTCTGGGTAAGGAAATCCCATTTGCCATGTAGTAAAATGGAGATAACAAAGACTGTAATAGTAACAGATTCAGCATTTAGCAGTATCAGGCCTGAAAGTCTGTAAAAACATTTTCTTTATTATCTCACTGAGTCGTCAAAAATAATTCTTTTCCCTCTTTACCCAGAGGTTGTAATGAGGAAAGTGTTTGGTAAATGGTAAAACAGGAGCATTTATCAGTAGCTAATTCCTCATCTTTTTCTAGAGAGAATGTATTATGACAGAGAATCAGTGAAAAGTTTTCCTCCTCAGACTATAATCCTGAGCTATGGCATCTTCAGCTATAATAATGGCATCTTCATAATAATAAATAGCATTGCCATCACACTTGAGCAAAGGTATTATCCTCCCCATTCTATAAACAGGAAAACTGAGTCTAAGAGAACTGGATGAATCCAAATCAACTACCTCAAACTTTTTCACTCCAGAGGACTAAGACACAGGATAATCCAGGATACACCAATGAGGGCTGTGTGGCCAAAATGGACTGGGCAAAGAGACAGTGAGGGCTGAAGCGGCGAGGGTCTGGGAGGACAGGACAGAAGCAGCACAACCCCCCAAGCCCATGAGGCTCAATATAAAACAATGGAACATTCAGGAACAAATAGGCATTTATTTTATGAAAAACTACCAAACAACCTAAGTACTAAATGACCCTTTTAAGAAATGAGACTGAACGGCCATAATGAGCAATTCCATCCTTTGACTATGTACGCCACATATCTGGAAGCTAATACCAAAGTGGGATAGTCCCCGAGCCCTCTGCACTGGTAGCAATAGAAAGGAGGGCAGCCTCATAGAAAATGAGGAAATCACAATGTTGGGTCCAAGGGGTCCCAAAGAAACAATCTTCTTCTTTAAAAATAAAACAACTCTTGGTCACTGCAGTTCCAGCAGCAGCTCCAATAGAAAGTGCCTGTGTTGTCAGTGCCTCCGTAGCCAGAAGCAGCTTACAGACTTGCTCACCAGGCCAACAGGGCACACTTTCTGGCTGGGTGGGGACTGTTTCCACTTAAAATAGAAACAAGAGGCCTTTCCCTTCCCTTTAATGTCTCAGAGACCCAGGTTGAGGCCACTGAATAAACAAAGGTCTTGGGAAATCCCCCTAAAAACCTCTTCTTAAGGTGGGCTGGAAGGGAAGTGGTACAACCATGACATCCATGTATATGATGAGAATTCCTCCCCAATCACAAAACAGTTAACAAATGCCCAAGCGAGATGGGGTGTGAACACCAGCTCAAGTGAAAAGCCCCTTCCTGGCTCCAGGTTTTGCTTTCTTGGAGGTGCCCCCTGGAGGCATGGGCCCCTGAACTGAAGAGAACCAGCCTGGGAACTTCCTCTTGGAGGTCTCTGTCACTGGCTGTGGGAGAAAAGAAAGGGATACTGAGCAAATAACGCCTCAGGGCATGCACATATACACAAAAACCTCAAGCCATCTACTGTCTACACTGCACACACACACACACTCTCTCTCTCTCTCTCTCTCTCTCACACACACACACACACACACACATGAACACATCTCATTGCACTCATACACACAGGTGCTAGGGGTCAGTCAGGGCACTTGCAGAGGATTGATGCAATAACTAAAGGTTTCAAGAGGTACATCAGCAATGTGGACAAAGAAAACCCCCAGGGGGGTCTACAGAATGCTCTCCCCATGTCACCTCATTTGATCCTCACAACCACCCGGGGAAGTAGGCACTCTTAGTACTCTCATTTTACAAATGAGGAAATTGAGACAAACAAGAGTTAAAGTGACTTATCCAGGGTCACACAGCTGTTTGGTGCCCAAGGCCTGCAGGATTTGACATCTGATGTGGTCTTCCTGATTTCAAGTCCCCCATCATGTGCTATCTCAAGAGTAATTTCCTGTCCAAGGGAATCTACTTATAAGTTCAAAATCATTTAGAGTAATGTGAATAACTAATTAATGTTATATTAGGGAACTATGTCTCCCCACTTCTATCCTGGTTAACAAAAGGGAGCCTGAATGTTTGGGAAAGTGTAGCCATATGCTGAGCCATAAGGACACCAGGGAGAGCACAGCTCCCCCAGCTCCATCTCATCCCTGAACCTATAAATTCACGATGTAGAGGAAGAGTACACCTAGGAGGAGAGAAGGTGAAAAACCCAGTTTATATTTAATTTGCTCAATAACTGGGAGCCTCTAAGGAAGTCTATGTGGAGGAAACACATAAGCAAGTGCCTCTAATAGCCAGACTAAGGTAAAGAAGTGCAACTGTCAAAAAAAAAAAAAAAAAAAAATTAACCAATGAAATCTCATGTTGGAAGGTCATAGCTTTAAAAAGAGAACAAGGAAACCGTCCTGGATAAAGAATAAGAAAGCCCACTGGGGCAAAAAGCAGAGAAGGATTTGTTAAAGGCTGTGGGTGTGATGAGAGTGCACTGTGGTCCAGAGCTGGTCTCCCTAGGCCAGACCACACAGACTAGATGAAGGCTTCCACTCAAAGAAGCACAGAACTCTCCTTGAGAGCTGACTGGCTTAGGGTCACTTCACACAGAGGTCACATATCCTTTTCTAGGATATTCTTATCCATCTCCCCCATTAGCAGGTCAGATCATTAGAATAGGGGTTATTGCGTTCTTGGTACCAGTATACCTAGCACCTGGACCAGAGGAGTGGCTTAATAATTATGAGGGGATGGATTGACTGAGGCTTTGGACTGTGGCCTGAGAGCATGACCAAATAGCCCAACAACATGGCGTCTCAAGTAAAGATTCTTCTCCTCCTTTAACCCTCCTTTCATTTCTCTACTAGACCTTAATTGAGCAAGAGACGAGGCTGAATCAGAGCCAGTCAATGAGCCAAGAAACAATGAATCAAAAGCCAAGGAGGGAGAGCAGGTTGAGAAGCACTATGTGTTACTTCTCTTAGAATAGAATAGGTGACCCAGTGTGGGAGAAGGGTGAGGCTATATAAATGAAGGGGTGATTCTTAGAGGGGGCATCTCACCCCCAATCAGGGTATAAGGTAGTGGGACGCCCATGAGAGCCAGCAGTGGTGGTAGTGGTGATGGTACACCTGAGGTCTCTACTCACCCTGGCCCTGTCATTCTCCACTTTCTAGAGAAGTCCCAGGATGGAGGGCAACAATGCCTGGTTAAAAGCAGTGCCCATACAACAAAAGGAGGAGGTAATAGCATCAAGCCCGAGCTCCAGAGTTAGATGGATTCAGTAAAACCCATGGGGCCACTTGAAAATCCCCCTCAGTGCCAACTCTATCACAATTTACCACGACAGTTAAGATTTTCCTTCTTTGTCGGGGAAAGGAAGGCCACAAACCTGGAGGGCAAGGTAGAACCAACCCCAAAGAGAAAAAAAGTAAAAAGAGAGCCAGGTTTCACTAGCAACCTCCAATCCCAATAAGAAGGATCATGTTGGCCAGTTCCACTGCCTTGCTGAGCTACAGAATTGGAAGGAATATCATTTCTTTGGATTAAATCAGAGGAATACTATTCATCAGCAAGCAGAGCTAATCTGACTGGATTCTTAGACCCAACAGTCTTCAGAGTTAAGGCTCTTCATTTTGGGGGGCCACAGACCCCTTGGATAGTAATCATTCTAGCAAAGCCAGAACCATGTTTTTAAATGCATAAAACATAATTATAAAGGATGCCAATTAACCTGGAAAACAATGATCAAAAGAAATTTTTTTAAAGAGTTCATGGACTCTACATTGAGAACTCCTGCTGAGGGAAAAAAGGAATCCTTTGACTACCTTAAAAGCATTAAGGTCCACTACCTGGACATCATAAACAGCTCTGAACTGGAATGGAAACATAGCCCCTAACTATCCTGTTGTCTATCCCTAGGATGACCTAAGAATGCAACTCCAGTGATTTGGATTCACATACTAGAAGTACCCTCAACAGGGAAGTTCAGATGGGCCAGCTAAGATATGCAGCCTTTACAGATACCTTAAATGCTGTTTTATATAGTCCCACAGGCACCAGAGCTAAGATGGACAGAGCTTCTATACATTCTACCATAGCCCTCATCTTTCCACCAGAGGCAGGCAGAGGGAACATTTAAGCTCCAGCTCCTTGAGGGAAGCCAACTGTGTGGCAGGAAGTTTTCATTTGGGACTTTAACAAGATGCTTTGTTCTGCTATAAAATTTCCTCATATGAGCAGAGGATGCCTAGGGTGCTGATAAAGTCATTTTATATCAGAATTCATAGATGCTCAGGGTTAAAATTAAACACTAGTTATCAATCATTAATATTGAAAGCGACCTTGGAAATGACCCTGCTCAACCACTCCCTTGCCCACTGACATGACAAACTGCATTTGCACAAATGGTTTAGGCCTGTACCTGACCCCCTGCTGGGAAGGGGGCAGGGCACATCCTGTGACTTGACTACCTACCTTTTTGGTATCCACATAGGGCTTCGAAGTGCTGGGCACGACATTCTCCACTTTGGACTCTTTTGGGGCTGGGTCAGGGAGTGTGGTTTCTGCCTTCCTTTCCTTTTCTACCAGTGCCACTGCTATCTGGATGAGGTAGGTTTCAACTTCTGAAGGAACCAGTGTCCTGATGGCCTTTATTTTAGAAGTATCTGAAAAGAGATGCTGCTAAGTGACAGTGGAGGAAACTATCAAAGTTTTGAATCACATGCAACAGAACCCCAGACATGGGCTTCCCCAGGGAGAAGGTCACATTACATTAGAGAGAGCATGTGAGGCACAGACAGTGAAAGGAACAGCAGCATCCTTAGGCATCTTACAAGCTTCTCCCTGGAACTCACTACCACTCCTCATTTACAGGTAGTAGAAAAATTTACCTCAACCTTTACTAAAGTACACAGAAATACATCCTGTGACTCCCAAGTAACCTTCCCTGACCTCCACTGTTCTGAAATGCCTGTCCCCATGCCCCATTTCTGATGGGGTGAATCATGGGGGAAACATAGAAGAGCCTGAGGGATAAAAGGCATGGAATTTAATTTAATTTAATAAAAAATATGGAATTTAAAAGAAACTTACTGATGTTAGCAGGACTCCTTGTGAACCTTGTCTCCCATTTTATCTACCTTATCTTCCCCTTTCACTAAGTTTCCTCCTTCATCAGCCATCCAGTCATCCACCAAGATCATCCTACCAGCTGTCCTATTACCTGCCTTCCCCTCTGTCCTGAATCTCCCTACTTGGCCCACCAACATCCATGCCCCAAGTCCTTGGGGATGCAAATCCACTGATCTTTGAAGCATCTCCCAGGACCCAACACAGGTGGTAGATGACTGGGTACCAACAAGATTTCTTAGACAATATAGCTCCTGACTGGCCCCAAACCAGATCATGGGGACCAAGTTTCCCCTTCACAATCTATCCAATCTTCTTCCTAGGTCAACTCTACAAATCTACAGCACCACCACTTCTGGAAAGGACATGTCACTGGGAATATTAATCCATTCTTCAGATAAAAAACTACCTCTCTGACCACAAGTTCCCTCCATATGGCATCTCTCTTATTAAAACAGAAGGCCCTCGAAGGAAGGGATCATTCAGCAGGATGATTTCAGAAAGGCCTGGTGAGAGTTACATGAACTGATGCTAAATGAAGTAAGTAGAACCAAGAGAACATGTAGAACCAAGAGAACATTGTACATAGCAACAACAAGATTATGAGATGATCAATCGGGATGGACTTAGCTCTTTTCAACAATGAAGTGATTCAGGACAATTCCAACAGACCTATAATAAAGCCATCTACATACATAAAATGAACTGTGGTTCATAACATTCTATTTCACTATTTTTGTCGTTATTTGCTTGCTTTTTGTTTTCTCTCATTTTGTTTCTTTTTGATCTGATTTTTTTTTGTACAACATGATATTTGTGCAAATATGTATAGAAGAATTGCACTATTTAACATACATACATTGAATTATTTGCTATTTATGGGAGGGGATGGGGAGAATGGAGGGACAAAAAATTTGGGACACAAGATTTGCAGTGATGGGTGTTCAAAACATATAATTTTTACATATATTTTGAAAATAAAAAGCTATTATTTTAAAAAAGAAGAAAAAGAAGGAATGTATCATTTCACTTTCTGTAGAACCCAGGTTTAACAAATGTGTTTTCATTCTTCCTATAATAAAGTGGTGATTTTTTCCAAGCAGTTATTTGACATCATTAATGTGCTTCCAAGAACTGCCGGGCCAATGCTGGGGGCACTCTGGGTCTGAAAGGTCTGGAATGGATGCCCTTTAAACTTCTTTCCAATTTACAATCTATGATTCTCTGAAGCCACATCGGTGAATGGCCTCAGGCTAAATGACTGAGAGTTTGGAGATCTGGAACAGTGAAGTCACTTCAGAAATGTTTGCTTATTGACTTGACAAGCAAGCAAGAAAGGTTTAGAATAGTTGGTGTGAGAATTAAGGGTAGATGACAAGAATGTTAACAGCATCAAGAAAGATTCATAATTAAATCCTCATTGTAAACCCTCTTCTTTGGACAAACACAAACAATTGGAGGCATTTTAATCTATGTAATGAGTGAAAAGGGAGGATGTACATCTAGTAATATAGTTGACAAAGGAAAGGGGCCAAGTGGGGAAGGGTTTTCAAAACCAAACAGAAGAGAAGCCAAAGGAAGCCCTAGAGCTTACTCATAGGGAGAGGAATGTGATCAGACTTGGGCTTTGCTGATGACAGTTTTGTTGTTTTATTTTTATTTTGAACTCCAGAGAATCCCTATAACTTCTAGAAGCAAACACACTTCCTCACTGGATCAATCATTTCACAACTTGACTCTAATTTCCCTTCAAATCTTCCATCACTCCCCTGCATTCACTTTCTATTCCAGCTAAACTAGCTTACTGCTTCATAGATGGAACCTTGTCTGAAATACTCCTTTCCCTTCGTTGTGCTTCTGGGACAACTGGTGGGGTTGTGCTGAGTCTGGAGTCAGAAGAACAGAGTTCAAATCCACCCTCAGATACTGGGTAATTTCAGGCATATTACTTAACCTCTATTTGCTTCAGCATCTTTATGTGTAAAATAGTGGTTGTGAAGGTAGAGATATTTGCAAAACACTTTAAAAACCATAAAGTCTAGAAATATGCTACTAGTAACATTCTCTCTCATTCCTTCAAACCTCTGCTCACATGAGGCCTGTCCCCACTCCTCAGCTGATGGCACTTCCTCTGCCAAATGACTCTATATGTGCACTTGCAAAATAAATACAAGAGAATGTGAGCTGGGGTTCACTTTCATTCTGAGAGCAAGGACTCCCTTTGTCTTTGCACATTGCTTTAAAACAATTGCCATGTCCCACTCAAAAGTTTTTTCTTCTACCTAAAAAATCTAAGTTCTCTCAACCCCTTAGTAGTTGACCTCTTAAGACCAGAGACACTAATACTTCTCATTAAAAAAAACAAAAAACAAAAAACCAGCAAAGAAGAAACTAACCATCAGCAATTGGGTTGTTCAAAAGAAAGATTGGGGCAAAGTTGAGTATAATCTGACTCCCAAAAGCAAAACTGTCTAAAAAAAGTAAAAATAGTAATTTTGTTAGACAAGTGAGGTGCAGAAGAACAATAGACACAGAGGCAGTAGAGGTAGAAAAAGGGCTCAAGCTGTGAAAATCTTGGGAATGGGTTAAATAGGCAACACAACATATACACTATGACGGGTTCAGCACCCTCCAAAATCTATAAATAAATAAATAAAGGAGGAGAGATAGGTAGAGGGGGAAGCAAAGGGTGGTAGAAGAAGACAAGAGAGGGATCTCTGGGTGAGGGAAGGTTAAGTAATACCAAGGCAAGTTAGGGAGCAGAATTAAAGAAGAGTTGGCAGGGATAGGAAAGATTCAATCAAGAGAGAAATCTACATTATGTCAGCCATACTAATATTGTAAATGCATGTGTGTGTGTATGTGTGTGTGTGTGTGTGTGTGTGTGTGTGTGTATGAATCTGAATATATACGTATGCATGTTTCTCTATGTGTGTATAAAAATTTGCATAAGTGAGTAGGTCTGTGGGTGAATGTATATGTATATATGTGCATGTGTATATATAAATATATCTGTGCTTAACTATAGCCTGCTTAAGGAAGGTGGGAGGGATGAAAGGGGGGAAAAAAAAGAATAAAATTTAAAAAATACACACAGCAGAGAACAAAAGAATAACCTGGAAGGATGCAAAGATGAATATAATTTCCTGAATATAATTTCTTCTACTATTATATATCCTTTCCTGAAATAGTAATTTATTGTTATATGTTCTGAATCATTCAATATTATGTTGTCTGCTGGGCACATGACAATGTTCTATTCTGTTCTGTTTTCTTTTTTTTTTTTATTTTGCTTTTTTTGATAAAAAATTTTTAAAAGCTCTATAGAACTATTACTAAAATGCAACTTGGCCTTCTGGTATTATCTCTTCAGGGCCTCCTGATCCCAAAGGGCTGGTGAGAAAACATCACACGACTGTTAAAAGAGCAATGGGACTCAACGGCCTGCTTCACAGGTACAAGGGATTCTTACACTTAGATAAAGCCTGTTTAAACAACATAGACAATTGTAACATTTTTTAAGGAGGACAACAAATGAAATGTAGCCTGTTTTTAGAGACCTGACACTCGTGCAAAATTCAGCTTGGACAAAGGAGAAATGAAAGTTTTCTCTATCTTGTTCTAGTGCATGCCACTCTGGTGGGTCTATCAGGATGATACTAGAAAAACAGCAATCCAAGGAACACATACCACTTTTAAGATGAAAAAAGATTGTTTTTACAAAAGTTCATTATCTTGAGTATTCCAGAAAATTAAACTAGACAACTTTAACTGTCTTAAATGGAAGGTGTACAGAGGAGACTCAAGGGGGATCAATCTCAGGAAGACAACATAATATTGAATTACTGTTTGTTGACTATAAAAACCCATTTGACTTGACAGGGGAATAAGCTGCCCACGAGGCTCTCACCTCCCCAAGGAGTCTCTCATGAGCACCTGAAGCTCACCAAAGAGTCAATGAAGGAGGTAACAAAGTGATCCTGGAGGTTAAAATTAAGTAAGTCATAAAACAAGACAAAGGGACCTATCACTGTCAGAGAGGGTGCCCAGTGCTGAGTATCAATCACCCAAAGGAGAGGGGAATCACTATGAAGTCAAAGGAGAGTAGGAAGGAGTCGGAGGTCTTCTATAAGATTGTGGATCAAATAGTAGACTACCAGCCACAAGCCCAAGAAGACAGGCCTCTACAGAGATACCAACACACATGACCTAACTACTCAGTGAGTGAAGAACACGTGCTGTCCACACTAGGCTGTCCAACCAGCAGGCACCTCTCTTAGGGGCTGGGCCCAAGGGATCAACTGGGCAATGTTTGGGAATCCGAGCCCCACTTCTCTGAAACAAAAACCCATTTTTGCCTGCTCAATCTTCCCTTGGTGAGGGTTGAATATACAAAATCATCATTGCAATAGCTAGCATGTCTAACACTTTAAGGTTTACAAGAGCAGTTTACAGCCATGATCTCATCTGGTCCTCACAATCACAATCACTCTGTGAGGTAGGTGATTTTACAGACAAGAAAAAAAAAGACTAAGCCAAATTCTGGACTCCCTGATCCAGAGACACAAGATGTGCTGTGAAGTAGAGGAAGAGGGCCATCCAATCCAGAGGCAGGGCCAAAGAAAGGCAGGGACAGAACTGGCCTCAGATAAGAAGGGCTGGGGGAGCCAGGAAAGGCAGGGGGGAATACAAGTTGTCTGCTAACAAAAACTGAATACTTGCCCTAACTAGTTTCATTCTTTCTACTATATGCTACAGCATTCTAGGACAATTTAAGACATAAGCATTTTGTGCTTATGATGTCACTGACTTTTAATGAATGTAAAAAATTATTCTAAGAACATCCAATTTGAAAAATATATTGACCAAGACACTGAGGAGGCCACAAAGGAAATTTTGGAAGATAACATGGCCAGAAGAAGGGGAAGGCTTGGATCTACATCATATGAGTGAAAATCATGGCTAATTCCCAAAGAGACAAGCTGATATTAGCCCTCAACATGCATGGTTTGGCAGAGGTAAGGGGAGATCCAGCATTAACCATAAGAAAAGTTATGTGATTGTGACCTCGAAATGGAGAAATGCACCCAAGTTTTAATATGGGTCTCAAAATGGCCAGGCCCTATACTGTAAGGACATGGATAAACAGGAGGCTGCCCTGGAGGACAAACCCGTGCTAGAAGCACATACAGCATTGCAGGCGCCGCCTTCCAGTGTGAGCCTGTCTCCCCCAGAGCCTGTGGCTCCGTGAACCAGCTGCCCACATAACCAAATAAGCTAAGGGCAGATCACTCAGGCAGAGAATTAGCTCAATTTGATTTAAATGTTTTGGCCCAGAGCTGTAACATCACCAGTGCATTAAACTCTCAGGGAAGGACATTCCCTCCAAACCTGTTCTATCCCTTGCTGTCTCTGAGAGTGGCCTGGGGCACAGAGGGAGGTCACCTATCCACAGTCAGCCAGAAAGGAGGACCTGGGGCCCAGGCCTGCCCCGGGCCTTGCTGGAGGCCCGTTACTGCCGCACTGCCCTCCCTGGCTGCCCCCATCAGTGCTGAGTGAGGGCCTGTGACAGTACATCACTCATGAGAAGTCAGTACAAACAGGAGCCCTAAGAGAAAGAGCCCTGGCCTGGGAGCAGGAGGACATGGGTGCAGATCCTGACTCCCTCCTCCACTCCTGGAGACGCCTCAGACAAAGCCCTGCCCTCCTGTGCCCAGCTGATTAATGGGTAGATGAAGAGCCCAGAACAGCTGCTGGCCTTTTACTCTGTTCCCTGCTTTACCTAGTGACGAGTGAAGGGGATGGGGCCCTTTCAGACCCAGCATCAGAAGAGAGGCCCCGAGGACAGTGAGGGGCGCCGCCTCCTCTTCCTAAAGCGTCACAGCCAGCAGGGTTGGCCTCGATGGTAGCAGGCAGGCCAAGGCTGGGAGGCTCACCTGAGTTGATGGGAGGTTTCTGGATCACGTCAGTGATCATCTTCCAGATGTGTGGAGTCAGGCCTGCCCGCTCGAGGTCCAGAGGGTAGCCCGCCTTCACCGCCTGGGATAAGTGACTGCCAACCACGGGGAGAGGCATGGTCCTGCTCTCAGCGATGCTCCACTGGGAAGACAAGCACAAAGATCTGCCACAGCTGAGGCACCACTCAGGGAAAGCGCGCTGGAAGCAAGCAACGCAGCCCACGGGGGAACCGGGGAAGGGGCCAAGGCTCATTCTTTGGGCAACTTAAGTTCTGCTCAAAGTAACAGTGATGGGGGGCAGGGCTCAACAACAGCCAGGGCTGAGAATCAAACAGCCCCAGGTCCGTGCCCTCCTCTCCTGGGAGCGCTCATGGCCGCCACAACAAGGGCGAGCCAGCTGTCGGCCCAGCCTGCCTAAAAGTGGTCTTGGGGACTCAGGGTACACGGGACTCCAGATTCTGAAGTTTCCCGCGATCTATCACACCAGAGACTCTATGCAGGGGCTAAGAAGGGAAACAAGCTGTTACAGGCCTATCTTAGAAAGCCTGCCACTGCTTTCTACTGCCCCGCTACAAACGAATCATGTTGCCTCCTTGGTGGTCCTTGGTTACGTGCAGGCTGTAATGCGATGTACTGCCCTGGCCGTTCGCATCAGGAATTAAGTGCACTGGGTGACAGCTTCTCTCCCGGGGTCTTCTTTCACCCTATCTTGACCTGCTGACCTCACAAGGTCTTGGAAGATCCTGAAGTGGACTTACTGCTCATGGGAAAGCCACTATACTCCCAGAAGAGGGAAGAGAAACCTTCAAAGGGAGGTTTTAAATTACTCCCATAAACTTTTCACCCTTCCCTGCTAGACAGGGCACCATGTGTGTGAGTCATAATACCAGGGTTATTTGATACGGGGCATCAAGTTACCTCACACTAATTGCACCACTGCTCCTGAGTAATCAGTCCTTGGACATTTTTAATTTTGTGATTAACTGACAAGTCCCCTTATTTCAGCCTCTTGGGAAGAAAAGCTAATTACACAGCCAAATATACCAAAAATAATAACAAAGAGCACTACAATGAAGGCCACACCCACTGAGCATGGAGAAGAAGGTAACCAACCACCTCTGAAAGGCCACAGGTCCATGAGAGGAAAGTGCTTTGGAAACCTTCCAGCTACCCTGGCACGGCTGGGACAGTGATTGTCATGTTGCACACAACTGCTCAAGTCCACATATTTGATTTTTCAATGGCGATTCTTAGTTCCTATTTTAAACAAATTTCATCCCTTCTAAATGGCTTCCTGGGGCACAATGGCTAAAGTCTCAGATATTTACTAGCTATGTGACTCTTGGTAAGTCATATACTCTCTGCCTTAGTTTTCTCATCTGTGAAATTAGGAAAATAACACTGTGTCCCTCCATAAAGCATTATGCACTCTTAAAATGCTCTGTAAATGCTAGTTATTCATAATCATCAAGAAGGATGACTGGGACTAATCTTGACAAATTGTGGAGCCTGTTCACCTCTGTCTACACTAGGCCTTACCAGCACATAGAGTCTGAAATAGTCAGAAAAAAGACAGTCAATACTTTAACATGTTTAACATGTATTGGTCTACCCACCATCTAGGGGAGGGGGTGGGGGGAAGGAGGGGAAAAGTTGGAATAGAAAGTTTTGCAAGAGTCAATGCTTAAAAATTACCCATGCATATATCTTGTAAATAAAAAGCTATAATAAAAAAAAAATAATAAAGTATTTTTAAAAAGACAGTCAGACCAGGGTCAGCAAGAAAATTACTCTGCCTCCTTTCCAAAAAGACTCAGGAAAATACATTTCTTTTGGAGGGACACACTCCCATGAAAGCAAGGAGCAATGGAAGTCTTTGAAGAGATAAGGATTTTGAAATTGCATCTAATTCTCTAATCTATGAGTTTCCATAAGTCTCTGCTTTGAACAAGGACCTTGACTAAAGTGGTACTCTGGGGCATCTGCTTGTCCCAACAGCATGATGTCCATCCAAATATAGTAGTTAGAAAGGCTGGTGGTACTAACACAAGGAATCCAACCAATGCTTAACTTAGCAAAAATCAGAGACACAAGAAAGCATAAATAAGACCAAAAGAGCAGCTGCCCAAACAACAGCTTGGAACCTTCAACATTATCATGACATAAATGGGCATGAAGCTTGGCATCACGGCCTTCGGGGTCAAAAGTAACACTCACCAAAGACATGTTCTTTTCCTGGAACAAAGAGTAAGTGATGGAAACCGACTTGGGAAGTGGGCTGTGCTCACATTTCTTTGCTGAACTATTCTTCTCTTTCAATCCAGATGAAGGGCTGGAAAACAAGTCTGTCTATAAGAGAAGAGAGAGAGTAGAGTCTATATATTTTGTTGGAAGCAACCCAAGAGCTTCCCAAGTTCCATTTGTCCAGAAACAACGACAATGTCATGGAGGGCAAAGGGATTCTGGAAAGTAGGGCTATGCAAGAAAGGATTAGATTCAAGTCAACCCATGTAAGTAAGATGCTCATGGTGCATGTGGATGTGGAAGCAGCTTTGCATACTCACAAATATAGAGATGGGCATCTACTCCAAATCCCTCATGATGAGGAAGTAGGCCTCCAAGAGAAGAAATATTGGTTCCAAAATCCCAAAGGATAGAAGAATTTGAACAGAAGTCCTGAGACTGCAAAGTTAGCTTCTTCAAGTAGACTACACTGCCTCCCTAGAAAGTCTGAGCCTTCCCTCTGGCCAGAAAATGGCATTCCAAAAGCCTTCTAGCTGTTCTCCTTGCTGTTATTTTAAATGCTAAAAATTTTTAGCAACACAATTTTAGGTCCAAAAATTGCAAACTTCCACTACTTATAATGGAACTTCTAAAACAGGAAGGCTTGTGGAATGGAAAAGAAAACAAGCTCCTTGAAGGGAAGCACCATCTTATTTCCATCTTTGTGTAACACAGGCATCTCACTCACAGTACTTACACTTCCCTCAGCTCATTTTTTTTTCCAGATGATTATTATTCTTTTTTCCCCAAAGGACATCACATCTATGAGCAGGAAGGCCTCTTAGAGGTCATTAAAGTCAACATTTTACAGATGGGGAAGTTGAAGTCCAGAGAGTGAAGGCACTTGTCCCACATTCCAGATCATTTAATGAATGGCAGAGGCTACATTCAGGAAGACCTACTCTTGGGGCAGTTAGGGACACAGTAGATAAGAGCACCAGCCCTGAAGTCAGGAAGACCTAAGTTCAAATCTGATCTCAGACACTTAACACTTCCTACCTGTGTGATCCTGGGCAAGTCACTTAATTCAATTACCTCGGCAAAAATAATAATAATAATAAAAAAATTAAAATCTGGCCTCAGACAACTTACAGCTGTGTAAACTTTGTCAAGTCCCTTCATCTCTCCCTGACTCAATAATCCCAATATCTATAATGGAGAGCATAGTACCTGGTCTATAACAATGACAACACGTATTTGTTTTCTGCTCTTTTTTCCTTCTTTGATTTGCATTACATCCTAACATTTGTTTCCCATTTTTATTCTCCTCCATTTGTCACCTCCAATGGCCCAATTACAATCCTTTGCCTTCATGTATTGGTGGGTCCATTCCCTAGTCGTTACATAGTGAAGAAAACCTCCAACGACATGGAAAACAGGGCTGGGATAATAGCGAGCTATCAAAAAGTGCTTGAAGGTCTACAAAGCACTTCACAAACATCTCCTTTAATCCTTATGTAAACCATTCTGGGAGGTAGGTACTATAATGACTCCCATTGTAGAGATGGGGATCACCAAGGCAGGCAAAAGTTAAAGGATGTGGCCATAAAGGATTTAATTTCAGGTCTTCCTGACTCCAGGTCCACCACACCACTTAGTGATCCAATGATCCATGAGGATCTGTATCTCAATATATAGCTAAAGTCTATCTGGAGGGTCAGGTCAAATGTCTGAATTTAAGGTAGAAAGAAAAGAATGACAATGGAACTGATTCTATACTATCAGAATCAGAATATGCTTAGATCCAAAACTCATGAACCTATCTAAGGTAAAGCTCAGGGCTTTTTTATAGACAGAAGTACCTGGATTGGGAGGAAAAAAAAGAATTAGGAAAGACCACAAAACACAACCACTACAGAAATGTGGAAGCCATGGCCCTTGTTGGCTGGAAGAAAAGGTCTCAGAGGAGGAGGGGGTGAGTAGCTCTTCCCACACATGCACATCTTCCTCCAACCTCACCACCTGGGCTTCTTGATGTTCCCACAAAAATCCTTAGTATTGGATCTGTTCCAGTCCCCTTCTGGAATCTATTATGTTTGCCCATTGCTCCCTCCAGCTGGGGGTCTCTGGGAATCCAAGCTGCTATTTGCACATTGGCAAGAAAAGACCAGTACCCTCTCTAGTGCATCTGAGGCACGCCCAGACTATTTAAGAAACTGACCCTGTCGAAAAGGGAAAAGAACCACACTTTGCAAGAGAGCCTAGAATCATGATCTATACCTAGAGTCTTCAGGCTTGAAGGCACACTGAGGCTAGAAAGGAGAATCAAATGCATAATGTTTAAAGGGTTCGGAATCTAGGCCCCTGGGGTGGCACTTGACCAGGCCTTGACCCAACTGACCTCCAGGGAACTTTCCAAGGTGCTGACAAGAAAGGATCAGTCTTCAGAGAAATGCAAATTAAGACAACTCTGAGATACCCTACATACCTGTCAGATTGGCTAAGATGACAGGAACAGATAATGATGAATGTCGGAGGGGATGTGGGAAAACTGGGACACTGATGCATTGTTGGTGGAGTTGTGAAAGAATCCAGCCATTCTGGAGAGCAATTTGGAACTATGCCCAAAAAGTTATCAAACTGTGCGTACCCTTTGATCCAGCAGTGCTGCTATTGGGCTTATATCCCAAAGAAATACTAAAGAGGTAAAAGGGACCTGTATGTGCCAAAATGTTTGTGGCAGTTCTTTTCGTAGTGGCTAGAAACTAGAAGATGAATGATGTCCATCAATTGGAGAATGGTTGGGTAAATTATGGTATATGAATGTTATGGATATTATTGCTCTGTAAGAAATGACCAGCAGGATGAATACAGAGAGGCTTGGAAAGACTTAAATCAACTGATGCTGAGTGAAATGAGCAGAACCAGAAGATCGCTGTACACTTCAACAACAATACTGTATGAGGATGTATTCTGATGGAAGTGGAAATCTTCAACATAAAGAAGATCCAACTCACTTCCAGTTGATCAATGATGGACAGAAACAACTACACCCAGAGAAGGAACACTGGGAAGTTAATGTAAACTGTTAGCACTACTGTCTATCTACCCAGGTTACTTATACCTTCGGAATCCAATACTTAACGTGCAACAAGAAAATGGGATTTACACACATATATTGTATCTAGGTTATATTGTAACACATACAAAATGTATGGGATTGCCTGTCATTGGGGGGAGGGAGTGGAGGGAGGGGATAATTTGGAAAAATGAATACAAGGGATAATGTTATTTAAAAAAATTAATCATACATATATACTGTCAAAAAATTATAATTATAAAATAAATAAAAAAAAAAAAAAGAAAGGATTAGCTAGCATGCCAGGTTGGTTCCAAATTTCACACTCCCCTTCTTCCCCTGCCTACCTCCTCCCCACTCCCTGCCTATCCAGAGTTAATGTTCACAAGTCTTAAATTCAACCTTGAAAAAAACATGTCATGAGTGAAACAATGGCGTTAACCCTTCTGTTTAGTGAAGATTGTCATTCTGACAATCTTAAGAGTTAAAAAATAATTCTCCTCAGCCTTTTCATGGTTTTGGTCAGAAATACTAGTACATTCAATAATTTTGTCAGGCTTTCTTATGTTTGAGGATCTGCATTTCAATGAGCATCACATACAATAAAAAACTATTTCTGCCTCACAGGAAGCTCTTTCAGGCCCCTAAAAGTATGGAATTAGAATCTGCCTCCAGAGCTGGAGAGCATTTGAAAAGACTCTTTGCATTTACATTCATGAAGTTCAGTCAAACTATTTCCTCCTAATTCTTCCCGAAGACTTTGTAACAGGGCTTGTGCTCCTATCTTCAGCTACAGAATTCTGATTAGAAACAGAAGCACAAACGCTGTCATGAGGTTTTTCTATATATCTGCCCCTCCTTCTTCCCACTTCCATAAAAGAAATTTGGACAAATAATGAAATCTCATTTATGATGCCTTTAAAAACTCCTATTTTTGAAAAGAAAAAGCATCAAAGTTGTTATTTGTGCCCTTGGAAATATGACTGGTGAGGAAAGATCAGTTCTAGTATGCAAACTAATTATCCCCAACCTATGCAGAAAATTCAACTCTAAATTAGCTGCTCATGAACCTCTCCAAGTCCTATTTCCCTTCAAAATGGAGGAAAGACAGTCTTTTAGAACATCTGGGACTAAATAGGGGTTTTTTTCCCCTAGCATTATTTATAATTACAAACTTCTGAAATGAAATTTTAAAAAATATATCAAGTATGGGGAGGAAGACAGAGCATGCTTTTCTTTAAAGGAAAAAAATCACCATGAAAATATAATTTGGACTCTACCCATTCTCAAATTCAATCAATCAATAAGCAGCATGTGCCAGGCATTGTAGTAAGCCTTGGATATACAAAGCCAAAAGTAAATCAGTCCCTGTCCTGAAAAACAATGACACTAATAGTACTTATACCAACTAGTACACAGAGAAGAGCTCCCAACAAAGATGAGTGTAATGGGGAGGGAAAATGCTCCCAGCTCCTGCAGGAGTTTGCTCCTGAATCAAGTTTGAGGCACAGACAGAGGAGGGAGTGTCCTGTATGAGAGGGGCCACAGGCCACAATGTTTGGACTACAGTGCACGTGAAGGGAACAGCAGGAGAGTGATAAATAAGAACCAGGGAAAAGTGGGATGAGGACAAGCACAATTGGGGAGTTTATGTTTAATCCCAAAAGCAATGTGAAGCCTTAGAAGTTTACTGACCACGGGAGGACTGTGCAGAGGTTACTTTGTAAAGAAATCTAGAAGCAGGGAGTCCAGAAGAAGTGTGAATCATGGTCCTGAAGATGCCAAGGAGAGAAATCTCCAAAACCAAACAGCTGATGGTACTAGCAGAGTGAGTGGAAGGAATCAAGACTAGAAAGGCCAGTTGTACCTCAGAGAGGCTCAGAGAGGCAAGATCCTGAGCTCTGCCAAGAGGACAACCAGTTCTAAATGCCTGGTAGGCACTGGTGGTGATCAAAGACTGGGTGCAAAGATATGTACCTGGAATCATCAGAGTTGACCGTGAACATTCACGGGGGCTAATGAGATTACCTGCTTCATAGTGAAGGGCAGATTTCTTTACCTACTGGTATCACACATCCCTAGAGAAGTTAAGTCCCTGGACCCCTGCCCAGGACAAGGTTTTTTTATATGACAAAAAGTAAAATACAGACAATTCCAAAGGAAAATAATTATCTTGAAATACAATTATTAAAATACTTTAAAAGCAAGTTCACTAAGGTGAAACAGCCCTGGAGCAGAGGGAAAAGAAGATAATGCAGTTGATTCTTGAGGTACATTCTGTCAGTAAATAAGCATTTATTAAGCACCTACTATGTGCCAGGCACTGAAGACATAAAAAGTAACAATTCTCCTTCAAGGAAATTAAAATCTAATGGGGGAAACAACAAGCAAACAAATATACACAAATAACCTCAAGACAGAATAAACTCTCTTTTCAGAGGGAAGACCCTGGAATTAAGAGGGGTTAGGGAAAGCTTCTTGTAGAGGGGGGGATTTTACTAAGGACTTAAGGGCAGCCCAGGAGGTCAGCAGTTGGAGCAGAGGAGAGAGAACATGGCAGGTCTGGGGGCCAACCAGAGAAAATGCCCAGAACTAAGAGAGGGCAGATTGTGTTTCAGGAACACCCAGGGGGCTAGAATCTCTGGACTGGAGAGTATGTTTTTGGGACCAAGATATAAAAAGACTGGCCAGGTCATAAAGAGCTTTGGGAACCAAAAAGAATATTCAGTATTTGATCCTGGAAGTGATTGGAAGCCACTGAAGTTAAGTGAGTAGGAAAGACAATATGATCAGACCTGGGCTTTAGGGAAATCACTTTTTTGACTGAAAGGAGGATGGACTGGAGAGAGGATATACCTGAGACAGGCAACCCCACCATTGGCTATTGCACTAGTCCAGCATGAGGCGATGAGAGTCTGCACCAGGGCAAGGACAGCATCAAAGAAGGAAGAGGGAAGTATTTGAGAGATGGTGCAGAAGTGACATGGACAAGGTAGAGAATGAGCAGTCCATAACCTGTTTTTGCAGAGGAAATACACCTATCAAGGAGAGCCCACCACACATCTGCCAATGTATGAGAAACCCAGCGCCCACCACAAGGGGCCACAAGTCATTTCTGTTAGGAGCACATCTGACTGCAAGAGCACTTGTTAGTTGGCAAAGAGAGGCTGGACTAAAGAGCAGGTCATGAGGTGGGGAGGTCCCCTGCCTCCGCTGCATCTTACTGGAAGGTTGTTTGTCTGGCTGAAGGCTCGGATAACCTCCACAAGAGGGGCTAGCATGGTGCATTTGGCCTCTGACACGCCATCAATGTTTTTCAGACTTTCCAGGGTACTCGGCCTGTTGAAAAAGATGAGATGAACATTAAAAAGGCACTCCATACACATCTAGGTAGGAACTGACTGACAATGGTTCCATTCTGATCCTCAACAAATTAAAGGGAAAAAATGGCCCAACTGATGAAGCTCCTTTGTCCCAGAGACGACAGGTTAAACTTGGGCTCTGCTATCACTTCTGGGCTGTATGGGGACCCAGGGCACAGTGCTGGAATTGGAGTCAGGTAGACCTGAGTTCGAACCTACCCTCACTCCCTAACAAGTTCTAGGACCTCTGCCTCAATGTGCCAGCTCTGTAAAATGGGGATAATAATGGCATCTACCTCTTAGTGTTCTTGTGGGGATCAGATGAGGTAACATCTGTAAAATCTTAGCAAACTTTAAAGCACAATATAAATGTCAGCTATTATCATTAAGTAAACTCCACAAAGAATACATGATAGTTTCACTCAAAATGTATCCAACAAATTAACAGGCAAGCAGCATGGATCAACAATCTGAGAAATGCCTCCTTACCAGGAATCTTGATTTTAAGAGGAATAACACTAAGGGACAGTATTTAGTCAAATGCTGTAATGACACAACCCTTGCCTGGAGCCCATTCAATCTGAAGGGACCCAGGCACGGAAGCAAAGGAGCTGTGGAAAGAAGGGAGGAGATTCCAGGCAATGATGAGAAGGGTAAACCAGTCTAAGCATGGGTGCCCATCAGCAAATTGCCCCCAAACCAAGCAATACAGGAAGTTGTCTGATATGTCTACATCATTAGGTGAAAAATTTGGAACTGGCAGGGTCCCAAGAAGTTCCTCTAGATTACTCACTTTAGAAAGGGGCAAACCAGGCTCAGACAGGAGCAATGACTCACCCCCAGTACCCCGTTGGGTCTGGGGACCCAGTCATATTCACACTCACCGATGCCCTGACTGTGCTAAAACTATACTGGGGACTTGAGGATGGGGAGACAACCCAGAGAAGATGATGGGAAGGGAAGCAGATTTCAGGGTGGCCTTATTGAGTAGAAATGCTGATATCAAGGAAAAATGGCAGATAGAGCTAGGGGCAAGGTAAAGGTCAAGGTTTCACAACAAATGGGGATAGGAGACAAGGACATCCAAGGCCCCACTGGGGTTTTCCAGCCAGGAGATTGGGAGGTTGAGGGCACAATTGGGAATAATAAAGAAGCCAGAAGAGTGAGCTGTAAGTGGAATGATCTCAGATAGTGAATAAATCCTATTCTTAGCTCCAGCAAGAAAAGGTATCTACTGGATCTCAGATAGGCAGGCTGGAGACCCAGCTATGGAAATTCCTCTCAGAAGTAGATCAAGGAAGTCAGAGGAACAAGCAAGGGATGAAATGCATCATGTAATGTGGCCTAGGAGGAAAAGAAACTGGTATATGTAAGTACCCCTGACACTCATGTGGTGGTGCGCAGACTCACCTCATCTTGGCCATATCCACCAGCACCTTGTTGGTAGCCAATAAAGCTGGAGGGATGTCCTTTTCACTGGCCTGCTTCTGCCTCGCTTCCATCAATTTGCAATACAGTGCAGTCTGGACAAAAGATAAATCACAAGCCTTACAAGTCTCAAAAAAGTATACTCAAATAAAAAAAAGTCTGCCCATAGAGTTGGGCCTCAGCCAGCACATGTCCAGAATATGGACAGATAATGCAATAAAGGAAGTTGTCTGATGTGTCTATATCATTAGGCAAAAAATTTGGAGCTGGCAGGGTCCCTAGAAGTTCCTCTAAATACCTCACTTTAGCAAGGGGCAAACCAGGATTTGACAGGAGCAATGAATCTCAGACTTGCAAAGGGCCACTCCATGCAGAACAACCTCTAGTCCACCTGAAAAGGAGTCATCCAGTCCTTGCCCAAAGATCTAGACTAGGAGTTCTCAAACCATAGCCCATGGCCAGATGCAGCCCGCTGAGGATGTTTATATAGCCCGCCAGGTTATGGCAAATGGGCTGAGGGGTGGAGACAGAGTGTGAGGTTTTGTTTTTACTATAGTCCGGCTCTCCCACAGTCTGCGGGACAGTGAACTGGCCCCCTATTTAAAAAGTTTGAGGACCACTGATCTAGAGCAAGGACCCCACCCCCATCACACACTGACATGGTGGGACTGCAGAAACACCAATATCACATGGGCATAATCATGGAGAGATTTTAGTGAATGCTGACATAATACTTTCCATATTGACAGTGGACCAGTCCCCTCACCCCTCCAGGCCTCAGTCTCCTCCAAATTGTAGAATGAAAGGTTTGACTCTCTTATGACCCGTTAGACAATGACAGAAAATAGTGGTGCAAACATTAGCAATCCTTTTTATTACAGATGATCCAATAGGCTCAGGGACTGTCCATTGTCACCAAGCCAGTCACAGTGGGACACAGATATTCTGTGCCAAGGAATAGCTTCCCTTCCTCACCCTGATTTACCTGAAACTGCTGCTCTTTGGATGAAACAGATTCTGGGGAGTTACAGGAACCAGGAACAGGAAGAGGAAGAGGAAGAGGCTTTGCTGGTGATGCTGGCCAAACTCTACATGATTCAAAGGAAAAACAAAAACAAAAACGAGGTGAGAGCAAGGTGAGCCCTTCATTCCTTTGGCAGCTATTTTCCTACCAATTCCATTAACCAAAGCTCCCTGCTTAGATACCACTGCTTTTTTGTGACTACGGAAATCCAGTAGGTAGGCATGTGGATGACATTCAAAATCATCTGTCACCAAAAAGCAGCTTTTATATTAACAAATGATGAGCATTTCATTGTCAACTCCTTCACAGAGGAAAGAAAATGTCTTAGCAAAAGTCAACGGAGTGGAGACTCAAAGCACTGAGGAAGAAATAAGGAAGAAGCTCAACATGAGTATTTAAATGAGATTCGCCTACTTGAATTATCCTCTAGTCTGACATTTATCAAGCAATTACTAAGCACTCAAGTCCATTAATATACTCAATCTTCCAAAAAAAAGACCCTGGGAACTGATCTCTCTCTACAGGAAGGACTGTCTCCATTTTATAGAGGAAGAGTCTCGAAGTAATTTATATTAGTGTGGAGAAAAATAGAGTGAAATCAAAATATACAGTTCATGAACTTTAAATTTATGTAGACTTAGGCCCTTGAACTAGAGGAAAGAATCATTCAATTTAAGGAATTCTGGGGTATTACAGTACTATCATGGTCTAGTAAGCGAAACCCAGGGACAACTAAAAATGAATTCAAACAGCAATTTTGTACAGTGTGAGATTTGATTCTGATTGACTCTTCTCCTTCTTCCCCTTGAGATTCTAGCCTTTTTTCCCTTTGGATGAATGTTATCCTTCTTTCTAACTCTGCATAGTCTGCATGGTATTGCACAGATAAAGAAATGCATCTAGGCCCTACAGTCACAGGGCCTGGTCAACAGGGTGGCCTCTTGTTCCAATGATTCTGTAGGCCAATTGTCCCATAATTCTTGACCTCTAAATGTAGGCTAATTTCCTTGGCCTTGAGACACTGATCACTCCCAAATCTCTTCCCTTTTTCATCTCCTTCACTAACTTCCTCCAAGAGAAGGCCTATGGGCTCCTTGTCTAATCTCTCCTGATAATCTTGTTCCATCTATCCATCTATCTCTTAACCATTCTACAGCTCCCTCCCCTCCATCTTCCCCCAATCATTCATCTCACAGCTTCAAATGAAGAGTAGCCTGGAGCCCTCTAACCGGACACCCCAGCCACACTTCACACCATAAAGAACTCATCATTTCCCCACCAAGCCGGTCTCCTCCCACTTTCCTCACTGATGGCAGGGACTCCAACATGCTCCCAGGGACAAGTCCTCTTGAGGAAGGAGAAGAGAAGAAGGGTACGCTATGGAGTCCTGGACTCCTCCTTCCATCAGGCTTCATTCACTCCCTCTTTCCTGGATAACTGTAATAAGTGGTGACAATGGCTCTCATCTCTCCTCTCTACAACTATCCTCTCTGCTGATGTCTCACGTGAACTTCTCAGATCTGGGGGGAAGCTTTCCCAGGCTTCCAAGGCCAGCTGCTGGATTGTGTTCCCTTCCAAGACCCTCAGCTGTTTCCCACAACTTCACCTGTCCCAGCTGTCTTCCCCGGTCCTGCCCCCACACATAGCCCAAACCCAACAGTGCCATCACCCTGGTGCAAGCCTTCATCACTGCATGCCTGAGGGCTGGTCTCCCTGCTTCAAGTCTGTCCATCATTCACTCAGTGATCTTCCAAAAGCCTAGGCCTGGCTACTCAGTGAACTCTAGTGGTTCCCTGTTATCTCCAGGAGCAAACCTAAAATCCTCTCTTGGGCTTCTAAAGCCCTTCATATCCTGGCCCCTTTCTGTCTTTCCAGTCTTCTTATGGACTCCTTCCATATACTCTGAAGCTTAGTTCTGTTCCTTGAAAAGGACCCTCCATTTCCTAGTTCCTGCCATTTTCACAGGCCACCTCTCTGACCTGGAAGTTTCTGCCTCCTCATCGCCCATTGCTAGCTTCCCTAGAGTCCCAGTTAAATCCCACCTTCTGCAAGAAGCATTCCCAACTCCTCCTCAACCTCAGTGTTTTTCCCTCTGAGACTATCTCCAATTTAACTTGCTTGTATCTAGTTTCTAAGAAGTTGTTAGCAGGCTATCTCCCTCATTAGATTATGAATGCCTCGAGGGCAGAGATTATCATCTGCTTTTCTTGTATCCCCAGGACTTAGCATCCTGCCTGGCACATAGCAGGGGTTCATAAATGTCAGTTTACTTGACATCAAAATCATTTCCCCAAGTCACAGGTTTGCCATCCATGTCACCCCAGCCTCATAAAAACATCAGCTGCTTCCTCTTAGATAAAGACTAGAATCTGCCCCTCTCTCACTCGGTCTTCCACCCATGCTTATACTGTGCTGCCGCCCCTTTCCCCATCTGCCCATACTAAATCAGAAGCTCATGAAGGACTCAAACAGCTTTCTCTTCCTGCTTTTTGTTTCACAGTGTCCAGCAAAGTATTCTATTAAATTAAAAAATACTAAGTCAGTCAGAATAGTATAAAGTCAATCAAGGGACATCAGTGGTCCCATGATCAAAACCAGTAAAGAGAACAGCTTTGACTGGAGTAGAATTTGACCTATTTATTTTAAAACATTTATTCAATTCTTCTCCAATTAATTTGTTAACAGGAATGACTCAGCTACAGAATAAACACTGATTACAGAATCTCCATCAAGTGAGAAACTGCTCACAAAATCATAGACAGTCTGAAGGCTTTTCAGAGGCCTTCTAGTCCAGGCTCCTAATTTTACAGAAGAGGAAACTGAGACATAGGAAGACAGGTGTCTGCCCAAGACTATACAGAAAACAAAGGGGGCAAAGCCAAGACTTGAAATCTAGTCCTCTGGCCCCCAATTCAGTGCTGGTTCAGCTGCACCACCCCATGAAGGAAATTAGACCAGAGCAAGACCCCTCATTTCAGCTTCTGATGGGCTCATAAGAAAGGAAGGGGAGAAGAAATGGTTATGTGAGAAAGAAAAAATCACTGAGAATTTGGTGCTAAACCATTCAAAGGCCCAGCTAACCAAAGAGTGATCTATGAGATTGTCAAATCCCTCCTATCAAGTCAACAAGCATTTATTAAGCACCTACTCTGTGCCAGGCCCTGAGATAAGTACTGGGATAAATACAAAGAAGGGCAGAAAATACTTCTTATACTCAAAGAGCTCAAACTCCAATGAAAAAGACAACATACAAATAGCCATGAACAAATAAGCTATAGACAAGATAAACTGATAATCAGTTTAGAGGAAAAGCATTAGAATTAAGGGGATCACAAAACTACTCTGAAGGATTTATGATGAAAAATGCTGTCCATAGCCAGAGAAAAAACTGATTGTGTCTGAATTCAGACTAAAGCATACTCTTTTTTTTACTTTATTTTTCTTGAATTTTTTTTTGTGGGGGGTGGGGGTGGGAGAAGACTATGTTTTCTTCTGCAATGGAAAATGTTTTGCATAACTTCACATGGTACTTAATGAGGGAGGAGGAGGTGAGAAAGAAAGGAGAGAATCTGGAACTCAATGTTTTAAAAAGCAAAAGTAAAAAGTTGTTTTACATGTAACAGAGGAAAATAAAAATATTAAAAGATAAAATTAAGATGGCTCCCAATACTCCTATAGAAGGTAGAATTTTAGCTGGGACCTGAAGGAAGGAACAGGGCAGAGAGGAGGAGAAAGAGCAGCCCAGAGATGGGGGCACAACCAGAAAAAAAATGCCAGGAATCAAGAGATAAGAGGGTCTGGTGAGATGAACAAGGTCAGTGCTATTGGATCATGAGTATTGGGCCAAGGAAAAGTGGGGGAAAGGGGAGAGGGGCAAAGTATAAAAAAATTGGAAAGGTGAGATGGGGGCAGGCTATGAAGAGCTTTAAAAGCCAAAGAAGCATTTCATATTTGATTCTAGGGGTCAATGGAGTTAAGTGAGATGGGAGTCCTAGACTATGATTGGTCAGACTTTTGCTTAAAGATTAATTCACTCAAATGGAGGATAGACAGAAGTGGGGAGAAGCCTGAGGTAGGCAGATTCCCAGCAGCTAGTACAATAATGCAGGTATTAGCAGCATCAGGAGAGCAGGGTATACATATGAGAGATGCTACAGAGGTAACCTCAACAGATCTTGGCTACAACTTGGATATTGGGGCAGCGGGGGAGGGGAAGAATCTCACCCCCAATGAGGAGTGAGGAGTCCAGAATGACAACTAGGCTGGGAGCCCAAAAGACTATGAGATGGGTGATTCTCTTCAGTAATAGAAAAATTATGAAAACAGGAGAGTTTAGAGGGAAAGATGAGTTCAATTTTAGACATCTTGAATTTAAGCTAGCTACTGGACATCCAATTTGAGATGTCTAAGAGGCATCTGGAAATGCAAGACTGGAGGTCAGCAGAGAGATTAGGGCATAGGTGATTCCACATCCAAATGAGCTGAAGTCATCATAGGAAAGAGAACAGAGTGAATAGGACCCGGTACAGAACCTGAAGACACATCAACAGTCAGAGGTGTGAGCTGATAAGGATCCAGAAAAGGAGTGATCAGATAGGCAGGATGAAAACCAGGAGAGAGGGATTCCCCAAACCCAGAGAGAAGAGATTATCACGGAGGAGACCATAATCAAGTGTCAAAGGGCTAAAGAGAGGTTGAAGAGAAAGAATTGAGCAAGCTGATAAGTTATTTAAGTCATAACTCTTCATGATCCCTTTGGGCATGTTCTTAGCAGAGATCCTGGATTTGTTTGCCATTTCCTTCTCCAGTTCATTTTACAAATGAAGAAACTGAGGCAGAGTTAAGTGACTTACCCAGGGTCACTCAGCTAGGAAATGTATGAGGTCACATGAGTCTTCCTGACTTCAGGTCTAGCTTCTTTTATATTTTTCTAATAATTAATGATTTAAACTTATTTTTTCAATGTGACTATTAATAGCTTTCTTTCTCTGAACATGTTCATATCCTTTAACCATTTATTAACTAGGAAAATATAAATTCTCTACATATCTGATAAATGAGATCTTCATTTGAAAATGTTTACAGAAGTAAAATTCCTTTGGATTTGGCCAACAAGAGATTACTAGTATCTTTACGGAAAAAAAATTTATCTTCACTGGATCGATGAACCTGGGAGCCAGACTGCAGACAGAAGTAAGAGAATTATAATCAAGTTAACAAATGTTTAAATTTTTTTTAAAAATAAGATGAATTATTCAAGAGGAAACTTCTCCTAGATTCTATATAACAGAATACCAGGTGTTTGAGTCCCAAACTATCAAAGACTATGTAAGCTAAAGTCCTATTTTACATGAGAAACTAATGCTTGGAGTTTAAGAGATGAACCCTTAACTGAACAGCTTCCAAGGTCCAGTATTAGTCACGTTATTTGACCATTAAAAAGATTCTGTCTCCAGGCTTCAGCACCAAGAATCCTTCAAGAGAATAGGTTCCTCAGCCCTAGAACCCTCCACTCCAATCCACCCCCCTTCCCCAAACACCTCCACCATAATCATTGGACCCAGATCCACCTGGCCTTACCAGGAGCACTCACAGCCAGATTGGGACATTCTTCTCTGACTGAGAAGTCATCTCCTCAGTCTGTCTCATCCCTCACATTGCTGATGAGGTGATGGGCCAAGAACCAAAGGAAAATTCCATCTTGACCTGAGACATGCCTTTGGATCATGACCCCAAGCTCCAACTCCCATCATCTGTAGGCTCTCACTTGATACTGCTAAAGGGATAGCCTACTCCAGGAGCCAAAGCTAATGCTACCAGAGCAGTGTCACAGGACCCCAGAAGCCAAGGGGCCAGTCCCAAACTAATAGGACTTTCCCCAGCCTACAGCTAATCAAATTCCAATTCATGTCCCCTCAGTCCTTAAGTTTCAGAGACCCTGTGCAGCAAGGCCAAAATGTAGACCGAAGGCCCTGAGGAAGAAGGCTTGGAGACTTTTCTTCTCATGGATAAAGCCGTCTCTGATGGTCCCTGCTCTGCAGCCAGTCCTCTGCCCCTTAAAGCACTTGACCTCTGATGGAAACTCAATATTCCAGAAGTCCTGGTCCCAGTGCTTTGTCCCATCAGAGAACCATAAGGAGATGGCCTGAGTAGAGTGGTCTCCTTGCCCCTAAATTTGCAGCTCTCCATTTACCAAGTGTCTAAATCAGAGGAATGGTGTCTAACACCCAGGTGTCTTCACTTAACAAGGTGGACCCTTCATCAAAAGATTCCTGAACTAAATATATTTGGTTTTCTGGCTTTCCAGTAGAACTTTACTAAACAAAATTTTCATCAAAAACGATGCAGGTCCAGAACAAGGCATTCCTACTTCCCTATTTCCTAAGTACAATGACTTCTTTAACAGTCCTAAAATTAGGAGCTTCCAGTTCTCTCTAATATAGTTTTTATGGAAAGAAGGATGAAGAAAGGAAGGATGGAAGGGAGGGAGGGAGAGAAGAAAGAAAGGAAGGGAGAGAGGAAAGAAAGGGAGGGAGGGAGGGAAGGAGGGAGGATAATTTTGATTACATTAAATTAAAAAGGTTTTGTACAAACAAAACCAATGCAGCCAAAATTAGAAGGGAAGCAGAAAACTGGGAAACAATTTTTTACAACCAATGCTTCTGATAAAGGCCTCATTTCTAAAACAGATAGAAAACTGAGTCATTTATAAGAATAAAAGTCATTCCCTAATTAATAAATGGACAAAGGATATGAACAGACAATTTTTAGGTAAAGAAATTAAAGCCATTTTTAGTTATATAAAGAAATGCTCTAAATCACTATTGATTAAAGAAATGCAAATTAAGATAACTTAAGATACCACTTCACACTTACCAGTTTAAGATGACAAGAAAAGATAATGATAAATGTCGGAAAACTGGGACACAAATACATTGTTGATGAAGTTGTGAACAGATCCAGCCATTCTGGAGAGCAATTTGAAATTATGTCCAAAGGATTATCAAACTGTGCATACTCTTTGATTCGGCAATGTCACAATTAGATCCCAAAGCAATCAAAAGAGGGGGAAAGACTCACATTTGCAAAAATGTTTATAGCAGCTCTTTTCATAGTGGCAAGGAAGTGGAAATTAAGGGAATACCCATCAGTTGTGAAGTGACTGAATAAATTATGGTATATGGAAGTAATGGAATATCATTGTTCTGTAAGAAATAAGCAGGCTGATTTCAGAAAAGCCTGGAAAAACTGAGTGAAATGAGCAGAACCAGGAGAACATTGTACACAATAACAGTAAGATTATGTGGTGATCAACTATGATAGACTTAGCTCTTCTTAGCAATGTGGTGTTCCAAGACAATCCCAATAGACTTGGGATAGAAAATGCCATCAACATCCAAAGAGAGACTGAATGTAAATTGAAGCATAAAATTTTTCCCTTTTGTTTGTTAGCTTTTTCTTTCTCATGCTTTTTCCCTTTTGTTCTGACTTTTTTCTGTTGTTGTTGAGACAATTGGGGTTAAGCGACTTACTTAAGGTCACACAGCTAGGAAAAGTTAAGTGTCTGAGGCCTGACTTGAAATCAGGTCCTCCTGACTTCAGTACTCTATCCACTGCATTATCTAGCTGCCCCAGTTTTTCTGATTTTTCTTGCATAACATGACAAATATGGAAATATATTTTAAAATATTATACATTTATAACCCATATCAGATAGCTTGCTATCTGGGATTATAGAACAAGTAAAGAAAAGGAGGGAGAAAAAAATTGGAACACAGAATATTATAAAAATGTGGAAGGTCCTTTAAATGGGCGGCCACAGTGCAAGAGGAGATTGAGTGGCCCAGAAGTAATTTCTGTAGATACAGGACTGCCCTGTGGGTGGGATCCTAGCAATATTGAGATAGCTTTGTAATGAGTGATGGCTCTCTTGCTGGTTGGCTGTGTGTGTGACCTCACAGGCCCCTTATAAGCCCACTGCAGATAGCAAGTCGCTCTCTTTAACCTGGCTTCCTAGCCTGGGGTAGCCGAGCCAAGCTGATGGATAACCAAGAGAGGTAAGGAGTTTGGTAGTGAACACATGGGTCTTCAGACTAGGCGTTCACTAGGGAGTTAACAAGTCAGGGCCTTATGTGAGTAGGTATAATAAAGGCTTTTAAGATTACACGTGGCTGTTCTTGAGCATGTTACCGGTTATTAAACTATAGATTCAAGAAATCGTGGCCAGAGACCTTTGAAGGCCTCAGAGGAGGCGAGCCAGGTAGAGTTGACACTGCAAAGGTCAGTGGTCAAAGGTACTCTGGTGGGCCTAGGACAGACTAGTAATTGTAACTGCTAGGAGAGCATATTACAAAAATGAATGTTGAAAACTATCTTTACATGTATTTGGGAAAAATAAAATATTGTTGAGAATAAAAAAACTATTATCTCTTATTAGGATTATTTTTTTCCCAGACAAAATATTATCAATAGTTTTACAAGAATACATCCTCTACAACATTTCCTGGTTTAAAGATATTCAAATCCCATAAAAATATAAATTATGAAAGTGATTAAATTAAATTAAAATTAAATTAATTAAAGTAAATTAAATTAATTTAAAAAAAACTTTAATGCATTTAGAAACACACACACACACACACACACACACACACACACACCAGTACCAATTAACCATGAAGAATAACAGCCTAGAACTCCAACTGTTTGAAACTTTGAATCACTTAAATAATCTTTCTTTACTCACTGCCCACCACCTCCCATTCCCCAAGATAAGCTCTCTTTGTTATTTCAACTTTCGCATGAAAAAGCAGAAAAACCAATACTTTACTCAGGAGAGCTCCTATCAGCCTGACCTCTCCAAAACTGACCCAACCATGAAAACTGATGTCACCAGCCTTGGGAACAAGCTCAACTAATCAAAGTCTCTAAAAATAATTTCAAACAGAATAAAACATAATAAAGTTCTAATGAAGAATAAATTGAGCAAAAGAATTCACTGATCCCCCAGTTAAACAAGACCAAGGCTGTAATTAAACGTAGAATATATTAATGAATTTATAAGTATCATTAAAATTAACCTCTAAAAATTACAACAAAAACACTCAATGCCAAGAAGCAAAATGAGTATATAGCTTCTCAAAAAAATCTAATTTATAACTTTAATTGCAAACCTGATACTGTCTATAGCTTTTTAGCACATAAACATGTTAAAGCTTTAAAGCAATTTCTGTTCTTATTAACTTTAATTAATAAGACACTTCTAAACTTTTATTCAGCCTGAGACCTCTGTTAACAGTATAGAACCGGAAGGGACTTTAGACATCACCTCTTCCTAAGCCCAGATTACAATCGATGGAAGCAAAAAACAGTGTGGGAGAGGGTACTGCAGAAGACTGCACAGGAAGCAAGCAGCAAAACCAGCACTCGAAGCCAGGTCTTGTTTTTCCAAATCCTTCGTTGCCACATTCCATGAACAGATTTCCCCTCTTGCATTCCCTCAAGAAATACTGGGCCCCCAACACCCCACAAGACTCCAAGAGAGAGAGAAGCCATGCTCTGGTGCACCTGTGTCAAATTACCACCACCCTACTTCCACCCCTCCCCCAGTCCATTCGTTCTCTTCCTTGGAGAAAATCCCAGACCACAGAAATACAAATTTAGAGAGTGTTCCCTCTGGATTTCAAACTTGGTTCTTTTATGTCACTTTTCTCCAATCAAGACAAATTACAAGTTTAGTTCCAGAGCTAATCTTCTCGATGGATACAAAGAAAGAGCCAAAGAGAAAAACTTCCCTCTGACTCTTTTAAACAAACTTCCTTCAAGGAAGTTGACCTTCTAATAGAGGAACCCTGTTCTACAAATGCAAATCTTATTGTAATATTATTCACAATAAAACCTGTTAGGTTAAGTGTTAAAATAATTCTGATTCAGACAATCAGCCTTGAGCTCTTCACAAACTCAATAAAACCCAAACTTCAATGTCAGCTCCACCGATGACAGCTTATACTCTCCTCTCAAGGATAATATTTGCTTTTTTTTTTTTTTTCAAGCCTATTCAGCCAAATCTCTGAAGAGCTCAAGAAGGAGTTGAACAAATTATTACAACTGATAAAAAAGGTTACAATGGTCTCCCTTTCAGCATATGAAAAGGAGAAAATATATGATTTCCCCACCATCTGAGTCTTCTTTAATAGGAAGATGCTGGTCTCAGCACTGCACTCAGCCATTTGTCTTGCTATCAATAGCTTCATCCAACTGCCTCTCCCAACCTATATCCTGCTTCCCCATCCCTTGCAGTCTAATAAGTGTATGGGTTATAACCTAAACATAGCAAAAACAAGCATTTCACATACTGTGAAATAATAATGTTGAAATGACTTATTAACAAAAAAACTAATGAAAAAATTAAAAAAAAAAAAATGAACCTTGGTTTTAGTAATTTCCTTGGACACAGATCTTCATTGGCATGAAGGAGGAGCGTCTGGGATGACTTATCAGTGGCTTTATCCAGCCAGATTCTACCCTATAAAACAAAACCTTCAGTCAGACAATAAATATTTAGTATATGTCTGTTGTGTGTAAAGTTTTGACAATAAGCGTGTACTGTATACCTACTATACAGTGTTCTGTATTAAGCAGTTTTGTATTAAGTAAAACAAAGTAAAAACAGTCTCATATTCTAATAGAAGAGGTCCATTTAATATATTTTGTGTGAGAATATAACATAAATATAACAGAAAGGTCAACTTTTACTCTTCTTACCTTCTTTGAAAGAACACAAATTTTGGCAAATTTCTTGGATCCTGACTTTTCTTCTAAAAAACCTTCTGAAATCAGCTGCCGAGCCAAAGCCTTCCACCAGCTCTCCAAATGGTCCTTGCCACCACCAAAGAGACAATGATGGCGGAAGTTATCAGGTAGACGTTGCGAATTCTGAAATTAGGAGGAAAAATCAACATCTACACATTTTTCTTTACTTACAGTAGACAAAATACTTATTTCCTCAAATAGACAAGAGAAACAGGCTAAAATTCTCTTGGGGTGGGTGACTTGTCTTGAGTGGCTTGTGCTCCTAAAGACTTGTGACTTTGGCAGATTCCAAGAGTATATCCCCAGCACTACTGTACATCACCTCCAGGCCAGTTTTCTGACATATAAAGGAAAGATGATTGAAACCCACCATCTGACCAAAGCCAAGAAGTTCACTCCCATAATATTTCATTTCTATTTTTCTTGCGTTCAGGAATTAAACAGTTAAACTGACCAAGCCCTACAATCAGTGAGGGCTCCACATAAGCCAGCTTAGAATAGTAAAATGTAAGATGCCAAGAATAACCAAAGTTCTGAACTACTCCAAGAGAAGAATGGGGCAATGACCAAGGAAGGCAAACAAACCTGAATGCCCAAACTCATATTTTTCTTCTGTCTTCCATGCCAAGGAGAATAACCTTTGGACCACAGAGGATAGGACCAAAAGGACTAAGAAGAAAATTCACAGCCAGCAAGGAGATAATATAAGCATACCTAGATGTCCTGAATGAAATCAAGTCATCAGCCCCAGACTGTCTGTGACTGCTAAAACACCCGAGGTTAATGACCTCAAAAAGATTGGGAGACAAGAACTCAAAAAGCAAAATGTTGTCCCCAAGACTCCATCATCACCTGCCTTCCCCATCAGGCAGGACAGGGGACATGAAGCTTCTGCCCAGCCAGCTGCAGCTTGTCCTCTCCATGATCTCACATGGCCCATGCTCTTCTTCAGGTCCTTGTTACATCTCGCCTGGACTATTAATGAGTTATTGCTTACTCTCCTTTCATCACATCTCTTTATTCTCTAATTTATCCTTTCCCAGCTAGTAAATAAAATTTCCTAGGACATAGATCTAACTAGGTCATTCTCCTCCTCAAAAAAATCCAGCTACTCCCTAGTGCCTCTACTTAATACAGTAGTATTAAAATTCTTTCACCTTCACCTAGTATTTAAAATTTCTCTTAAGTCTGATTTCATCCTCCTATTCACCACTCACATTATTCCTCTTCGTATACTGGGTACTTCAGCCAACCTGCCTCATCAGCTTCTCCCTAACAATGACAGTCAATCCCATTTCCACACCATTTACATGGAAGAGAGGTCCTGCCACCTGTGCAATACCCCTTTTTGCCTTTTACAATCTTACTTCAGGTTTCAGTTCAAGGCAGTTCAAGCTGATGCCCTCAGTTCATGCCAGTGTTCAGTTGCACTCCAATGACCTTGAGCTTACTCACTGGCTATATCCTTCAAGGACAAGGTTGCTCTGTTCCCAGAGCTCTGTGCAGAAGACCTCCTCCAGGCTACAGCTTCCAACCTGGATGGAAGACCGTGGGTGACAAGCCATCTTAAGGAAGACTCTTGTGGATTCCTAGAATTGCATGTTCTTCTATTATCTTTAGTTCTGCATGCTTGGACCATCTCAATCCTATTCTGATCCCAGGCTGATTCAGTCTCCTGCAGTGGTTGCTACGTCTCTTTGACCCACTAAGTTCTTAATAAGCACCCAGATAGACTGCTGATGAGATCGTGTTTTTGTTTTTCTGAAAGCACCACTTCCTCTTTACCTTTTATGCTTTCTTCCAAGTGCACAGACATCAGGAGTCACCAGCATCAGGAACATCAAATGGGAAGACCACTGGACTCTAAGCTAGATGATCTGCACTAGAGTTCCAATCTAGCTAACTAGCTGTTGTGATCATTCACATGTTCTTAAACTTCTCTAGTCGAGTTTCATCATCTGTCAAATGAGGCTTATGAAGTACCTCAAATTCTCTCATAACTACTGAACCTTGGGCAACCATCTTTGTCTTAGTTTCTTCTTCTGTAAAATGAGAAGGAAATGGAAATGACAAATCACTTCCGTATCTTTGTCAAGAAAATCTCAAATGGGATCACAAAGAGTCAGCCCTGATAAATCATCTGAACAACCACCACCACCCCGTAGAGGCTTTTCTAAGCACTATTCAGCAAAAGGATACAACTTTACCATCTTACAATTGAACGAAAGAGGACAAGAACAGAACTCTCTTGGCTAATTATTTATGGACTATGAAAAAGCTTATGATTCTACAGCAGAAAACTCTCCCAAAGGTAGAAATGAAAACTGTGTTATATCCCTCAGTTTATTTCCTCACAGTTCCAAAGTTCTTTCTGCATCCTAACTCTGTCATTCAGCATATTGGTGATTCTTCCACAATTTGGGTCATCTATCAGCTTGATCAACAGGCCAACTAAGCATTCATCCACATCTTTGATAAGAAGACTGAACCAAGCAGGACCACAGACCAAAACCTGCAGCAATCTACCAGAACTGGGGTTCATGAACTTTATTTTGTTTGTTAAACAGCATTTTAATATGTATGATTGGTTTCCTTCATAAGCCTATGTTTTTTGACCTATGCATTTAAAAACATTATTTGGAGTTGAAGAGATAACAGAAGTAACCCAAGAAAAACAGGTTAAGAACTGCACTTCAAAAAAAATTTCCTATAATTGTCTGGGGCAGTATATAAAACGAATTAATTGTACTAATAGAGGGTTCCTGTACAAGCCAAAAATGAATAATCCTTAAAAGAAAGAAAAGAAAGGAATTCACACAGTTGGCAAATTATTTAAATCCTGAGGAAAAAGGCAAACAGAGTTCACAACATCAAACAATTTTATTTACCTAAGGAGGTGGAATGTGCACTATTGGAATCATAGTGGACACTTGGTATCATCATTAAGGTATAAATAAACATTAAAGGTTTGACAATTAACTTATATTCCACCATTAATAATAGTCTACAAAGACAGATGTGGTCTTGTCTATCAAAATAATATGTGTATACACTCAGATTTATTCTAATTAGGAAGACAATTTCCTGAATTCCCAAAGAATTAAAAGTTAAAATTTTAAAATAATCATCCAAGCTATTATGGCAATACTTTCCAGAAAAATCAAACTTGCCTTGGTTTTATAGCAAACAGTGGGTTGCTGCTATATGACATTTTCCTTAGTTATTAAGTGGCTTTTTAAAAAAGATTCTAAATCTCTGTCTAGCAAGGGTGGTATAAAATTTCACAAAGGATAACTTTTTAAATTGAAGACTCCCAAAAGGACTTGTCTGACTCCGTTTTCAAATAACAGGTGAAATCTGATCTCTCCTGGGAGCCCTTTCAGTTTTGTCTAAGAGCCCACTTACATTCATCAAGGACACAACCAGCTTATACCAAATTAAAACCAAGATAATTTAACATGTCATACTCCAATTGGGCTACGTGGACTTTAAGGGTAAAATGGACAAGTGGGCCGTTTAATAGGATTTTTCAAAGACACTCAAAATGTTCTCAAATCTTAATGGTATTTCAGAGAGGGAATGAGTTTCACATAAATTAAATAAAATGAAAACTAGAAAGTTACAAGTCTGTGACACTCCTACCCTGCTCATCTCCTCATATAGTTTCCTGGATTACCACCCAAATAGACCTGGGCTGGGACATCAAGCTCCCCATTCCTGCAGACTTTAAGCAGAAAAAAATCTAAAGTCATGTCAGCCTCAAATTAAAAGAAATTCTTGTTCAAATGTTTAAGAAGGTGGTACACATCCAAAGCAAGTGCTTATAAATATACTTTTTCCTAAAACACAAACAAAAACCTATTGCCTTGCATGACCTCATGTTAGGCTCTCTTTCCCACTTTCTTGAGAAGGAAAGGAAAAGGGAACAAGCATGTGTTAAGCTTTGAATATGTGCCAGACATTGCTTTACAGCTATTATCTCACTTGATCTTCACAAAAACCTGAGAGGGAGGAGCATTATACACCTAAGTTACTTTTATAGCTAAGTGACTTGCTCAGGATCAGATGGCGAGTAACTGTGTGAGGCTGGATTTGAATCCAGAGCATCTTCCTGACTCCAGGCACAGCACTCTATTCACTGCATCACTTGGTGGTCTAACATTAAAATAATCCAGTTAACAAGGACTACAAAATGTTGCCAAAGAATGCAAAACTACATTTCACAGGATTAAGTTTTTGCTAAAAAGTGCCAAGTACATACTTACAGATTACTGATCTGACTGACAAGTATCCATTAATTACTACTTTTCAGCAGAACGCACCTAGTAGTTTTCAATCTAACAGTGCAAACTGCACCAGTCCCTGGGCATCCTGAAAGTGAACTTTTCTTAATAGTCCCAAGGAGATTGGCTCTGAGGATTCCCCCATCAGCCAGAGATCAAGGTGGCAGGAAAGACCCCAGGTGGGGACAGAGACTGAAGCCCCCTTGGCGATGAGTCACAGGAGCACATATGCCAAGGAAAAGCAAGGGCCTGGCCAGAAAGACAAGCCCTCCCTCGCCAAGAACAGGCTGAGCGACAACATGCCACGCCCCTCCAGGGATGCTGAGGGGTGGCAAACAGCAAATGCGATGGCAACCGAGGAGGTGGGTACTTACCGATCCTCGAAGAAATAAAACTGGGACCCCAATTCCAAACTTCTCTCCTAAGCTGTACACTGCAAACAGCAGCTTGTAGGCCTGTGGCCCAAAGTCCTGCAAGCGTTCCTCAGAGTCATCACTGGAATGAGGGTCGTTCAGTCTGAAGACAGAGACACATAGTGAATTTACACATCTAGGAAATCCAAAACTAGATTCAAACTGAATCAGGGAGGACAACAGAAATTTTTAACAACTGCTAAGGGAACATGGCAGCATGTGTCATATGACTGGGGAACAACTTGATGATGGAAGACTGTGATATTGATGATGATGATGATGATTATAGAACTCTCATAGAAAATTCTGAGGCTTTCAAAGATCTAGCAGATGACCATGATGTGAGGGAGGCTGCCCCATGACTATAGTCCCATTTTCAGATGAGAAAATTAAGGCTAGTGGCAAGTACCCAGAAGTAACAGCCAAAGAGAGCAACTCCTCTCTTTAACTCAGTTTTTATCTGTTAAATACAAGAATCAAGTTCCATGTTTTCTCAGATCCTTTCCCTTCCAGTAATAATTTTATCCTGCTCAAATGGCAAAAAAGAACAGCCAGAGTAACTATACACAACATAAAGTTTTCTTGAAAAGTCAGAGGGAGATTTTAAATTGCCCCAAAGGGCTAAAGGAGTCTAATGGCCACAATTCTGAGAGACAGAAAAGCAAAAGGAAATCATGGCCAAGAAAGCTGGCTTTTTGCAAGGAACATGCTGACATGATGAAATGCTTTTTTTTTTTTTTTTTTTTTAAAGGCTATTTCATGTTCAATCCTCTTTCTGATCTACGATGAATATGGAAAAAATTCTCATCACATCTGGTGTTTATGGAGTCTAGAATGGTTTTTATGAAGTGAAAGAGCTTAGGAAGGAAAAATCTGGGTTTCCAAATAAGCATTTATATACCACTCTAAGGTTTACAAAGCATATTCTGTCACTGCATCTGTGTTTTCAAAAGCTACATTTGCTTATTTTAAGAGTTAAAGGAGTTTAGATATTTTTTAAAGAAATGAAAATGAACATTATGTTAAAGACAGCCAGCATGCCAACCAGCAATCATTAATGCCTTATTTCTTACTAGGCAGGTGATACTGGGACATAGGGATGGTACTTTCCAAAGTGACCGAGAAAAGCGCTCACCTGGCCTGACAGTTGTCACAACACTGCTCTGTTCCCATAATGCCCAAGGAGGCCTTTCGGAGTTGTCTATCTTCAAAATGAGACAAGATGATTCTACCCAAGAGGTAATAGAGAATTCAATGAATGAACCAAAACTGACATGTTGAATTCATTACTAAAAATGAGGTGAAATCACCACTGATTGACTCACAGGGGAGGTCATTATACAGCTCTGATTCATAAGTCAGTAAAACAGCTTAAGACTCTGATATACACAGAAGCATGACAACAATAATTCAGTGCAGCATCAAGGTTTATCCTTGTACATGCTGAGCACGGCAACCTTCAATAAAACCCCACCCACTTACTTCCGCCTGCATCTGCTGGATTGAAGGTACTTCTCTAATTGTCTCATCATCTTCAATTTGTACCGTCGAAAGTCTACATTCTGTATTTCACCAAGGAGGTGCCTGTCAGTTAGAAATAAAGAATGAAGACCAAAAAATGAAACTTGACCATTAATTTCTAATGATAGGCAGATTCTATTCAGGGGGAAAAAGGAAGTTTCTTTCAGAGTGTGCACTAAGTGATAATTGTCAACTCTAGTTAGATTATTCAAAAGGAGAGCCATCATTTCTTTTTTTTATCATTAATTGTGCCATCAACTGAAATGGGTTTCTGTTTTTTGGAGGCAGTCAGGGAGGCAGTGTACCATGAGTCACATTTGAATTTAAGTTCTCCTGATAGTGGGCCAGAGCTCCATCCACTGCACCACACATGGGTTCCTCTTATATACCATATATGGCCCTTCAGGAAAAATACACAGTATGAAATCCATTAAATACACCCATCCTGCTCTTTACCTGTTGAAGCTTATGTCTGCAGGAGCCCAGAGCACATGGCAAGCACTGGGCAGGCCATCGCGGCCAGCCCTGCCCATCTCCTGGTAGTAAGATTCCATTTCCTTGGGAGCGCCATAATGGATGACTTTCCGGATGTCTGCTTTGTTAATCCCCATGCCAAAGGCAACTGTTGCTATGACACACTGAGAACAAGAACACCATGGCAATTAGTTTAATGCTGCTAACCTCACAGTGAGGCTTCTGGGTAAATATGTTCATGAATAGAGATGAAAAGGTTAATAATAAACCTAAAATCACCCATTTAAATTTCCTGCCTAGATGTCTAAAAGCATTTCTGTACAATAGACAGCTCAAAGGCCAAACTGGAGGCTGCTCTTCCTGGCCCTCAACCTGTGTCAGATGGGCAGGTGGAAGACTTCCCAGAATACAGACGTACTGTCCAGACAAGCAATGCCCTGGACATGCCACTGACTCATTGGCCTGAATCAAACATGGCTCTGGAGATGAATCTATGCCCATCGGGAACTTGAATTGAGCTAATTATGATGCAGTCTGGCCTGAGTAGTTCTGAGGAAGGACCTACCAAGGAATGAAATGAGATAGGAAGAGGAGAAAAAACTATGCAAGGGAAACGACAATTGAACAAATGGGCCCCAAAAAGCATAGGAAATGAGGAAAGGATCTAGAAAAGGTGCTAAGATTTTTGCCCAAAGACACATGTGGATTCACACAACACTTCATATTGCTGCAAAGTAGGTACTGGATGACTGGGGGATAAATGCTAGAGCATGCCATTACAGAATGGAGAAATGGCTTTTGCATGACTTCTCTTTTTTTTCTTAAACCTAATGCATTTAATGTTAACATCTGAGTGTTGAATCCTTGGGATATTTTCTTCAACAAAGAGCAAACTTCATTTTAAACATATCTGGCTCGCAACTCATAGCCAATGACCACAGGATCTTTCCATCTAACCTTCCTATATGGGATGTTTCTCAACATCACAATGTAAGCTCCCTGACAACAGAGGCTGTCCTTCCAGAACTTTGCCCAGCACTTGGCAAATAATGTTCCATTAAGGTTTTTTAATTTATTCTTGTTGTATTGTTATAATTCTCATTTCAACTAAACATAACCATAAGAAAATGTGGTTTCCTGATCACTGTCAGATTTTGGATGCAAGTAACAAATATGCACATAAAAAGAAGAGGTGCTAACAATAGCAAAGGCAGAAGAAATTTTTTTTAAATAAAGTAGAGCTACAGATCAAAGGCAAATAAAAACAACCGAGTAGTTACTTTCTTTCTAAAACTAAGATTTTGAGCACCTCAGCTTCCTCTCTGACTTTGTAGAGCCTAAATGATGAAAAAAACTACACCAGTTCTAATGAGTAAGCTCCAGAGGAGGCAACAGGATCCAAAGTAATTATGACCCAAGAACACTCAGAGCTCCGCAAGTCCTGGAGTAACAGGCAGCCCATCCTGCTGCAGGGACAAGGGAAAAGAATGCAATGCTCAAAGAGGGACCCACAGGCCTCAACTGTCTTTCCCTGACTCCAGGAGACAATTCTACTTTCATTTGTTTCATTTTGTCCTTCTGAAACGACTTCACCCAGAGATCCAGGGAAGGCTGAGTACCTACTGTCCAAGGACCTGCCCTTATTAACTCAGTCCAGAGGAACTCTTCTCCAGGGGAGCTGCCCTAGAGGAATTTCTCCACCATAGAAGGTCCCCAAATCCTTTCTTTGTTTCAGAGGGATTGAAATCTGCTATGGAGGAGGAAGAAGAGCAAGTTTCCTACAGAAGTGACAAATCCTTGAAACAAGAGAGTCAAGAATCTCCCAAAAAGTGCAACCTTAACTCCTGAAGGAAAACAATAAAAGCCTTAACTCCCCCCAAACAAGGAAGTTATCATAGAGGCAGGATTTATCTGGAGACATAAAGAGAACAAATTGGGCCCAAATACCAGAACCCTAATGACAGTCTTAAACCTCTCCCATGACATCTTTAAGTACCAAGAGCTAAGAGGCACTTTGGACAGCGAATACCCCAAATCTTTTCACTTAACCAAGGAAGAAACTGAGGGACACAGACCCTGAACATTCTACCCAAGATCATTCAGCAGCCAGTATGTAGCAACTCCTATCCCGGAAGCCACAAGGAGCAAGCTGGGGCAAGAGGTACAAACTCCTAATCAAAGCAGCCTTTAGTGAGATCAGGATGCAGATCAGGGCACCAAAAGAAAGGAAGACACACAGCATACAACTTGCAGGAGAAGGAAAATAAAAAAGAAAGAGATCAGAGCTACCAAGAATCACACCAACCCTTAGTCAATCCAAAAGGTCCATTTCCTGTTGTTACATGCATTATAATCAGGCTTAGGAAGATCTTTTCATCTGGGAGAAGTTAACATAATCTTAAGGTCCCCAACTCCACACCTACAATCTCCACAGCCAAGAAATCCTCATTCTCCAAATAAGGAGTACTGGCTCCAGTTCCCAATACCCTTGTGAAATGAGGGTGTCATAAAAACAGAAGGAAAGCCAGATTTCTGACGCCTCTTCACAGAGAGCTCTTGGCGAAGTGAGTGAAGAGTACTTAATATCCAAAGGTCTAGGTCACCTGCCTAAAGTGCAGGAGTTCAGCAGACCCCATCTCAGAGCCTCCACCCCTCCACCTTGTCCCCAGGACCTCAGAGGAAGAGGAGAATCAGGAGTGGAGCTGGGATTTCACTGACCTTGACCTTGATCCTAATTCCCCTTACCAATGTTTATCAGCCTCTTCCAAGAGGCCAGGATGACATGGCAGGTCTTTGTCACAGGCAGGACCCTCTAAGCCAAGTTTCAAATATACTTCCTGGTGAAACTCAGGAAGAACATAATATGGTCACTCACATACTGACAGGAAGGTTGGGGGTTCCCCTCCAAGACGATCCCTTCAGCTTATCAAGCTGGATGCCAGCCTCTCTAAACCCATTCTCAAGACAAGAGGTGAGCAAGAGCTGGACATCAAGGCCAGGAGCTATGCCATGGGCCAAGCATAAGCATACATAAACAAAAGGCTGACCACCCTGACAACTTCTGGAGGGATGGCAGTGTTGGTCTGATGGTTATACAAGGCAGTGGGCAAAAAGATGGACACAGGCAAAATATTAGAAAATGAGGAAATGCCCTTCAACTGGAGAATGGCTAAACAAGTTGTGATACATGAATGTAATGAAATACTATTGTGCTATTAAAAATTATATAAGCATTGTGCAACAAGAAAATGGTATTTACACACATGTATTGTATCTAGGTTATATTGTAACACATGTAAAATGTATGGGATTGCCTGTCATCGGGGCGGGGGGGGGAGTAGAGGGAGGGAGAGGATAATTGGAAAAATGAATACAAGGGATAATATTATAAAAAAATATATAATAAAAATTTTTAAAAAAATTATATAAGCAGGTAGATTTCAGAAAAACCTGGAAAGACATAAGTCTTGAACTGATGCAAAGTAAAGTGAGCAGAATTAGGAGAACACTGTACCAGGAAAACAACAACACTGAACTATGATCAGATATGATTGACTCAGATCTTCTAGGCAACACAATGATCCAAGACAAGACAAAGGACCCATGATGAAAAATGAAAGAAAGAACTAATGAGTCTGAATGCAAATTAAAGCATGCTATTCTTACTTTATTTTTTCAAAAGCTTTTCCTTTTGTTCTATTGTTTCATATGTTTTATATGGAAATATGCTTTACAAGACTGCACATATAAAAACTATAATAAAATTGCTTACTGTCTTAGGAAAGGAGGAGAGAGGGAGGAAGAAAATATGGAACTCAAAATTTTCTAAAATGTGAATATTAAAAATCATCTTTACATGTAACTGGAAAAAAATAAAATATATAAAAGAGGGAAAAAAGAAGAGGAAGATGGCCATTGAAATTCTGGGTCCCTGGAAGGGCTTATCAATTAGACTGGGTGGGGGGTGGGGGAGGAAAGGAGGGATCTTCCCAGGGCAGGAATTCATTAAATGAAGAAAAAGTTAATACAGATCAAAGACCAAATCAATCCCTCCTTTGAAAAATTAGAAACTTCTATTCAACTAAGCTTTATCCAAGAGACTCAAGGCAGAATCTAACATTGGGAGAAGAAATGAAGCTATAATAAATAACACAAGAATGGAATCAAAACTTAAAAAAAAAATTCTAAGTCAAGAGTAAGAGGAAAATATCAAACAAGGAAAGGTAAAATGATCAGAGTAAAACAACATAAGTGAGCTAATGCCCTGTCTATCAGACTCACAGCCTCTCCCAAGAGAAGAGTTAGCCAAGAGATGGATAAAGAGCAGTGAAGTGAGAACCCCCACAAATCCTATAGCTACCCAAAGCATCAAGACCTGAGAACAGCTGCCTCTGCTGCTACTTGGCTTCCCGGTTCCCTGGATAGGTGGATCTGTCCACTGGGGGTCGGGGGATGACTGTGTCTCACCATTTTCCCCAGTTTTTCAAAAAATAAAAACATGACCTGAACAGAGAACCTAAGAAGTAAACCCTAAAACCTTGGCCCAAGAGACCTTGTTCAGAATGGATCAGTCCCTGGTTAGGCCTGAAAAAGAGAGAGACATATAAGATAGGAGCAGTGCAATAGGCTAAACTACAAAGGAACAGAGGGGCCAGTGCCAGAGGACAAACCCTCTCAGATGACATTGCATGAGGGCTCTTGCCTCTCACTGCTTGCTCCTCCCCAATGCTCCAGGCAGAAAGGCAGCAGAGATGACCAAACACACCAAAGACTGTGAACCTCCAAGAATGGGCCAAATCAATTCTCTGGCTAAACAACATCAGAATTAGTAAAAAGTCTCATTTAAATTTTAAAAGGAAAAGATGGGAAAGGACAAGGTCAGCTCAAACAACCAAATGAGATGTGTGTTATATGTTTTCCCATCTGGCTTTTTCTCAGAGGAAGAGAATCCAGCCTACACACCTGAATTTCATCACGCATGAACTTGTGGTGGATCTCTCGCCTCAACTTGATCCCCAGGCCGGCATGGTACGTTCCACAAGCTAAGTTCAGTTTCTGGAGCTCTGCAGTCACTTGTTCAGAGATCTTTCTAGAAGGGCAATAGATGATGGTGGGGCCTTCAAATTCCCAGGATGAGCTGAAATAAAGGGAGAAAAATATAGAAATAGGACACACACACATCTGGACTAAATTTTTAAAAGAAGCTATGGCAAAAAAAAAAAAAAAAATACAGTGAAGTCACTCTTTGGCAATGAAGGCCAAAAACCTTCCATTCACATCAAAAATTTTAGCCAAGGAAATGAAATGACAACTTCCATTTCTGCTCAACCTTGAACCAAGGGACACCAGTCACTCCAGATAGCACTGAGTAGCCTCCAAAACATAGGGCTTCTGTGCCCCCATGTTCAAACCACTTATTTCACAGTCAAAACTAATTACACATGTGACTTGGAGAAGCACATTATGATTATTCTGACCCTAGGGTCTCATCTATAAAATGGAACATGATCTGTAGCATGAACTTTACAGGACTGCTATCAAGTATTCTGCAAAATATGTCACGTACTGAGTAACTCTCAGTAGCTATGATTACTTACTATAATATATAGTGCCAAGTAAAAGGCACTGACCACTGCCAAAGTCTCTGACTATCTGAGAGAATCACCTTTTTCTTCTATGTTCTCCTCAGACTCCATTTTCTCCTATGGCCCTGGAGCAAAGTGCTGAGGCTGCCAGACATGCACCAAGGAAGCCTAAGCTGAAATTCTGACCAAAACTTACTCAGCTCTACAACTCTGGGCAAGTAACCCAACTTGTCTGAGCCTCGGTTCTTTCATGTATAAAATGGAGATACCCAAGCTCACAGGTAGATGATCAGGAGAGCAATATGCCAGCCTCAATATAATGTACATAGAGGTGATCAATGACAATGTCATTCACTTCCAGCTGATTGGACAACAAGCCCCACCTCTAAACACCAGGGAGGCCTCTTCTCCATAACAGGCCAGTGACCAGGATAAGGAGAATGCAAAAAAAAAAAAAAATCTGATTTGGATCCAGCACATTCTCATTTCCTGAGGTTCCCATGCATATAATCTCAATTCTCTTTCCCCATTCACTCTTCCAATACAATCAGTGACCTTCTCACATCATTCAGTCTCTTCCATGTCTCCTCTCCATCCCTTGGAGATCATCAGACAAGAGCTTTCACAGGTTTCTGCACCATCACTCATTCCTCCTAAAGCTGCTTGAATCACCACAACCCAATATTACAGCTCCTTTCCAGGAGCTCCCCATTTTTCTTATTTACAAGCAAACTGCAACTGGCAATGAGGTTGCTTGCCCTGCCATCAAAGGGAAGCCCTAGGGCTTCCATATGTTACTTTCCTGTTTCCTTGCTGACCACATGCTGGGTTCTGCCATTGTCCATGAAGTCACTGGCCTTGTGGCGAGGTTCATCTGACATGCCACAACCAGCGATCACATAAGTGGACCCCAAGGTACTATGCCCACAATCTCATTGTAGTTATTACCACACAACATGCCATCTAGGAAACTCTGATAAGTGTGTACTGTCTGAATCACACCAATATGAACATTCCAGAAATTAGGAATTTGGGGGAAGGGGAGAGGAAGGAAAAAAAAAATTTTGATTTTTCAATGTAATTGATATTTTGACTAAACTCCAACTATAGCTTTTCCTTAAAAAAAAAAAAAAAAAAAAAAAAAAGCATATATTTCCAATTAATCAGAAACTTAAATGATGTCAGCACATTAAGAAAAAAATTTTTTTAAAAGTAACAGCAGCTAGAATTTATATATTACTTTAGAGGTTTGCAAAGCACTGTCCTTGTGTTACCTCCTTTAAACTTCACAGCAATGCTGTGAAGTAGATGGTATTAGCAATCCCATTCTACAGCTGAGGAAACAGATACAGAGATTCAGTCATTTACCCAAGGTCACGCAGCTACGATCTGAGTAAGGATTTAACTTGTGTCTGGGTCACAATCCAGCACTCCATCTGCGAGGCTATCTAGCTGCTTTAATCTTTTCTCTATTAATAGATTAAGAAACGAGTGGGTTCCATCAAACTAAGTCAAATAAATAACACCAGTTAGAACAACTAATACATGAATTTGCAATACAAAACCTAAAACATAAGACTAATAAAGTGAGTAACTGCTATCAAATGTTTCCATCTCGGCCTGTGTAGTATGGAAGATCCCAGGAGAGGAGGTAATTCTTGTTTTTGCATTCTTACTTTGCTATTGTGGCAACTACTTAGTAGACAAACATACTGATACATTATTGTGAACTGTGAATGTCCAGCCTCTGCAAAGTGATTTGGAACAACTACAAAAGTGAGGAAAAAATTCCTTAGACTTCACATAAACTCCATAGGGGTCAGTGATTTAAAAAAAAAGGACGCCCCATTTCTATCAATCATCACCTTTATAGCAGTATTTTTGGTGGTAGAAAAGGAATGAAGACATGGCAAATGACCCTTTATCCAGAATGGCTAAACAAGCTATAGTTGGTGAATGTGAGGAAATATGACTGACTGCATTTTGAGAAATAAGAAATCCTGAGAGCACACGGAAAAGTGAGAGCACTTCTGGGAATCAATGCCAAAGGAAGGCAGCAGAACCAGGGGAAACACAGACATCACTGATACCTACTACAAAATCCAAGCTGACACCTGAGTCAGGGTATTGGTCAGAAAGGACGAAGGAGAAAAGCTGGCATGACTAGGCAGGCAGCAGCCCAGCCCCACAAAAGAACCCTGATGAGCCGCTTACCAGGGTCAGTTCTGCAGAGAGGCAAGGCAGGCATGCACATGTTGGAAAAGGAAGGAGCAGAACCAATCAATAAGGTACCAAGGGAATGTTTACTGAACTCAACAAGCTGATGGCTGCTCACCCTGTCTTTTGCACAAGAAACCTGTCCAAATCCTGAAGGATATTGCCTGTCTTCCGCCCAACTTCCAGGTAGAGGTTGGGCCGGTCAAAGCTGGTGCAGGTGACCTGAGGGTTCCGCAAGTTGAGGCAGTGCATGATGTCTGCTCGAATGGAGGAGCTTGCAGTTGCCGTCAGCGCCAACACAGGCACCTGGAGAAAAAACAAACAGGGCCCTGATACAACCATCTGCCCGCCCACTGACCAGCATCCACTCAACATCTATGATGCGCCAGACTCCAGGGGCAAACACGGTGTTGAAATGGGCCCTGCCCTCTAGGAGCTGATGTTCACAGAGGAGACACAGATAGAGGGAAGTATGGGGGAAGGAGGCGCTTCACCTAAGATTTGGAAAAAAGCAGGGACTCCAAGAGGCAGGAGAGAAGAAAGAAAGAACAGCAAGAGCAAAGACATGGAAGACAGGAGATGATCTACCAAAGGGAATGATATGGAAGCCCATATGGCCAGGAAGAGATGAAGGGGAGGAACATGTGAGGATCATGGAGAGGCAGAAAGGGGCCAGGTTGTCAAAAGGAGCCAATTTCTGATTCAATGGGTAATAGAAAGCTAGGGAAGGTTAATGGGAGAGAAGGTGCACGGTCAGACCTGAGCTTTAAGATCATCACTTTGGCAGCTATGAAACAATCCCTGAATGAGGAGTGGACAGAGACCTAAGCAAGGAGATGAATAAGAAGTCTCCCCTGCCACTAGATAGTCACTAAAATGATTTATCTAAAGCACGGATTCTACCAATTACTGCACCACTCAATAAACTTCACCAGCTCCCTACTGCCTACAAGATCCAGTTGGATCTCTGGCTGGCATTCAAAGCCCTCCATCATCTGCCCTGGTACCTTACACCTCATCCCCCACTCTTCCATCCAATGGTGCCAAGCTTCCTGGCTGTGATACCAACAAGCCCCTCCAGGCACTTCTTCTGGCTGCCCCCCCCCCCCATACTGGAGTGCTTTCCCTCCTCATCTCTGCCTCCCGGCCTCCCTGGCTTCCTCTAAATCCTTATTAAAATGCCATCTTCTACAGGAAGCCTTCAACCCCTAATTCTGGTAACTTCTCTCTGTTAATTATTTCCCATTCATCTTGAATAGAACTTGTTTGTATATGTTTGTGTACGTGTTATCTCCTCTATTAGACTCTAAGGTCCTTGAGGGGACACCTATTTGCCACATAGTAGGCGCTTCGATAGTTATTAGGTGAAGACAGTGGTCAGCAGTATTCAAGTCTACAAAGAGGTCAAGAAGGATGTGAGAAAAGTGAGAAATAGCCCCAAGATTCGGGGCTTAAGATGTAACTGAAGACTTGAAGGGGCAGGGGAGGGGAAAGAGAGAAGATGGCAATGATTAAAGGACCCTCAAACAAGCGTGGCTAGTCTTCAGTCCCAGGGCTGGACCCAATAAGTTTGGACATGGTCACTGTTTCCATGAACTGGAAACACATGATCTTCTGGCTATAACAAGTCACCCAAGGGACAGTGTCCTGGGCTGCTTAGAAGGACCCCTATGCTGGTGAGACAGCGACTTGGAAGGAAGGTAAAGCATGTGACACAAAGGGAGGTGGGCATGAAGAAGCAGCCACCCACCACAAGTACTGCTAAACAGGAGTTTCAAAAACAAACAGTATTAAAGGCAACATCCCCACCTACCGCTGAGCCACCCTCCCACAGACATGTTCTTTGGCAGGAAGGACCGTTTCTTCCATCCTTGAGGCAGAGAGCGGCTTACCAATGGCAAGGTGGTCTTCAAGGAGCCCAAGTTTCGGAAGGAATTCCTGAAATCATGCCCCCACTCTGACACACAATGAGCCTCATCCACAGCAATCAAGGTGATCCCTAGGGAGATGGAGAAACTCATCAATGAGGGAACCTCATCATGGAGCAAGGCAGCCCTCAACACTCAGGCATTAAAACCAAAAGTAGGGGGCAGCTAGGTGGTGCAGTGGATACAGCACCAGCCCTGAATTCAAGAGGACCTGAGTTCAAAACTGATCTCAGACATTTAATACTTCCCAGGTGTGTGACCCTAGGCAAGTCACTTAACCCCAGCCAAAAGCAGAATCAACACCTCAGGGACCAAATGTGCCAGGAAGAGGAAAGAGACAGTTCAAGCCTAAGTCATTCAGATAAAACTACAGCACTATTCCAGAGGAGAAGAAAACGAAAGGAGACCCTGAAGTAAACTGGACTGGATGGCCCCTTCCCTCCTCCAGCACAAAGCTTTCATACCTTATTGCTCTCAGAATCCTCCAACCTCCCACTCTGCACCTGCCATTTGGGCCGGTAAATTCCAGCTCCATGACGACGCTGCTGGCATTTGGACCAGCTATCACGAAGGAGGCATCACTACCCTGCCCTTCACATGCATCACTACATAGCCCAATGAGATCTGCCTCCAGAGGCACAGAACAGGGAGCCTGGTGGGACACACAGCCAGGTGGCAGACCCTCCCCAGATGGAGAGTACCTGCTGGACAGGCAAAGAGGGAAGAGCAAGGGATTTAAAAGCCAATTTCTATTATTCTGCCACATAATACAGACTTTGAATAACTCAGAAAAGAGGCCTCATGATGCTTGGTAAAGACTTGGGTTCAAATCCCACCTCTGACTGAGCCTCTCTAAACCTGTTTCCACAGATATCAATTTAGGGGATCAGAATAAATGGGTTCTTGGCTTCTTCCTGATCTAATTCAAGGATTCTATAAAAATAATTTTCTTATTTGAAGTAGCAATAATTGTTACTTTACATATGTGATTAACACACAACCAAATAGGCGCATAGCTTTCCCCAACCCCGTGCCATTCATCACATTCAAAGAGCTAAATATCCAGAGATAAGAATGCTGCTCCCTCAACAACCGAGAAGGAACTTTTTGGTTCCAAGAACCAGTTGTCCTAAGCAAGACCCAGAGAGGCAGCAGGGGAGACACTGAAAGTCCCTTCAAATCTGGGTCTCCTCCCAGTACCTTCCCTTTGTTATTTATTACTTATTTGCCCTGTATATGGCTTGCTTCCACATATTTCTTTAGATTTTTCTTAATGACTAACATCTCTTTTACTTAAGATCTGTTAGAACTCTTGGTTGGTAACATCACAATCTTGAAATGCCCCTATGCCTCAGCACTGTCCTTTGAAAAGTGGGCCCAAAAAAGAATCCCCTCAACAAGTGGTCACTCAGTCATTGTTAGAAAAGGCTGGAAACTTGCTCATTACCCTCTAGCCCAGGACACCTCTAGCCAAGTTTCCAAATCCCTTTGCTGTCCTGTCTGCCTCCATTTGGATATAAACTCCTTAGGGGCACAGATTGGCTTCTCTTCCAGCACTTAGCACATAACAAGCACTTATAAAATGTCTCATCTAATCTTTAAGTATCATAAATGTTCATTCATTCAAATTCAAAATAAGATTTTCAGTAGACTCAACCTTAACACATTTCTGTATACATTTTGTATATTCCGTATACATTCTGTATACAAGACTATCCTCTTGGTCAACATCAAGCATGTAACGAAAGCATTTTACAAACATAAACTAGAACTAGAGTCCCTTAGTGTGACATGCATGAAGAGATCACTAAAAAAAAAAAAAAAAAAAAAAAAAAAAAAAAAGGTGAAATCATAGATTTTTTGCAGCTCTGAAATACTGAAGTGAGGAGACAAGTTACACCTAGCAGTGACAACTCCCCAGCAGCCAGCAAATGAAGTAGATTAGAAGTCAAGGGTGACAGGGGCTCTCCTGGAAGCAATCTCCCTCAATGTTCATTTTCTTATATGTAAAATGGGAATAATAACCCCTGTTCAATAGGCCTCCTACAAGCAATTAAGAGGAAAATGCCCCATTAGCCATAGAACCATATGCCCCACTGGGCAGACTTCTCTCAGCATCTAGAATTCCTCTGGCAACTGGTGGAAAAACAACAAAGCATGGAGTGATCTGTACTATATTTCTGCTGCTTGTGGCCAATGTGACCCTGGGACAATTATTGAGCCTCTTGAACTTCACTTTCCTGATCTGTAAAACGAGTGGGTTGAATTAGTCAATACCCGAAGATCTTGCCATCTCCTAGTCATGATCACAGGAAAAAAATCAACAGTTAGGAAAATATAGCATTTGGTTGGCTCCTATTCATCACTGTACTTAAATATAGGTACTAACAATAGGAAAACTTGACCCAAAGTAGCCCCAAAAAAGGGGGAAAAGAGAGGAAAAAAATTATAGCCTCTAAAAGAGTCTTCAGCAACATCAGTTCTTGAACAATTTTCTCCATGCAAAGAAATCTATTTTTCAGACATGTGATGCTTCTCTTAGTGTTTTGATTTCATCATGAAATATACCTGAGAACTATGATCTGAGTATCAATGTTATCTGGATTCCCAATTGGAAAATCCTAACCCTCTTAGCCCCCAAAGGCACTAGAAACACTAAGCCATACATACAAGACACAGACATAGAGATCAACCACAAAAGTACCCCCAAGAACATCAGCCACAGAACACAGACTTGACACCTATGCCACTTACCCAGGTCAGCATCAAGTTGCTTTAGTAGGTTCAAGTTTCCCAAGCAGAATTCTGGGGTGATGTACACAACCCTGTACTCTCCCCTATTGACAGAAAAGAGAAAGGGAGAGTGAAAAGTTGGCAGATCAAGCTCTGAAGCATATGCCTCACCACATCAGCCATGATTACTGTGACTGATTTATTAAGATACCATTACTAATTACATCCTTCAATCTTGATGCTATCTGTCAAATAATGTCACTGAGAATTTGAGAATCCTCACCTATTTGGAGCCCATTACTATCCCTCCTTGTCTAAGGAGCAAAAGAGAAAAAAAGTGACAAAATTCAACTCAGTCAGGTAGTCACCTCTTAGGCCATGAAGCAGAACCACGAGGGTCAGGCGGTCTAAGTCTGTCTGTTGTTCAGGGGCCTTTATCAGCCTACAGAACAGAAGCCAAGCACAGTCTGCCAAGGTTTAACTGATTATACTCAGACTACAGAGAACCATGCCCTTACTGATGACCTGTGGACCACACAGTTTCCTAACTAGTTTTGGTATTCTTCTCAATGGTCACAAGAAAGGCATGGCAAGGGGGAAAATTTAGAACTAAAAATAAAATAAAATAAGGTCTCCCAGAAGTCCAGAATAGGGATGGGTTCCAAATAGTAGATAGCTACCATAAGAAGATGGATAGGCAATATGCTTCACACCCCCCACCCTAGAGAGACCAAAAACCAAGGGGCCAGGGAGGAACTAGGAGAGAGGTAGAGAGAGATCAGCCACAAGGAGGAAACAAAGGAAGAAAACAGAGCTCATGAGGTAACAGCCTCTAACCTGCTGTTAAAGAGAAGTGACCAATTTTTTACCTTCTGAATCCAATTCTTATCATGAAACAAGAAATTCGGTCCTGCACACATATATTGTAATCTAAGATATACTATAACACATGTACTGTCCAAAAAAAAAAAGTCATAATTATAAAATTAATTTAAAAAATTAAAAAAAAAAAAAAAACCAAAGCAAACAGAAGTAAAACAGGAAGGATGGAACTATATGGCCAGAGTTTCTGGGAGGGGAAGGGGACAATCTAAGGACAAGAGGAAAACTGAAAAGCACCATTCCCTTCTTCTCTCTCATTAACTCCACTCAGCTTGTAGAAAGTTACTACTAGCATTGGGCTAGGAAAGAGAAGGGGGTCAAGTTCAGAGAAGGGATGTGATTGTATATATTGTTTGATGTCTTGGGGAGAGAGGAGGAAGAAGAAGGAAGGAGAAAAATTTGGAAAACAAATGTGAATGTTGAAAATTATTTCTACATGTATTTGGGAAAATAAAATACAATTTAAAAATTAAAAAAAAGAGAGAGAGAGAGAGAAGTGACCAAGAAGTAGTCCTGGCCCCCAGCCCAAGGGATGGCTGGTTGGGCTTAGGGAGGGCCATGATGAAGGCAGCAGCCCAAGGCTGAGGCTTGGGCTCTAAGCGAGGATCAAGGCTAGGCTAGATCTCATTCTGCAGGGAGTCTTGCGGTCCATCTGGGTTTCTGTTAGTGCCAAGGAACACATGCCAACAGACCATCATCAAGATGGTCCCTGTCTCAAAAAGGTGGGAAGGGCTGGGAAGATGTAGCTTAACTCCCAGAGGAACAGGACGGAAACAAAGAAGGACAAGCATGGGAAAGTGTTCAAGAAAACTGGGTCTCCCATGCCAAGAGCAAGAAAAAAGGAAGATGATGGCAAGAGAAAGAAGAGTAAGCAGGGAGCTAGAAGAAAGTGACCTCCCTCAATGGGCAACATCAATAGGAGAGTGCCTTCAGGTGAGCATCACACAGCAATACTTAGGAGGGAGGAGGAGGTGGCCAACAGAGTTAAATCCCTGTCAAAGCATCATGGCAACTCACTATTGAACTGTAAGCCAAGAGAGGAGCTAGCTGTCTTCCTGAGTACAGCTCTCTGGGTGGAATGAAAGCCTCCCAAGACTGGCCCAACCTGTGATCCATCTCTACTTAAAAGTGCCTCAGGAGCACTCAAATGAGAATCCCAGAAGGAGCCTTGAGAGTACACGATTAAAAGTCACAAAGTCCTGGGAAAACTGTTGGTGGAGTTGTGAACTATCCAGCCATTCTGGAGAGTAATTTGGAACTAGGCCCAAAGGGTTACCAAACCGTCCAGCAGCATCTCTACTGGGTCTGTATCCCAAAGAGATTATAAAAGACAAAAAAGGACCCACCGGGGCAAAATTGTTCATAGCAATTCTTTTAGTGGTGGCAAGGAACTGGAAATTGAGTGGATGCCTATCTGATGAGGAATGGTTGAACAAGTTATGCTATCTGAATGCAATGAAATATTATTGTTCTATAAAAAATGTTGGGCAAGCGGATTTCAGAAAGGCCTAGAGAGACGTACAAGAACTGATGCTGAGTAAAAGTGAGCAGAACCAAGAGAACATTAAACATTAATAAGATCATGTGATGATCAACTGTGATGGACTTAGTTCTTTTCAACAATGAGGTGATTCAAGGTAATTCCAATAGACTTGATGGAAAATGCCATCCCCAATCAAAGAGAGAACTATGGAGACTGAATGTAGAACAAAGCATGCCATTTTCACTTTTTTTGTTTTTTCTTTCTCGTGGTTTCCCCCTTTTGTTCTAATTTTTCTTTCACCAACATGACTTTTATAGAAATATGTGTAAAATTATTATACGTGTATAAGCTATATCATATTGCTTGCTGTCTTGGGGAAGGGGGAGGTAAGAGAAGGAAGGAGAAAAAAAATTGGGACTTAAATGAATATTAAAAATTATCTTTACATATAATTGGGAAAAAAAAGTTCCAGGCAAAAATCCTAAGGCTCCAGATACACAGGACACAGCTTCATCACTACAAATGTCTGAAGTCAGAGAACTCATCAGAGGCCAGGCCAACCTGGAAAAGACCACAGCTAGCCAAAAAAACAGAGTCTATGAATAGTTTTAATCTCAGCCCCATGGCTGAAAATATAGAAATGTGATAGTACTAGATAAGGAAAGATTCAATGACACAGAGCAAGAAGAATAACAGACATTCAGCAAAAGAAGCAGAAAACAAAATTCAAAACAGAAATACGCAATAAAACCCATGGCCTCAAACAGTGCCTTGTCCATAATAGACATTTTGTATAAATGTTTGTTGGACTGATCTGTACTATCTACATCCAAATGCACAGAGAATGAGTAATTCATTGAGTAAAAAGTAATTCACATGCCAGGAAGCAAAAGAGATTTGAAAGGTCTCCCAGGGACGAGGGATATGGAACTGGAAGAAGTCTCTGACAACAGACACATTACTCAAAATGAGTAAAAATAAAGAAGCTTGTGAAACAGCATTAAATACACAAAATACTCTTGCAAGAAAAGCCAAGCACCTGAAAGGGAAGAGCAGAGCACACACTTCAAGGGAGATTCTGTAGTCTCCTACTCATGCCTTCATCACATGTGGGCCCTTGTCTAAAGGGCATTGGCTCACACCTTCCACTGCACTCCCCACTATCACTCCTCACACACAGAAGAAGTTCAGTTGCCATTCTAGGGTTTGTAGTTAATTAGTTAGTTAGTAGTCTAATTACTCTATTCCCCCCATCCTTTACTCTTTACGAATCCATCTTGTTTTGGTTTTGTTTTATAAGTTAGTGAAAAAATATCTTGATTAAGAACACTAGAAGTTTTCCCCTCTCCCTCTGAGGGCTTCTCCAATTTTTCACTCAGGAGACAAAAAGATGATATTACTAGTGACCATTGTTTCCATTACTGCTGGTAGCACAGTTTAGTGGAATAAATGCTGGACAACAAATCTGAAGATATCCTTTCCCAAGCAAGACTCTATGAAGGCAATCGAATGAGACTGGCCTGATGTCTTGAGAGGCGATATCATAAATATTAAAATCTTTAAGAATACAGAGCTGTGCTAAAATGCTAATGAGGAAAACTACAGATTATACATGGTCCAACCCTGAACAGCTCTTCATCTACCACAAGGCCAGGTTGGCACTTCCAAGCGGAGGTGGCAGGGCATGCCATGGGATCCCAGAGGCTGTCAGGCTTAAATAGCACAGATCCCAAGCCGAGAAGGCTTCAGCGAAGGTATGGGTTCAACCAGGGTTCACCATACCAGCTCCATCTCCATAGAGATTCAGCCCTTACAATCATAAAGAATTCCTTCTAAGGGAAGGAGGATGAAGGGTTACAGCAGAAAGGTCAAAGCACTACCATCAATGTACCCCAACTCCCAAAGGTTATTTCAAAGGTTACTGAGATATTACTGCCATGGGACAGGAACACAGGATGCATTCTACATTGCCCAGGTTTTTCAAACGAGAGAACTTAGGAACAGAAAAGAGACTACTTACGCTTTAACATGCTTGATGACATTTTCGGACTGAGCTGATCCAAGGAAACAAGCTTTAATGTTGGACATTCTGAAAGAAGAAAATTTTGAGTTTATGTTCAAGGATGTGCTCAAAGGACTCCTTTTGGAGAGATTCCAAGAGAGAAAACAGAACCAATGACATGAACTGCTCATTTGCTATCTCAATCAGGTATGCTCCAAGGATCTTCCCCGTGAGACAGTCCATGCCCTCCAGATTGGAGTCACAATAAGTGTAGCACTAAGAAAGTAGAAGACATTTTCCAGAACCGGGGGGACAATGGGGAGGGTCAGGGAAGAAATTCTGGCAGAGGGGGTCCCTGAGCTGCCTATGACACATAAAAGGATTTTCAGTGACTGCAAAGAGGATGAATACATTCTAGGGAGAAAGAGAGCCTGATCTCATCCATGGAGACAGGAGATGTAATAGTGAGGTGTGGGAAAGACCAGCAGTCCCATGTGGCTAAATCTCTTCAACCAAGTGAGTCACTAAGAGGAAAGCCATCTAAAGCTCTAATGGTCAGAGTAAAGAATTTGTATTCTATGAGAGAAGTAATCAGGAGCTACTCAAAGGAGTCACATGGTCAAATCTATATCTCAGGGAGATTATTTTGGCAATTGGGTTGAAAATGGACTATAGAGCTGAGTCACTTGGGAAAAACATCAATTACTTTGTTCTTACAATAAACCAAAGAAGAAAAGGTAAAAAAGTGAGCAAGAATCTCAACACTGTGAATGGAAAGAAGGGAGCAAAGAGAAGAGGTCCTCTGGATGTGGGATAAGGAAGAGACAAGAACCAAGAACAAGATTAGATGACTGAGTAAATGATCATACTCTAAGAGAAATCAAATTCTGGCGGGAAGGCAGATTTAGTGAGCAACAAAATTCATTATTCTTTGAACCTGAAAAACTAGGGCTGGAGTTCTAGTTCTGGGAGTCCTGTGCAAAGGGGTGATATAGGTAAGTTAACCAGAAGAGCAACTATATAGATAACAGGAAAAGAATAGGCCAGAGCCCTCCAGAAAACTGACAATGAAGTGCACAAAAGTGTACACTGCCACAGGTTAAGGAACTAAGAGAAGCCATAATAATGCCACAGAGGATGAAGCCTGAGCAAAGATCATTGGACTCAGCAGGCGAGCATCTGCAGGTGGCTTTGGAGAGAGCAGTTTCAGGAAAGCCAGCTTGCAAGAGGCTGGTTGGTTTGGAGGGTTTTTCACCTTACACTTGAGCCTCCCACAACATTCCCCAAAAAATCTTCTGAGCTCTAAGACAGACCAAAAAAGGTGGGGAGCAAGTTGTTTAATTAAGAATGACAATAACCATTCTAAAAATGTATTTTTAAATGTCACAGTTTATCTAAAAATAAGTGTTTTAAAACGTCTTGCAGTCTAACAGAGCAGAACAGAAGCTCCATAAAATTAGGGGCTGCTTTCCCTCAGATTCTACACCTTCAGCACCTTGCCCAGGGTTGGAGCCCAACAGGCTTGCAGCAACACTTCTTGAAACACCAAAATCCTATTTCCAAGCCACCTAAAGAGAAAGCAAGGAACAAGATGGCAGATGTCCCACTCTATATCTTTTCTAATTCTGTAACTACCCCAATCCCATAACTGCCCCTAATCCCTGCTATGTACCCTGAAGACAAAAAGGAACACAAACATATGTTCTCTTCAGACAGGCCTTGACAGAAAGAGTCCAGAGCCACTTACCCAGGATGACACTCATTCTGCATCCAACTAAACTCCAAAGGAAAAGGCCCATGAGAAAGAAGAAAATCGAACACATATGACTTCAAAACTTCATCTGATACATTTACTAGGACAAATGCAATGACTAGATATTCCTTAAAGAGACCCTAAGATACAGGGCTTAGGGAAGGATAAAGATCCTGTCCACAATAGAACTATCATTCTACTTTAATTGGAAAGGAACACCCTTTTTAAAAAATCTGGCAGGAGCCCAGATGTAAATGGTAACTCACTCTGTTCAGATGCTTCATTCCTGAAAGAAAACAGAACTCCAGAAGGGCAGTAAGACAAGGCCACCGACTGTCGACCTCCAACTTACTCAAGCTGAAGCACTTGGTCTTCCATCAGAGAAATCAGAGGAGAAACAACAATGCTGATTCCGCCAACAAATACAGGAGGAAACTGAAAGCACAAACTCTTGCCGTATCCTTCAAATGAAAATAACACAAGACAGACAAGGACAAGAAGAAACATGAAACATTTTTCCAGTAGCATCACTGACCCCCCAACCTAGCACTCCCTGCATTAGGGGTAAGGAAGCCTCCTCAAAAGCACTTAGGCCTTCTATTCTCCAGACCCCAGTCACCATGGTCTGTTCTGAGCATCTGAATTCAAAGACTCAATAAAGGAGGAGCTCTTACTACACTATGGTTTCAATTAAAAATACAAATTATATATAGACACACTGCTTAGCATGACATACCAGTAGCCATTACTACAAGGTTATCTCTTCTTTCTTCTAAAACAGAATGGATCACTTTCCACTGCATCCTTGCAAGAGAGAAAAAAAAATTGGGGAAAGCAGATATTAATTAGATGATAAGGAACCTCAGGAAGCCATTTATGCCTAAGTCGCTTCTCAACATTCCCACATCTGTCTTCTAAGGTCCTGGACAATCTTGTCTAATAACAAAGGGTCCCTTCAGCTAAGCAACTGAACCCAAGCAATATTCATTATATGTAGACTTTCTTGTTGAAACATCTCTTTATTTGATAAAAAGAGAGCAAAAACGTGATTTAAGACAACTGGATATCCAACAGAAAATAACTGGAGTTTAGGGAAGAAGCCCTAAAAAACCTGAAGCATGGGTTAGAATTAATATACCTGGGACAAGAATAGAAGAGAGCAGAAACACCTCTATCTTCTGTCTGGAAATCCATTAGTGAGCCATCTCCTAGAGATCACTTCCCAAAGGGAAAGATGTAACTTAGAGCACTCAATACATAACCTCAGGGTAAACTTTAATGCATTTTGAGTTAAGTAACAGAGCAAATTGCAGCAGAGGGAGGTATACTAAATGAATGTATCTGACAAGAAACCTTTTGAGTATGCTCTAAGGTGATTGGCCATTCCACACTTATATGGAAAAATCTTCTCTCTAAGAAGAGCAGCCCTACAGCAAAGACAAGTTCAAATCTAGAACCAAGCAAAACAGACATGCTCCCTGACCTGACCCCACTGCAAGTACCTACACCATGTATCCTCTACAGCATGATGTGATTGATATATTCTCCCCATATGCAGGCCCTTGCTCCTAAAGCTACAGTCTACTTCGTGTGTGTGTGTATGTATGTGTGTGCATGCGCACACACACGTGTGCGTGTATTAGATTTAGAGAGGGGTGCATCAAATCCAATGCCCTCGATTTACTCAAAAGAAGGAAACTAAGGCCCATGGGAATAACTATAATTTGGCCAGCTAACATATGGTTAGAGTGTATCTGAAGTGAATTTGAACTCAGGTCTTCCTGACTCCAAGTTCAATGATCTATTTACTACTCCAAGGTGCCTCAGTAGCAGACATTCAATATACATTTGGTGAACATAATAAAAGTGAACAGAAATTACTGCTCCATTTAAATTAATATCTGTGACTGCCCCATCTTCTTACCAGCAACAACCACAATTTCCAAAATCTAGCTACATCAGAAAGCATCTCCATTAGGAAGGCAATTCTAAGAAATAAATCATATTATGTCTATGAGGTTTCTCTCTGCATTTTTCCTCATTAATTAAAAAAAAAAAAAAAAAATCATTTAGTTAACAACATAACTCACGGTTTAAAGCTGGAATGTCCAAAGTAGGTCTTCAGGCAAATGATTTGTTCTGCAGTAGGTGTTGGTAACGAAGGATCTTAAAACAAAATATTTGAATTTAAGTTCAAACAGAAGAAGATTTTAATGGGGAGAAGAAATTTATCCTTTTTTTAAAAAGGAAAAAAATTTGAGTTTCTGCTTCAAATCTCCCTTCCCTCTGGACTTCATACCCTACTCAGGTGGCTACTGGGTGACTTCATCAGATGTTGTTTAGAGCAATATCTTCAGATACTAATGTTCCAAGGCTCTCTATCCCAGAGTCCCAACCACTCCCCAGGCTTCTTTCCCAAGTCCTCTCAGCCCTCCCCAACCTCAAAAAGAGACCTCCAAGTACCTCCTGACTCTGAACATGTACAAACCTCAAGGCTGCTCTGCCACCCCTCTCCAGACTTAAACAATGGCCCAGTGTCTAACACAGGTCCATACTTGCTGCTTGACACTTAAAATGCTTCCTCCTTCCTCAGGATTTTTTTTCTATTAGCCATCTATCTTCGTCCTCCTCTTCCTCCCCTCACTAGATTTAAGCTGAGGCTCTGAGGAATAAACTAATATAATCTCTCCATTTCACTAAAGAAAGAAGCTGGGACCCAGGGAGAGCAGTAGGTCAGAGAAGGGTCTCACTCCCACAGGCTGTTTTATCCTTTATTCTTGTGTGGCTTGTCACTCACTTGACAAGAAACTCCTTGATGTCAGGGCAAAATCTGGGGACTGCTGGATGTCCCTTGACCTCCCACTGATCAGCACAGAGCAGAAGCACACTTCTCCAATTATTCATTCACAGTCAAGCCTACAAATAGGCAACCAGCCTTTGGGAGCTTCTTCACATTGTTTCATTCACCATACACTCCCACGGGTAAGAGGCACAGGAAGCGTGGGCAACCAGTATATGGCTCTAGCCAAGCATTGCATTTCTGGTACAGGCCATACAGTGAAACAGAATCTGACTCCCCCCCCACCTCCCCCAAAGTTCATCCCCCACCCCTCAGCTCATCTACACAATCAATCCCCTGAAGCCAGTTAGGGAAGTTTTCTCATCTAGAAGCCCAAAATATTAAAGCTGCCCTTCCTTGGCCTTTTATTCACTTCTCAAACCAAGAAAAGACTCAGGTAAGGAAGCCACCTTCTAACTGAGGGTACACCCATACCCATAGAGTAAATATCAATAATGGCAGGTACTGACAACCCCATTCTCCTTTCATTCATCTACCCCATTCATCTTCCTCTTCTTCAATAGCTTCCTCGTCCACCTCATCAGCAGTGATCCCAGCTTTGCCTTCTGTTTCTGGCAACTCTGACACATTCAGCTTCACTTTTCCATGGTCCAAATCTTCTAAAGACTAAAAAAAGAAACACAAACCAACCCTCATGGCCATCTCATTTTCATCCCCAGATCTAAGGTAAACTGTTCAGATGGTACACAAGCCAACCCTGATGGGGCCCCTCTCCAATTAGACTTCAGAGCCACCAAGAAGAAATGATTTCTTTTTTTCTGAGGCTGGGGCTAAGTGACTTGCCCAGGGTCACACAGCTAGGAAGTGAAGAAGGAATGATTTCTAACTATGCTTAATACACAGCATAAAAATCCCCAGAGAAGGGAGTTAAAATACATTGTTTTCTGTGACTAAACTTTGCTTTAGATGAAACTTAGCAAATATTTAAAGTGTCCCAATTAATTTTTTAAAAAATAAGTCACTATCTCAAAGAAAGAAAAAATTTAGATTAAAATACTAGAATAAAAACGCAGACAAAATGAGATACGGCTTTTCCTATGCCTGCTACACTAATGGTCTGGTCTCCTTTTAGGACACTCTTAAAAGTAATCAACATCCTTCACAACAATATCCATTTCTAATATCAGAGCCAAAAACATACTTTAAGCATCTGCATTTCCAGATCTTCGTCACTTTCAATAGCATTAGAAAGATCATGAGCATCCATCACAGAAATTAAGTCCTGGGGGAGAAAAATAAATGATTCTATGGTTTGAATTTATAGCATTCTTTCTTTTCTTCTACAGAACCCATTTACTATTTGTTTTGTTTGAGGGAATAAATGACTTGCTCAAGGTTACACAGCTAGTGTCTGAGGCTAGATTTCAATTCAGGTCCTACTGAGTCCTCTCCACTGAGTACCTAGCTGCCCCCCAAACCCATTATTTTATCGCTTAAAAAACAAAAATCTACACATAGTCTCGTTCGTTTAACATATGAAGTAATCAAAGTGTCAGTGGAATGATAAGGAACTGATTCTTCATTCAATAAACACATATTAAACAACCACTATGTGCCACCATAGTGCCAGGCACCAAAATAGGAATGGATCTAGATGAGCAATTTCACTGAGAAAGGATTGCCAGTCACAAGGAATTTTGAATTTTCTTCCTCAAATTAGGAGTAAACAAAAAGAAGGTAAACTGACACAGAGTCTGAGGTTAAATGCACTTTTGCTGGGACCTGAAGAATGGATTTGGAGTTAGGAACCTGGTTCAAATCCTGCACCTGCTACTCACTGGACCTAAATCTCTCATCTGTAAATTTGGAGGGATAGGGGTCACAGCTCTAATCTATGAGCTTTTGACTCCCTCATTTCTATATTTCTATCTCTAGTACCTTGAACAGAGCTGAGCATACAACCACTTAAAAAATGCCTGCTGCCTGCTATGTGTAGCTCATTAACAAAAACTGAGCCTATGGATTAGTATTTATTACAACTCTTCATCATCTCTTTCATAGAAATAACATCCATACCATACCCCCTTTGACATCTTGAATCAATCCCTTACATCGCTAACAAACTGTTAGCATCACATATTTGTCATGTCTGCCATCAGAATAACGATCAAGATAAGTTTGAAGAGGTTCATTCCCGAAGGGGGGCAGAAAGGAATTAAAAACAGCCATTAAACATAAAAGACAATTTTACAACAGAAGTTTTGTTTTGTTTTGTTTTCAATTTTTTAGGAGACTCTTTGATAAGTTCTATCAATGAATAATTATACAAACAACTGAAGAGAAACAAGAAATGTCTGGATATCTGGTGTGTTAGGGACTCTTTATCAAAAATGAAGGCTCCCTAACAATCGCTATTGAAATTCCGGCAAGGGCAAAGTTTGAAAATAGCAGAGAAATCCCATGCAGTTCAGTATGACAAATAGTAAATTTTACTGTAGTTTATCAAACCACTTGTAATAAACTTTAAATCCACTAAAGTTTGAATTTTTAGTAGAAAACTGAAGGGGATAATATAGTTCAAATAACCTAGAAAATACTGACTGACTTTCCAAACCACTAAAAATATAAACAGAAAAACTATTAGGGGGATATAGGAGTAGACAGATGCTCTAAGAATAAAAATTAAAATTAAAAAACTTCTAGAGGAAAAATCAGAAAATCAGATTGCTTTTAAGATGAGATTTTTTTTCTAAATTAAAGACTACACCATAATGATATCTGGAGCCTGAATTTCACAAAATAGGCTTGTGAACCCTGGAGGCAAAAAAATCTCATCCTGCAAATTACCTAGAAGTTAAAATTCCTTGATTGGGGAGAAAAGTATAGGCAACAATTATAATAATGAAAAATTATGAATATCATGCATGTTTTTAGGGAGACAAAAAAGCCAGAACATTTCAGACAAAACTTAAGAAAAGCCGACATCAGTGTTAGCAAAAGTTTCCTAGGGCTAAGACAAAGAGCCTCTCTATCTTTGGGTGACATTGTCATGGCAAGTGCATTGAGTAAACTGACCATGAAGATTAGGGAAGCTGCTACCCATCTAGGCCCAGCCAGGCCCAGACCCTCTGCTCAGAGGAACTCCTGGGGAAAGAAGCAACTGTGAAATATTGACACCACAGTCAAGAAAAACACCAAAAAGTAAATACAAATGAACAACCAAAAGGGACTTTGAAGGGATGTGTTTTCATGTTAACAGAGGGAAGAGATCCCAGGGTCATCATCAGAAGTCATAGGACTCAAAAAAGGAAGAGAACCTAGCAAGGACTCAATTCCATCAAGGTGAGCAAAAATGGGCAGAAAATGGGAGGAAAAAAGGAATATAGCCCATCACCTCCCTGTGTGCAGACATGAGGAGAGGGCTGGAGGACTTTGCCAGTGCCTTCCATCCCCTTCTTAGAGGCCAAAGGCTACAACAGAGGTTCAGATGTAGACATACATATACGTGTCTTAACTTCATATCCACTAAGAAAGATGTTACATGGGATTTTCACCTATTTTCCCTTTAATGTGTAAGATGATACCAATTAACATCCATGAGAATCTTAGTGGAAGACCATGCAAACTGACCTCAATGATAATAGTAAGTACCTGATCAGACACATGTGCGGCTTCATTCACTTCTTCCCTCGCCTGCTGCTCCATCATCTGAAGTTCGTATTCAGTAACATCCAGTGACATTAAGCAAACCCTTTCCCCAACTTCTTGGGGGTTTTGATCCTCCCTTTCACCTTCAGACCCATCTTTGATCAGGTCCACTGCATTGCCCATCCTACTTCCTCCTCCACATTCAATGAAGTCACCATCATCTGAGTCCCTTTCTCCCTGTTTTGAAGCCTGAGGCCCTTCTCCAAGTCTTTTCAATTCTTCCCCCGCTGCAGGGCCCTCGTCTGATGGGGTGTCCCTGAGGAGCCTCTCCAAGTCAGGAGCTCCAAACAGTGCAGTCCTTAAGGCCCCCAGGTCGTCTGAAAGATTCTTCAGTAACTCAGTAACTCTAAAGAGCAGGCCAAGGGAAATAAATGTCACAAAATTAACAGCATGGCAAACTAACTGTATGGATGTGTGTGTGTGTGTGTGTATATATATATATATATACGTTGTATTTAACATATACGTTAACATATTTAACATGTATGTGTCTGCCTGCCATCTAGGGGAGGGGGTGGGAGTTAGGAGAGGGAAAAGCTAAAAAAGAGGGTTTTGCAAGGGGCAATTCTGAAAAATTACCAATGCATAGATCTTGTACTATTTAAAAACAAGCAAACCAACCTAACTGCACGGCCACTATGGTAACAGTGAGTCCCTTGAAGCTCTCCCAATCCCTCATTTGTTTCCACAAAGACACAAGGTGCCAACCCAAAGATCACAAAGGCCATACTTTTTGCCAAATTCTTTCATTACCAAACCAGAATATGCTTCTGAAAAGATGGATAAAAAACTGGGAGTCAGAAAACAGGATACTTAGAATAGAATAGAAGGAAGATACCCCTCCCATTCAACCTAGGGGTGGGGCTTTGTAAAAATGCCAAGTGACTGACTGACAGTCACCAATAGAGCTCAGATCTCTGGGACAGTTTGGAATATGCATCAGAGACAGATGATTTGACCATTCAAAGACCAGCACAACTAACACAGAAATTTGCTTTTCCTAAGAATCTTATCATTTTCATGAATAAAGAATCACCCAATTCTGATGAGGCACCTAAAGAGCCATCTAAGGGTCCACAAGGCCTACTTCCTGACCCAGCGGACCAGGTATCTGATTGAAGACAGGAAATATGAAGTGGCCTAGCAGCTAGGTGGCACAGTGGACAGAGCACCAACCCTGAAGTCAGGAGGACCTGAGTTCAAATCTAACCTCAGACACTTAATAAGTCCTGGCTATGTGACCCTGGGCAAGTCACTTAACCCCAATTGCCTCAGCAAGAAAAAAAAAGTGACCTACCCACCTCCATGCCCATATGGGGCTATATCCTATTCCATCTCTGAGCTCTGCACCCCCACCAGGCTGTCAATGCTGCCCCTCACACTTCTGTTCCCCAAATCCCTATGCTCTTTGAAGGCAGCCCAGAGCACCTGCCTGGAAGAGCCTGTTGGCCCTTCACAAATACCTCTCCCTTCCTTCTCCACCCTTCAAAGTAAAGTTTCTTTATTTTTGTGTAGACCTAGACGTGCAAATTTCCTTAAGAGAATACAAGCAATTGCAGTAGAGAGATTATTTCACTCTTATCTCTGAATCCCAAGTACCAAGCACATCATAGGTACCTAATAAATGCTTGAAAAAGCAGTAATATTAACAAATAACCAGCAATTTGTTCCTATCATAAGTGACATTTTTGGAATCATGAGATCTGTACCCTGACTGTCATATTAGCTTGTGAGCCTCCTGGAAGGATACCTTCCCCCCCTTTAAATTACTACTCTGAAACTCTGAGAGATAGGAAAACATCTCCAAGTATGTAAGATAAATGTCTAAATTAAGAGTAAGGTTCTAAGTACACGTGGTCAATTTTTTCCTCTTAAAAACACTCTTATGGATATTTTTAAATTTCTCTCCTGCTTGAGGGCTATGCTCCATCTATAGAAGATCACTGCAGTTGAGATATTAGCCCCCAGATCCATTAAAGAACAATAAGATCCTGGCATTATGCCAGTATCTTCTTTTAATTTTTCAGTAGAAATGAATCTATTATGTTCTCTTCTCACTGTAATCAATGAACCTGTCCACAAGCATTAACCTACGCTGCATTCAGGGATTCTAAAAGGTGGAGACAAGAAGGAAGAAGATTCAAGGCCTTAGGGACAGAGATACCCCATACAAAAGTTGGAGATGGGAACAAAACACACACATACACACCAATCAATCATTTAAGTAGAATAAAAAAGGTTTGAGAAAGGGAAGAAGGGGTTATTGTGGATTATTCCATTCTAGAATAGGGAATTACTAGAGTGTTTGATTAGGGAACTAACAGGCAGAACTAAGCTTAAGGAAAATTCTTTTGGCCACTATGGAGAATAGACTAGAATGGGAAGAAACTACAGATGGGAAACAACAAATAAGAAGCTATGGCTTAGATGAGGCAAGATAGCCTAACAGGGTCTGAACCAGCATTGTGACTTCATGGAGAGAAAGAGAGGGATCTCTCCAAGAAAGGACACAGAGGTATCAAGGGAAAGATTTGGTAGCTGCTTAGGTAGATAAGATGAGAGAAGGCAACAAAGACACGAAGATTGCAAATGAGCAACTAGGGGAATGGGCGAACCCTCAGGCAAAAAACATTTACTAAGTCCCTCTGTGCCACAACAATGCTAAATGCTGGAAATACAAAAAGAGGGCAAAAGACAATCTGCCCTAGAGGAGTTCCCAGTCGAATGGGAAAGAGATCACGTAAAAAGAAGCTACAAATCAGTAGGGAAAGTGCTGTGGACCCGTAGGAACTAACAGAGGGCTTCCCTGAGCAAGCTCATTCTCCTAGGTAAGGAAGATCTGGACCCTGAGGATAGGAAGAAGCAACCAGGTGTGAATATCTGGGGTGCATAATGAAGTCCAGGGTTTGGGAAGATGTACTCATCTGAGAAGAAAGAGAAAGAGTTCATTTGGGGACATAGTGGATTTGAGATGTAAGTGCTTTACTGAGACTGTATTCCTGAGTAATAAGAATTAGCATTTCTATAGTGCACTAAAGTTTGAAAAGTACAAACATTCTGCATGACTACATATGTGCAATCTGTATCAATTAACTGTCTTCTCAAGGAAGGGAGAGGGGAAAAATAAAGGAATATGGAACTCAAAATTTTTTTAAATGTTAAAAAAATTTGTTTACATGTAATTGAGAAAAAAAATTTTCATTTTCTCTTTTTTTTTAAGTCTGCAAAGAGTTTTATAAATGTCTCATTTTATCTATACAACAATCTTAAAAGAGTAGCTGCTATTGTAATACACTTAGATGAGGAAACTGAGGCGGAAGTGTGCTGATTTGCCTAGGATCTGCCTGTTAGTTCCCTAATCAAATATTCCCATGGTTCCCTATTACTTCTAGGATGAAATAGAAACTCCTGTCTTTAGCATTTAAAGTCCTGCACAATAATTCCTTCCTTTCTCAAACCTTTATTGTTCTGTATGAGAGTGGATTTAAGCTCAGGTCTTCCTCATCCAGGTCTAATGCCACCAGTTGCTAGAAGAAACTGTATTTAAATGATGAAACCAGAAGCCAAGAAGCTACTTATTCTAGGCCAGAAGGCATGACTCTTCAATAATGCTTTCTTAGCACCCCCAAGGCACCAACCTAGAAACTATTCCCAGTTTCTTTGTTACATAGAAGTCCTAAAAGACTGAGCTTCTTCATTCTCTGATTAGACACATGCAAGATGACAATCTCTCATCTCTTCACAAATCAGAGCTTAGTAAGCAACTCTTCTGCAGATCATCTTGTCCTGACAAATACTTTTAATGAGACCATCTCCCCATGTCAGCAACACACAGACCCAACACAAAGAGAAAAAGACACAGCAGTAAGAAAGAACATGCCTCTGTGGCTTGCTGCAGAGTCTCCAAGGATGGGAAAGACGCTTGGTCAGATGCATCATCTCTTCAGAGAGTGACAGCAACTGCTTCTTCACCTCCTCAGGAAAGTGGTCCACCCCTAGAAAAATCAGGGTTATGTGCATCAGCCAGAACACCACATTGGCAACCCAAATGCTTCCCAACACTGTGATCCTTGCACTAATCCAAGCCTCATGCACACCCTTTCTCTTCTCATTTAACAGTAGTGATGTTAAGGGCAATATTTTTAACATTGTTTAAAAAACACCATCTTTGGACAACAGATCAAAATGAGTGCAATGGGCACGAGAAAGAAACAAGAAAGAAGAAAGGTTCAGTTTACCACCCAAATACACACATTCTCTCTCTACAGCATTCTTGAAGAATCTTAGGGTACACTTGTAACATGATGTAGTCACTTTAACAAGTATCTGTGTATCCCTTACTGCATAGAGGCCAATGTGAGGAATACTGATTTGAGTTGGTGGCTTTTGGGCAAGATTTATGATTTCATGAATCTGGGGACCAGCTCATGATGACCTGTTTACACCTTCCAACATTGGCTCCCGGAGCTACCACACCTCCAATGGTATTCTAACCAACAACCTCAAGCTCCCTCATGCTCTGGGCCATTAGAACTTGGAGGAAAATTCCACATGAAGCCAATTAACTCTGTGCTTGGCATATTGATGGATGGAAGCCTAGGCAACCATTCCAATTTGGACAAGATAAAAGCAGGCAACTCCCCTGGAGACCCTGGAGGACTCTGCCCTGGATAGCCTTTTTATTTTGTGAATGGCCTGGCTCCTTCCCTATTCGGACCTAAGCTGTTCAAGAATAGGGAGTGTGCCATTCAAGGTCTCTGGGCCCCCAGGGCTTGGGACTAAGCAGGTGTTCTTACTGATCAGTGTGACAGCAACACCCTCTGCCAACCTCTCCGTTGATACCTGGCAGGGCTGAAATGAGCTGAATCACAGACACCATATCACTGTGCCACGTGGACTGCCAGCAGACCCTCTCTTATCCCCAGGGACACTTCCCATTTTGCCCCATGGAGCTCAGAAAAAACTCACCAGTTGTCGGCAATATCTGTTCAGTTCCACTCACGGTTTCCAATTTTTGGTAAACTATGAGACTGGCCTACAACAATAAAAGAAAAAGATTATAAAAATCTTCCCAAAAAGCTGACAGTCACTGGGGCTGTACTGCCAAGTGAAGGGACTGACCAAGGGTCCCCAAGCCCATGTGATTCAGAGGCAGGTCTTGTATCCTGGTCCTTTCTACTTCAAAACCAGCTTTCTTCCACACTCAGCTCCTGGCACAACATATCACCCTTTTTAGAGGTTTTGCCAGTGCAGGAGCTCAATCAGAATCTACAAGCTCAGCAATCAGACCAGTTACCAAGACAATATCTGATGCCCCAGGGCCACCCCTGAGCCAACTGTTTATGTGGCTACAAAGAGAGTCTCTCCTTGCATTTCTTCCAGTGTGTATAGCAGGTGGCTAAAGAGTCTAGCTGAAAAGGAGAGCAGTCCCACAGAACCCAGGAGAGCAAGTTGACCTGCAGAGTTATGGCAATGAGGGAGAAGCATGATGACACTGGAGAGAAGAAAAGAAAGAGCTCTGCAGTGACCTGAGTGAGAGACCACTAGCGTCCTTTTCACTGTCTCCAATAGGGTTCTGTGTCTATATGCCCACTCTCCTGTCTTAAAACAGGAAGTGCTTTGTTACCACCATTCATGCCAGGCTGGTTCAGTACAAATCTCTGATATTGAGTTGTCGGGGTCACCTGGCTGACTATGAGAGGTTAACATACCAGCAAGAGGTCCTGAGCTCCAGGTCTATGAGTGTGGCAAAGAGGTTAGCCTGGGAGGGTAGACAGAGAAAGTTTGAAGCCAGATTAATGCTCCAACTGAACTTTCCTTTAACTTCAGATCAACAATCACAAGAGTTCTGTCATCTGTGAATGGGCACTACTTGTTAATCGACAGAAAAAAAGTCAGTAATAAATGCCTTCTGCAGTCTTTTCCATACTAACATAGGCTGAATTTGTGACCAGTTTGGAGAACTCCAAACCAAGGCAATAAAAACTGTCCCCTGAGTACGTACGTAAGCGTCAATGGCAGCATACTGCTTCTGGTCCTCGGTGAGTGGGAAGTTCTCCCAGCGACTGCAGCGGATGGACTGCTCCTTGAGAAGCCGCTTACTGAAAAGATGCTTAACCAAGCTGTCCAAGCTCCAAGTCTCTTTACATCTGAGCTAAGAGCCATAAAAGAGGAGCACAGAACAGTACTTACAGACCTTGTCCAAGTGAGGACTGGGCCTGCCTGCAGCTTGAGCTTGGAATCATTCATGCAATCCCTCCAAGAGTCCATCTAGAGAGATAAGCCCAGACCCCAGCCCAATTCAATCCCTCAAGGCACAGGAATCAAAAGGGCACCAGTTCCCAGCTAGACATTTTAGAGGTGGAAATGGGGGCCTAAAGACATGGCAGGGACCTGTCCAAGGTCACATGGCCAAGCAAAAAGAGATGCAAGCTGGAATTCAGAACCAGAACTCTAATCACAGAACTGGATCACCCAATCAGTCACCAGTTCTAATTCTGCAATTTCCCCTAGACATTGTTTTTTACAACAAAGAAGTGGAAATGGTCATAAGCATTTCATTTTATTCAATAAACTATTTGACAGAGTATGAAGAAGGGAAAGGATAGCCCTAAAAGCCCAAATCCTCATACCCGATATTTATAGATGCAGTGGGACTTATGGTATTTTTCTGAAATAACAATGGAAGAGGGCAGGACATACAGGAACAGGGCACGCCCTCCCCCCCCAAAAAAAAACCCACAGGGATTCTTTTTATTTAAAAAATCTCCAAATTAATAGTTGTCTCACAAAAAAGCAGTAAGTGAGAAAGAGGACTGTTAGAATGAACAGTTATGACAGTAGGTGTCCACAAGGACCATCTACATCCATTTAGTAATGTCTGAACCCCAAGACTGGCCCTACTCAGTTTCTACCAAGGAGAACCATCAAATTTAGGCATGTCTCTACCTTCTCATTGGCCATACTGGCCAACTCCACAAAGCTCCTCAGGTGGATATCAAAGTCTCGGAGAAGTTTCCACTGGTCTGCAAGTCCCACACCAGCCTTTTTAATAGCTTCATTCTCTAATAACATCTTTAAACCCTGAGGGAAAACTGAAATAGATACTGCAGTTAGTTCTCAGCCACTCTTACATTCATTCCCCAAGAGCTGTACTTTGTCCCCTCCCTATGTCCTGCTCTCCTATCCATCATCACTCTCTATTTTCTCGGGAAATCACCTTGTTTTATCTTAAAGTGGGAACACATTACTCTGAGAGACACTCCTCTTATTGTGAAGTTCAGATCATTAGTAACTCCTTAATTTAACAAACATTAATTAAGCACCTACTACCAGCCAGGCATCATGGTAGGTACTGGATATATTAAAAAATATATTATATATATATATATATATACACACACACACACACACACACATATATGTATATAATACACACACACACACACACACATATATATATATATATATATATATATATATATATATATATATATATATATATATATATATATATATAAAGCAGCCCCTGCTCTCAAGCGGTTTACAGTTAACAGAGGAAAAACACATATCCATGAAGAAATCTAAAACAGATTCCTAGAAAATTCAAGGTCATTTGGCAAGAGATGGGTGACTAAGCAGCTGAAGACAGAAGGAAGAGCCTCCTGTAGGCAATGACAAAAGGGGGAGTCCTAAAGGATACCTGGGATTTTCAGAGGCAAAAGGCCAACATGCTAGACCTGGAGACTCCCTTAGCCATGGTACTGACTTGGAGAGGGAACAGAAAAAAATAGGCTATGACAGGGAAGAAGTAAGAACGACAAAAACAACGTGTTACTCAAGTGTCTAAAGGACACCAGAAGAGCAGTACCAACCTGACATAGAAGGGGGAAAAAAAGCCACATTATTCAGTCCAAAATTTTCATTTCTATACCTTCCTTGAAAGCAGAGCTTTTTCAAGTCAACATTCTCAGAGTAGTAATGATGCAATGTTACCTTTGAGGATGCCCAAACTTGGACTAGAACTTGCATGACATGAACCTGAATAGGAGCAAGTGCAAGTCCCAATGTCCCACTAAGGCCAGGCCTCCCTACCAGACTGGCTGGGACCATATGTAGACAATTTACATTGACTCTAAAAAGTCCTCCAAACAAGTAAAGGCACAGCCAGCTTTAAGATTAAAAAAGATCAGAGGGAAGGGAAAGAGAAATTTTGGAACACAAAGTTATGCAAGGATGAAGGCTGAAAACTATTTTTGCACATATATATTGCAAATAAAAAGTTATGAGCTTTCTTTCTCAGTTTTTCTTTTCCTTTCTTCTTGATCTGATTTTTCTTGAGCAGCAAGATAACTATTAATATGTATACATATATTGGATTTAACATGTATTTTAACATATTTAGCATGTACTAGACTTCCTGCCAGCTAGGGGAGGGAGTAGGGAGAAGGAGGGGAAAATTTGGAACAAAAAGTTTTGCAAGGGTCAATGTTGGAAAAATTACCCAAGCATATGTTTTGTAAATAAATAAAAATTTAAAAAATTAAATAGCTATTATTTAAAGAATTAAGTCTTCTGTTTCCTCTTGGCATTTGCTACATATATAACCAACACAGTGTTCTCTGCCAGTCCCCGCCAGTGTTCTGTGTTGCGAAGCAATGTACCTGGTCCAAAGAGTCATGGGAAGGGAGAAGGCACTGCCCTGGGAATGGGCAGAGTTCAAATGTGGCCTCAGAGACTTCCTAGCTCTGTGATCCTGGGCAAGGTATGTCATTGGTCACTGCTTGGGTTTGTTTCCTCACTTAAAAACTATTCCAAAGTCCCTCTCAATTCTCAATCTATGACTGATGCTATGAATTTGTAAGGAGACAAAAATAGAACAACTCATTTACTAATTCAATACAAAATGCAGGTTTTGTAGATACTAAAACACTGGATAGAGACTTGGAAGGCTGGAATTTGAGTTCTGCCTCTGACATAGACTGAAGAACGGCCACCTAACCTCTTGGAGTCCAGTCTGCTTCCAACAAACAGCCATTCAAAAGGCTAGATAAAGTCAAAGGACAGACCAAACATGCTTAAACACACAAAGCTGTTACCTGACTAGGGTGTCTCTGCTCAGTCACCTGCTGTCTTTCATGGAATTCAGGACATTAGCAACTACCCTTTAGAAGCAGAGATACCAGTGGTCCTAAGGCATTCAAGACTCTTACCTAATATCTTCTGCTAGGAAGGAACAATCACTCGATTCATAACTATAAAGGATGGAGCCAGGAAATTCCAGTAGGGGAAGATCATCTTCCAGAATACTCCTCTGAAGAGAAAATCCATGGGAAATAAAAAATCAGTATTCAAATGATTACTTTGTATTTTCTTCACTGACTTTTTCTAGAAAGCTCTAATTATATAAAGTCAATTCAACCAACAGTTCCTGGGCACCTCCTAGAATGCTGGGCTACAAAATAAGATTATGAAGACAAAAATGGAAAAAGCTCCTGTCCTTGAGGCCTTCTCCATCAGTTGGGAAAAGGAAGAGGGGGGAGAAGGAAGAAGATGGAGAGAGAGAGGAAGGAAAGAGGAAGAGAAGGAGAAGAGAAAAGGGAGAAGGGGAGAAGATAGGAAGTAAGAAGAAGAGAGAGTAAAGGAGAGGAGGAAGAGTGGAAGAAGGGAAGGAAAGAAGAGAAAAGGAGGAGGAAAAAGGAGGAGGAGGAATAGAGAAGAAAGAAGAGGAAGGTGGTAGGTAGGGGAGGGAACAAGAGAGAACTAGCACTGGGGGAGGGAAGAGAGATAGTGAAGACCCTTGTAGAAGGCAGCAGTGCATACCCTGCATTCAGAAGCTAACTAGGAATTCTGGAAAGCAGAGATATTATAGAGGGAGGGCCTTCTCCTGCTATCATTCACCCCCCCCAAAAAAAGCACAAGTCCAAATATGTCCCTCTACCATCTTCCTTCTTATATCTAACTTGGGAGCTGCTGACCCACCACTGGACCCACAGGGCTTTAGAAGTGCTCTTAGCTGAGCTACTCCTTTTCTGCTACAGAAGCCCCCAGCTACCCATCACCCATCCTCTCCACCAGGCCAAAGTGAGCCTCTCTACCTCCGCCCTCCACCCCTCTCCACCCCCCTCTCTCTAGGCAGCCTATGCACATGTTCACATCTACCCCAGCCTTAAAAACTCTCACTTGAGCAAGCTTACCTATCCCACCACCAACCCTACTGCAAGACCCTGGAAAGTGTATGGAGACTGCCTCATTTATTTTGTCTTTCTCTGGATTCTAAAGTTCTCCAAGTTCTCCCGAGTTCTGTATCATGGCTGTGTCTTTAGTCCTTCAGACAGGCTCTTGCATCGATCCTGGCTAGCCTCAGGCCTTGGCTCACTTCATCCTGGGCCTTGCCGTCCCAGCTCTCCTCCCAGCTGTCCCACCACTCCTCAGTTACTCTGCAGGAATAGCCCCAGCCTCCTCATCCAAGGTCCTCTACTCTTCTCCCTATACATAAAACTCTCAGAGAGCTCTCCCATCAATTATATTTCTCTACAGAGGATAGATACCCAACTTCATGGTTCAAGTACTAATTTCTTATCATTACTTGTCTGCTGGAGACTTCCTGATGTAGGTCCCACAGATCTCTCACAACTCCACAAAACAAAACTCAGTATGAATTGATCCCCTCTCCCCGAAGCTGTTCTCCAATTTCCTCCCTGTTTCTACTGAGGAACCAAGGGTCCCACTTCCCAGTGACCTTGGACCCTTTCCATCTCCTGATCCCTACACAACCATAATCTCTCAGGCCCTTCCTTTTCTTTCTTTTTTTCCCCTAAGGCAATTGGGGTTAAGTGACTTGCCTAGGATCACACAGCTGTTAAATGTTAATAGTGTTAAGTGTCTGAGGTCTCATTTGAAAACAGGTCCTCCTCCTGACTTCAGGGCTGGTGCTCTATTTACTATGCCACCTAGCTGTGCAGACCCTTCCTTTTCTAGTCATGTGCTCACCATGTACCCCAGGTCTTCCAATCCTGTCCCTTGAACCACCTTAGCAATTTCTCCTACTGGACTTCCTGATTCCAGTCTCCCTTCTACTCCACCATTCCCCCACATAATTGTCAAGATTATTACATAATAATCAGGAGAATGTAAGCTTTTGTGTAAATTACCCCAATCATTTTGAATAGAAATTTGGAATCATGCTAAGAGAGTGACCCACCCTTTGACCAAGGGAGTCCTATGTAACACACCTACTTACCCAAAGAGCTCAAAGATCAAAATAAAAATATATAAACACAGTTAGCAAAGCAGCTTTTTTGTATCAGCAAAGAATTAGAAGCTAAGTAAATGCTTATCAATCTGGGCATATGGAAATGAAATGGAATTCACTGTAAGTAGCACCAAAGAACAAGAAGAATTTAGAAAAACAAGGAAAGATGTATATGACCTGGTGCAAAAAGAGGGAAAAAAAAAAAAAAGGAAAACAATATAAGCAAAGACCACAATTATGTAAATAAAAACAATGAAGAAAAAAATTCTCCTAAGCCCTGTGTAATTATCATGATCCCACCTGCCCCCAAATAGGACAGGAAAAAAAAAGAACGTCCCTCCCATCCTTGATAAACTGAGAACTTCTGACATAGAATGCATTGGTCTATGCCGCCAGGCTCCATTGATAAGATTAGTAAGTTCTGCTAAAAAACTACAGGATTTTTTTCCTTTATTTTATTTTTTTATTATAAAGGATGGCTCAGGGCAGGGGTAGAAGGAAGATAATGTTGAGAAAGGAAAATGATAAATAATGAAAAAAATGACAAGAATGAAAAACTAAACAAAGCTTTTTAATCTGAGGCCTTTGAAAGTAAGGGATGTTTTACTATCTTCGAACTCCCCAGTTCTGGCATGGTGCCCCCCAACAATGAATATGTGATCAATCTGGGCCACTTTAAGTGACTCATGGTCATTTTCACTATGAGGATTGCTTGCAGGGGCGGCTAGATGGCGCAGTGGATAGAGCACCAGCCTTGAATTCAGGAGGACTCAAGTTCAAATCAGACACTTAACACTTCCAAGCTGTGTGACCCTGGGCAAGTCACTTAACCCCAGCCTGGTGGGGGTGGGGAGGAGGATTGCTTGCTTGCAAGGATAATTGTGTATAGTATCAAGAGGAGAAGAGAGAGAATTTTTTATAAAATATTACTTGCCAGTTGTTATTTCTCAGTCATCACACAAACCTAAAATTACAAGTGAACAATGGCTAATGATAGATGCTTTCACAGATGATAAAATTTAAATTTCTCATGGGCCTGGTTTACACAGGAGCATCAAATAATCTAGGTTATCAACAACAAAGCTGAAACCAATTACAGATCGACAAACAAGGAAGAAGCTGTCCATGCTGAATACAGCCCATTTACAAGTGAAAATACTAAGAGGAAAAAAAAAATCTCTTGACAACCTCATATAAAAATAATTATTCTAATGACAAATGTTGGAGGGGATGTAAGAAAACTGGGCCACATGCATTGTTGATGGAGCTGTGAAGTGATCCAAACATTCTGGAGAGGAATTTGGAACTATGCCCAAAGGGCTATCAAACTGAGCATACATACCCTTCAACCCAGCAGTGCCATTATTGGGTCTATATGTCAAGGAAATCATAAAGGAAGGAAAATGACCCACATATGCAAAAAATGTTAGCAGCAACTTTTTTTGTGATCGCAAAGAATTGGAAAATGAGTAGATGCCCATCAATTGGGAAATGGCTAAATAGGTTGTGGGATTTGAAGATAACAGAATATTACTGTTCTATAAAAAATGATGAACAAGCTGATTATAGAAAGGCCTGGGAAGATTTACATGAACTGGTACTGAAACAAGCAGAACCAGGAATACATTGTACACAGTAACAGCAAGAATGTGGAATCAACTATGAAAGACTTGATTCTTCTCAGTGATTCAAGTGATCCAAGTCAATCCCAATAAACTCTGGATAGAAATCACCATCTGAATCCAGAAAGAGAACTAAGGAGATTGAATGTAAATCAACACATGCCATGTTCACTTCTTTTTTTTTAAATTTTTTTTCTCTCGTGATTTTTCCTTTGTGTTTTGATTTTTCTCTCCCAACATGATTCATAAATAAATGTATATTTTAAAAGTTAATATACATGTATAACCAGAAAAAAAACTAATAAAAAATAAAAATCGTTCATCATGAGTTAACAAACCTTTCTTTTATCTGTATCACATCCTTTATGCTGTGTAGACATCCACTCAGGAAGTTTTCGTGCTTGGAGAGTCTTTGTCATTGTATTTTCATTCATCCTGAGAAACCTCCAGTTCTTAAAATGAGAAAAAAAAAAACAAAAATTCAGACAGGATGGAGAAGGACCATGAGAGAAACTCACAGGTGGAAGAAGTGAGCAAACCTAGCCTTCAAGGAACAGGCATCAGGCTGGGAAAGGTGATGAAGGGTGAAGATGTGGTTACACAGACAAGAAAGAACATTCCTTATGCTTCAGCCTCCTGAGGCTGAATGAATATCAAGAGGGATAAGTTGCACCACAGAAGACTTGGGTTCAATAGAAGAGGAACAACCCCTAACAAGTAGTGCTGACTGTAAAATGGACCATCTCAGAGGGCTTCCAGCGAAGGCTCAATATGTATTCTGATGGGACCTAAGAGATCCTTTCCTGCTTTAAGAGCCAAGATACAACAATTCATAGAGTAAACTCACAACGTAAGCCTGAGAGGAGAGATGTTAAAAAATGGAAACAGATACAGCTGAAGAGGGGACCCCACTACTCTGAAGATCCTTGGAGAAAATCTTCAACCCTGCCTCAATAAGGGATACTGCCCCAAGTCTTTTTTTTCTTAAATGAATTTAAGTTTTAACAGCTTGTGGGGGGGAATAATAAGGAAACTCCAAAACTCTTAAAACCTCCTTGGAGTCTGTTTCTGGGAAGGGACCCCACCCCAAGCACGGTTTCATCCTTATCTAAAAACCCACTTAATTCTATTCAAATTCTAACCCTGATTGAAACTCAAGCCGGGAGCCAACCTGGGACTCCACCTATGACCCCCTTCAGATTATCCAAAGCCCCTATTATAAAAAGAGCCAAACTGGAGTCCACTCTTTACAGAGGTCCCAAATATGGCATCCTTATGCTGGCCATGTCAAGGATTTCTGTCCATTGGAACCAACCCTGGCTCTGTTGTCCTTCTCTCTTTACCTAACACCTTTTAACCTTACTTCCAAAACCCCATAATAAGCTTCTTTTATCAATCTAGGTCTTCGGGCATGTAAATTCCTTTAGAGGGGACTCTTGTGCCACTACTAGACCTCATTTAACTCTGTATCCTTGCGCCAAATCCAAAGGGGTTGCAGGGGAGCGCCATTTGACTTCCTGTACCTGCCACTAGACCTCAATTAACCCTATTTTCATTTAGGTGCCCCTTATCTAGTTCTCATCACAGTTCATCTCATCTAGTTCTCATGCATTAGTTCTCTAAATGCCTGCAAATGCCTGCATCCTGTTCCACACATATGAATTGGGGTCTGAAAAGTAGCAGTAACACAAAAACATTAAATCTCAAGAATATAACATTAAAAATATCAATATAAACTAAATGATCTCTAAAGTCACTTTCAATACTAAAAGTCCATAACTTTGTGAGAATTCTTTCTTCAAAGAATACATTCAACTCATCAACAATGTTTGGGTGTGTAAAGAAATTCTCTGATGGAGGAAGACACATAACTTTAATGTTCTCTAGGAATTAAATATTGCAAGTAATTCATTACTTGGCTCCATTAACATGTTCTCAGAAAAGTTCAAAAAAACTATATGTGATCATTCCTTTACAAACCCATTAAGAGACCAGACAGCAGACACTGCATTGCATTCACTTACAATATCACAGGGGAAAAAAAAAAAAACCCACAAAACAAAACAAAACGAAAAAAATAAAGTTCATTGGAATTCTGTTTCTGCTTTCCAAAAGTAAATTTGAGTGCTCTGAGAAGGGGGTGGGGAAGGAACCTTTCCTTTTCCTTTCCCTTCCCTCTCATCCCAATGTGTGGTACAGAAATGGTGAGAGGTCACCATTTAATAAAAAAATCTGGAGAGAGCTCTAGAGAAAATCAAAGTTTATTTTACATTCTTCGAGAAGGGCGTCCCACCCTTCAAGCAGACAATCAAAGAGAGGAAGCTCCTCCTGTGGGCAGGACAGCACCTTTAATCCCTAACGCAAAACGCCCCCTCCCACCACTGACCTTCATCCTCATTGGCTGAGAGTCTTACATTCTAAACGCGAGATCTACCCACGAAATTGAACTTGACCAATAAGTACATAGTTGCCCATATTTGGCTGAAATAGGGAGATGATATCATGGGAGGGGAACGAAATTATGCCCTTGACTCAAACTTCAGAGTCCTTTAGGCCTACTCAAACTCTGAAGTAGATGAAGCCTTACTCGATTTTCACAACTGTCTTGAAAGATCTCATCTCATTTCATTCACCAATTAAGAATGTAAGAAAAACAAAAGCCCTATTACAAATATGTTTAGTCCATTGGCCACATTAACAAAAAAGGAAAGTCTCCATCTGCTGAATCTATCATATGAGTAGCATGAGATGAAATGGAAGACAAAGAAGGCTCTCCTTGGCATGAATTGCTGCCCTGCAAATGTGTGTACACACACACACACTCACTCTCTCTCTCTCTCTCTCTGTCTCTCTCTCTCTCTCTGTCTCTGTCTCTCTCTGTCTCTGTCTCTCTCTCTCTCTCTCTCTCTGTCTCTCTCTGTCTGTCTCTGTCTCTGTCTCTCTCTCTCTCTCTGTCTCTGTCTCTCTCTCTCTGTCTCTCTCTGTCTCTCTCTCTCTCTCTCTCTCTCTCTCTCTCTCTCTCTCTCTCTCTCTCTCTCTCTCTCTCTCTCTCTCTCTCTCTCTCTCTCTTCCTCCCTCCCTCTCTCTTCCACTTATCTCACTTGAATTACTATTATAGGTTCCTCACTGTATCCCTGCCTCAATTAAGTCCACCACTAAGTAAATGCCAGTATTCTCTATTTCCTTGACTAAAATCACAAGCATTTTATTGAATATTTACTATGATTGAAGAAGGGACCCTGGAACTCTGAAAATCTCCTTCAACTCTGCCTCAATAAGGGATACTGCCCCAAGTCTTTTTTCTTTAAATGAATTTAAGTTTTGACTGCTTGAGGGGGGTATGAAGAGGGAACCCCCAAACTGAAAATCCTTTAAGGAGAAAATCTCCATCCCAAGCACAAACAGTTTCATCTTTGTTATCTGAGTGGGGTCAGCTCAGTCCCGAAAGGCATTGAATTCAATTCAAATTCTAACCCTAGTGAAACCCAGAGAGGAGCCAACCTGGGACTCCACCCATGAGCCCCCTTCAGCTTATTGCCAAAACCCCCTATTATAAAAGAACCAACTAAAACCCTCTCTTTGCAAATGTTTCAAACATGGCAGCCCTATGCTTGGCACGCCAAAGGTCTCTACCCACTGAATATTGTTTCTAGTGCCCTCTTCTCTTTACCTAACACCTTTTACTAACTAGACATGGCATCATCCTAGTCTTTCAGGAGTTTACATTCTAATGCAGAAAAGGGGGGGGGGGGCAGGGAATGAAGGTCTAGCCATGGCAGAGAAAGTCTGAAATCAGGAGGGCAGCAACTTGGCAAAAGAACTCCACCCTCCCTTTTCTTCCTCATTAGATAGTATCACCCTTCCCATTCTTCAATCTAGTCAAAATAACCTTTGCTGTCTCTCAATACTTTCTCTCCTACTTCATGTCTTTGCACTTGCTAAATCCCCTGCCTAAATAGGCCTCCTGGAATTTTTGACCAAAGAAGAACTAGAGTTCGTTATTGATAACGAAATAGAAAATTTTGATTATATCAAACTGAAAAGGTTTTGTACAAGCAAAACTAATGCAAACAAGATTAGAAGGGAAGCAATAAACTGGGAAAACATTTTTACAATTAAAGATTCTGATAAAGACCTAATTTCTAAAATACATAGAGAATTGACTCTTAATTTATAAGAAATCAAGCCATTCTCCAATTGATAAATGGTCAAAGGATATGAAGAGACAATTTTTGGATGAAGAAATGGAACTTATTTCTAGCCATATGAAAAGATGCTCCAAATCATTATTAATCAGAGAAATGCAAATTAAGATAACTGAGATACCACTACACACCTACCAGATTGGCTAGAATGAGAGGGAAAGATAATGCGGAATGTTGGAGGGGATGTGGGAAAACTGGGACACTGATACCTTGTTGGTGGAGTTATGAATACATCCAAGCTTTCTGGAGAGCAATTTGGAACTGCTTAAAAGTTATCGAACTGTACATACTTTTTGATCCAGCAGTTATTATTACTGTGCTTATATCCCAAAGAGATATTAAAGAAGGGAAAGGTACCCAAATGTGCAAAAATGTTTGTGGCAACTCTCTTTGTAGTGGCTAGAAACTGGAAACTGAATAGATGCCCATCAATTGGAGAATGGCTGAATAAGTTGTAGTATATGAATATTATGGAATATTATTGTTCTGTAAGAAATGACCAGCAGGTTGACTTCAGAAAGGCCTGGAGAGACTTACATGAACTGATAATGAGTGAAATGAGCAGGATCAGGAGGTCATTATATACTTTAACAATAATACTACATGATGATCAATTCTGATGGACGTGGCTCTCTTCAACAATGAGATGAAACAAATCAGTTCCATTTGCTCAATAATGAAGAGAAGCAGCTACACCCAGCAAAAGAACTCTAAGAAATGAGTGTGAACCACAACATAGCATTTCTACTCCCTCTATTTTGTCCACTTGCATTTTTTATTTCCTTCTCAGGTTATTTTTACCCTAATTCTAAGTCTGATTTTTCTTGTGCAGCAAAATAATTGTATGGATATGTATACATATATTGTATTTAACTTATACTTTAAGATGTTTAACATCTATCTGCCATCTAGGGAAGGGGATGGGGGGAAGGAGGGGAAAAGTTGGAACAGAAGGTTTTGCAATTGTCAATGCTGAAAAACTACCCATGCATATGTAAAGAAAAAGCTATAATTTAAAAAAAAGAAAAAAGGCTTTCCCCATCCCTTCCAGCTTTTGAAACTCTTGCTTCCTCAGCTGCACTCAACTCAAGCATCCCCCTGGATAGCTTTTCCAAAGTGTCCCCACCCCAGATTCCAGGAGCAGCTTCCCTCCCACAGCTGACTTCTATTTATTCTGCATGTTTAGAGGTATACATATCTCTCCACCTAAAACGTTAGCTTTTTGAAGGCATCAAGTTTCACTTTTTGCCTCTGAATCCCCAATACTTACTAAGTGTTATGAATTCTGAACATGAAACAAAGGACTCTTATAAGGTGTTAAGTCAGTGGAATTGATAAAAACAATGATAGTTCAGTACATGTATTTAGTACTTAATATTGTTCTACAAGATTCATATATATGATAAGAGAGCATATAAGTTGGGACAAACTCAGCCAGAATGAGAACTAGAGAAGACACAGAAGTGGTGGTCATCCTCCTACCTCCCCCACAGAAACCAAGACACATTCAGGAGGACCTCAAGAAAGCTGGCCTGGGCCCCAGGTAAGGAGACAATAAAGGATTTGCACTTTAACACTTGGCTACACCTGTGGTGATTACTCTGTTGAAATGAAGGTTGCTCCCAGAGACTCCAAGAAAACCCAAAAGAGAACATTACAACTAAGGGCCTGAACATTAGCAGGCACTTGATTAATGCTTGCTGATGGGTTGACTGTTTAGATTCTTATATCTCTATATGCTTCTAGTCTGCCTGGAATTCAAGTAGTTCAAGAAGTTCAGAATATTTAAGCCCCGAAGAATCCTCTATTTCACCAGTATAGACAAAGTCACTATGTTTTAAATTAGCCAGGCCAGAGTAAAATCACATACATATAACAGTGGGTTGGTTTTTTTTGTTTGTTTGTTTGTTTGTTTTTTAATGTAATTACTACAATGCATTCAGAAGTTATTCCAGGGAGCTCTGAGACTCAATGAATTCTAATCAGCTAGCCTCCACCTGAAACCTTCCAGTGGAAAAAACCCACCTCTAATACAAGACAGCCCCTTCCACATCTGGACAGCTCCAATTTTTAGGAAGCTCTGCCTTACATCAAGCAGAACTGTGCCTTTTTTTTGCAGTCTAGCCAATATCCCAGGTCTGGCCAATGGACTTGAAGGCAAGTCAAATTCTCTCTTCCCACAGATTTAGCCCTTTAAAATAAAGACAATTTCTATCCACCCTTACAGTTAGTCCATAGCCTCCTATCCATAGAGTTAACTATTGGGCAGACAGAACTGAACACAATACTACTCCAGGGGTGGTCTGACCAGGCCTAGCCTCTCCCCAGAGCCAAGGACCTCATAAATCCAGATGCTCTTATTGTAGCAAGAGAACTAATGAGGATTCTTGGCTGCTCTACCATACTAGTGGGTCCATTAGGATCCCACATCTTTTAAAGTCCTGTCTATCTAGGCTTTCCTCCTGTGCTAATTGCAAAGTTGATTTCTGAACCCAAACGATTTTCAGTAGTGTCTCATTCTCAATGACTCTGTATACTATAATGTCCATAGGGTTTTCATGGCAAAGACACTACAGTGGTTCACCCGTCTCTTCTCTCCAGTGAATTAAGGCAAAAAGAGCTAATGACTTGCCCAGGATCACCCTGCTAGTGTCTCAGGCCACATTTGAACTCAGGTCTTCCTGACACTGTCTTGGCATCATTCCAAATTGTTCTCCAGAGTGGAGAGAGAGAAAATAGAAAAAAGCAGGAAGGGAATAAGATGGAGAGAACAGTTAGCAATTGTTAACTATGGGAAAAAAAATTTGAAGCAAATTTCTCTAATAAAGGCTTCATTTCTCAAATATATAGGGAACTGAATCAAATGTATAAAATTAAGATAATTAATCAAAAGATATAAACAGTTTTCAGATGAAATAATCAAAGTTACCTAAAGCCATGTGGGAAAAAAAAATCTAAACACTCTAAATCACTATTAATTGGAGAAATATCAAAACAATTTTGAGGTACTATTTCCTACCTATTAGATTGATTAATAGGACGGAAAAAGAAAATGGTAAATGTTGGAGGGGATATGGGAAAAATGATACATTAATGCACTGCTGATAGAGTTGTGAACTGATTCAACCATTCCATAAGAGCAATTTGGAATTATGATTATAAAATCATGCATAACCTTTTACATAGCAATATCACTACTAGGTCTGCATCCAAAAAGAGATTAAAAAAACAAAAAGGACTTATATGTACAAAAAATATTTGTAGCAGTTCTTTTCTAGGGGCAAAGAATTGGAAATTGAGGGTATGCCCATCAATTGGGGAATGGCTGAACAAGCTATAGTATGAGGCTGTAATGGAATGCTGTCATACTACAAAAAATGAACAGGATGCTCTCAGAAAACCTTTAATTACATAACTGATACAAAGTGAAATGTACTGTGTGTAAAGTAACAGCAATGCAGCTATTCTCAGCAATATAATGACCCAATACAACTCTGAAGGACTTAAATCACAAAAAATGCCATTTATCTCCCAAGAAAGAACTGATAGTGACTAAATACAGATTGAAGCATAGGTTTGTTTTTTTTTTTACTTTATTTTTCTTGAGTTTCTTGGAGGGCAGTCAATGTTTTCTTTCCCAACATTACTAATATAAGTGCTTTTCACAACTACACATGTATAACCTATATTGAATTGCTTGCCTTATAAACAAGGGAGTAAAGAAGGGGAAGGGAGAGAATTTGGAATTCAAAGTTTTAAAAACAAATGTTACAAATTATTTTTAAATATAATTGGGGAAAAATAAAGAGCTAAATTTTTTAAAAGCACACTTATTTGTACCAGAAAATGAATAATTTTAATATAATAAAATGTCCATCTGTAAAACCAAAAGCTATCATTATTTATATAAAATCAAAAGCTACACTTTTTATAACTGGAAAGTGCTAGAAATTTGATAAACATGTAAAAGCTATCCCCTCTCCAAATTTTTACAGTTCTAGAAACTAGAAATTGCTATCTAGTGATAGCAATACCAAGGAACAGAAATAGAAGAAATACTGGCAAAGAAAATCAAATATCTATCTAGTGGTGACATGATGATTCTCTTAATATGACTTCCATGACTGTGGATTCAGACCTTCTCCGATTTGAGAATCACTCCATTTTGTGCACTTTATTTTATCAGTCCACTCCCATTAACGCTTTCAATACAAGTAACACAAAATAGGTTGTGTCATAGTATCCTACTGTGCACTTGTTCTGATAAACATTCTTGCTTCTCTTACCCTCCTATCCTAACCGTTAAATTAAGTAAAGAGTTGTTATTGCATCAGATCAGCCTTGAGGCCCAGGACCTTAACCAATCAACTTCTGCCTCATCCCCTATCCTGTTAACAAAGAGCTAACAAAAAAAAATCTATTAAATTTGTGTAGCAATAATAAAGTTCACTTAAATAGAAAAGGAAATTTCATTTAAATAACTATTAAATGCCTAAAATATTCAAATTATACACTCTAGACAATTACAAAACACTTTTTAAAGAAATTACAAATGACTATAATTATAAATATAACATTTATTGTCAGATGCAATGTATTGGTTTTAATATTTTTTTTTCTTCTTTCATTTTTATTACAAGGGAAGGTTCACTGGATGACAGGAAGCTATGTATGCTATATACATATATGCTATAAACATCACATTTTTTTTCTGTCAGAATCATGGTAGAAGCAACATCTACTAAGGTCCCTGCCAAGAAGGGGACATTAATTGGTCCCCAAGACTCAGAAGACTAAAACTTGAAGCATTTAAAAACCTTCTGGCTCCATCTGTATGATAAACCTGCAGGGAGTACAGATACAGACATGACACACTTCTAGATAAGTGTTAATTAATCAAAGAAATGAAGAGGGAGGGGAACAACATGCAGCAGAATTAGTGTCACACCACTGATGAAGATCCCTTCTAGGATGAGGCAGCTAGGTAATGCAGTAGATATGCCTCAAGATTTAGGGTGAGGAAGACCGAAGTCCAATCTAGTCCAATCTAGTCCAACACCTATTACCTCTATGACCCTGGGCAAGGAAGGCATAATATGTCCGATTCGGATTCTTCCTCCACAACATAGCCATAACTATACTTACTTTCCAGTGTTTTTATGAATAGAACGAGATGTTAAAATGCTATATAAATTAGCTGTTATTATTAAACCTTTTGTTAATGTTCATGTGGTATGATAGAAGAATTATGTGCCATTCAAGCTAGGCTAATATTTCCTCAAAAGATACTCAAACTGTTCTCGACTCATTTGGCTCAGGAGACGGACACTTTGTTCCTTTCACATAGTTTTGAGGACCAAAGAACAAAATGTCAGGACAGTAAATGTTCCATTCTCAGATTTCTGACTGGCAGACCAAAAAGAAAGGCAGGAGAGTTGAATCAACACTGTATCCTTCTAAGTATCTTTTTCACACCCTGACTAAGGATAATTCCTTTTGGAAATTGGTCATGAGGCCTTAAATGCCAAAATGGGAATTCTCTGGATCCCTCGCAAATTCTCCTCCCAACAACTTAAAAAACCACCTTAGAACTGATTTAGGATCTGGGAGGCAGCTTACCAGCTCTAAAGGAAAGGTCTGTCTCACTGAAGTGATGGGGAAGCCAAGGTCCTAGAGCAGCAACTAAGTCCCAGCAGGACTTACAATACAAGGGCTCTGAACTCTGGGGCAATCAACAGCTAGGCCCCACCCTCCTGTAAACCCGCCACAGAGACAAGCCAGCAGTTTGCACAGCATAGCTAGGCCTTCCCAGCAGCCCAGCTCCCGAGCATAAGGCCACAAGCTAGTCAGATCTTAACAACTGAAAAAAGTATTGATTGTTCATGAGTAGGCCAAAACAACATAATAAAAATGACACTTCTACCTAAATTAACTTATAGTGCCATACCTATCAAACTGAGAAAATATTATTTTATAATGTCAGAACAGATAACAAAATTCATCCAAAAGAAAAGGTCAATAATATCAAGGGAATCAATGAAAAGAAAAGTGAAGTAAGGTGGTTGAGTGGTCCTGATCTCAAACTATATTAAAAAGTGGTAATTATCCAAACAATCTAGTACTGGTTAAGAAAAAGTGGTAGATCAACGGAACAGATTAGATACAAAATACACATTGTAGTAAATGGCCATAGTAATCCTGTAATAAAGCCAAAGATTCAAACTGCTACGTGATCTAGGCTTCCCATTTTGTTATAACAAGCCTAAAGAACCAATCCTGCCTAAATCAGCCTACAACATAGTCCACTCCGTGAGTGATTCAACTGCAGTCCTGAATCTCTCTCTCCATGTCCAAATTCACATCTCCAGCCACCAGAACTCATCTAATTCTCTATTTAGAGAATTCCTCTCTGTTCCCACCTTTCCAGTACTTTTATCTTATTACACCTTTCCCACCCATACATCAAACAAGACACAGTCTCTTGATTTCTGAGAAAAGAAATTTTGGTTGCTCATACTTTGCAAGGTATCCCGGGTTTGCAGGTGAATTTTTTCTTCCCTATTTATTCTATTTTGTCTCATGTAATTTTCACTTAAGATTTCTTGAAATAAAGCTCCTTTTTTTATGCCTTTAAACCCAAAAGTCTCAGGTTGTCACCAACTGATCAATACTAGTCTCAGCCCAGACCTCACCAGCTCATTGTTTGGGATTTGATGGTTCAGTAAGTGTAAATAGCAATAGTTTCCATTCTAGACTGAAAACAAGGTCTTGCTCTCCTAAATCCATTTTTTTTCCCTGAAAGCAAGTTTGACCCTCTTTTACCTCAATTCTTGCATAGCCTTTAAATACTGAATAGATGTGGCCTCTAGCAGAGCCGGGAAAACCTCCGCTTAAAATAGCCAAGGTCTCTTACTGCATTCAAGGCCATCATCAATGGTCCTGCCCTGTCTTGCCACTGGACACTGATGACTGGAGAAGACAGTGAGGCTGAAGATTCTCCACAGCCCTGCCTCCGTTAGGTCCAATTTACTTGTAAGTCAAGGACTCCTCCTCCTGTCACTGGGCCTCTCTGAAAACCACGGACCAACAAGGTCTGAGCAGTGTCTGAAACATGGCAGGTGCTTAGTAAATGTTTGCAAAATGCATGCACAGCATTGGAGACTTAAGGCCAAAAAAAAAAAAAGAACCCAAGAAGGTACTTACTACCCTAAGAAACGTGTGTGAGCTTAAGAAAACATAAAATGCAGCCCGTGCAAAGTAAATACATTATTCAGAGGAGCACATGTCAAAGATCTCAACTGCCCAGAAATTCTGGGGAAATAGTTCTGCAGTCTACAAGATTCTTTTCAGACGTCCTGCAGATGAGCTTTCTAACAGCGTCGCTATGCAGTAGCACATCTCGCTTTTGCCTGATTCTATCCCTTACAGTATTGGGTAGGAAGGTAGTGCAGTGAATAATGCTAGGAATGACGTCAGGAAGACGCATCTTCTGAGTTCAAATCCAACCTTAAGCACTTTCTAGCTCTGTGACCGTGGGCAACGGATTCTAAACCTGTTTTTGCCTCGGTTTCCTCATCAGTAAAATGAGCTGGAGAAGGAACTGGATCTTTGTCCCCGTCCAAAAAAAAAAAAAAGTCATGAAGAAAATGAATGAACAAAATTCCTGTCGTTGCTCCGACAAGACTGCAGTGGCCCCTGGGGGTCTGGAATGGAGCATAAATCCTTCTCCCGCGGTGTGGCTCACCCAAATGTCCCCAACTTATCTCGTCACTGACCTCTAGAACGCTTTAAACTTGGCTCAAACCAGGCGTCCTGGGAGTGCCTTAGATCTCAGGCTACTCAAGTTATTCCCTAAGAACCAAACGTGTAATAGCCTGCCCACGTGGGGCTCGCCCAGTCCCGGGTAGATGCAGCGCGTTCACAGAGTAGCCCACACGGGGCACACTGTTGTGTATGAGGAGGAGGGGTGTGAAAGACGCCGCGCTTCCAGGGACCCGGACGTGAGCAGGCTCGCGAGAAAGGGGAGCGTTGCGGCCACGCACCTCACTCGGCCTCTCCTCCCAGGGATATCACACTTGAACCGGACAAGGCCGCTAAGCAGGGGCCCGAGGGGGTCCCCTGGCGAGCGGCAGGAGGAGGGTAGGGGAAGGCGCCCCAGAACGGAGAAGCCTGAAGTAGCTCATTCACAAGTGCTGGCCCCCGGGTGCCTGGGCCTCCGCCCAGCGCAGTCTTAGCCCTCGGGCGCCCACGTCGCGCACGGACAACGTCACCGTCACATGCCCGAAGAGGCAGGAAGGGCCAGTCCGCCACGTGCGCTGTAGAAAGCTCTACTGGGCGCCCGGTCCTCACCGGGATCTTGCAGCTGCTAGATCCTGTGATTTGTCCTCCTCCAGTGGGCCCTGAGCTCGGAAGTACCCCACGTCACCCCGGGATTTCCCTCCTTGCACCGCCCCCTGACCTCCTTCCTGACCTTAAGCGCACCCGCCCGCTCGCCAGCGTACACCTCCCCACATCGGTTCCCCAAGACAGCTGCCGCCTGACGTCACGAGCGTGCGCGAGGCGCAAGGGTTTCCTCGCCGCAAGGTACCCTGACGTCAAGCGCACGCGCACGTCTTACGGGCCTACCGAGCCTTCCGAGGCGACTGACTACGGACGTCGTAACGTAAAAATTATGACGTCATGCGCCCGCTCCCGCCCGCGCGTTGAGTCTTTCCCGCCCTCCCGTAACGTCACACGCACTCCCCCGCCTACGCGCGCAGCCCGGGCTCTCGCGGAACCTCCTGTCGCCCGCCCCCGCACGCAGGCGTGCGCGCCCCGGCTTTAGGATCCGTGCGCGCTCCCGCCCGCCCTCCCTCCCTCCGGGGTTGAGGCGGCTCCGGGGCCCGCCCGACATCTCTCCATCCTCGACGGAAGGAGCAGAACGGCAACTAGGGATGCTCCCGCCCGGAGGCGAAGGAGCGGCGGCGGCCAAGGGCATCCGCGCAGAGCAGGGCATGGCGGCAACGCGGACGTGAGTGACCGGCACGGAGGGGGGAGGGGGAAAGGAGAGAGCAGGGACAGAAGGGGCGGGGCTGGGGAACTGGGAGGGGAGTGGGAGGGCCAAGGGGAGTAGGAGGGAGCGGGAGGGGCGGGACTTGGGTCAGCGGGTGTGGTCACTTAAGGGAGTGGCTTTAGTGGGAGTGGCTAATGTGATGGGTGTGGCCTGGGAGGGGAGGGGCTACATTGGGTGGGGAGGACAGATAAAGGGAAAAACTGGATCAAGCTGAGTGGGTGTGGCCAATGAGGGAAGGGCCCTTAAGGAAAAGGGGTGGAAACAGGTTGTATGGGAATAAACCAATAAGAACAGGGGGCGGGACTGTTGTAAGGGGAGATGACCAATGAGGGGGAAAGGTGGAGTCACGATGAAAGTGGGTGGAGGTGACATGGTGGGGGCAGGGCCAATGATGAGAATTGTGGAGCTAGTCTGGGTGGATGTGGTCCATGAGGAGAGAGGGCGGACTTGGGTCCCCTAGTGTCAGGGTAGCAGCTGGCATGAGGTGTAGATCCAGCTAAGGTCTATTCTTTAGGCATTGCGAAGGCACTAAACCTGTTTCCATTCCTTGGATTCTCTTCGTGCTCCTGAAAAATGGGGCCATTGTTATTCCCATTTTACAGATGGGAAAATTAAAACACAAGGAAAAGTGGAATGATTTGTCTAAGGTCACATAGTTACTGAGTGCTGGCTTTGAACTCAGGTCTTCCCTATTCCACATTTAGGGCTGTATCCATTGGACTATCTGAATCTAAGAGTCCCAAGTAATGTCCTAAGTCCTAGAGATACCCAAAAAAAAACCCTACCCACCTCCCCCCCCCAAAAAAAATGGAGCCTGCCCTCCAGGAGCTCCCAGTTTATAGAAGAAATCACGTGCAAACCACCATGTACATGCGGGAGACAGAGGGGAGGGGTGGGGTGGTTTCAGGGATGGTGGGAAAGGCCACCTGTAGAAGAGTCTTGAAGGACGCTGGAGATGCTGATTAGGATGGATGCTTTCCGAGATTGGGGGACTGCCGCTGACAAGCAGAGTGCTGGTCGGTGGAGCAGAGGGTCGTGTCTGGAACAGGCAGAAGGCCAGTACCAGCCGGCCACAGGGTGTTTGTGAGGTAGTACGCTGTAAGTAGGAGGAGACTTGGACACAAGGGGCCTTGGATGCCAAGCAGCATTTCCTGTTTGCTCCTGGACACAGTCAGGAGCCCCTCGAGTTTACTGAGTAGGGAAAGGGGCGACGTGCTCCGACTTGTATTTTAGGGAAATCATTTTGGTGGCTGATGTGAATGGAAGTGAACTGGAAAATTCTGAGACCCCCAGGCCCCCTCCCCCAGCAGCTATTGTAGTAGTCCAGGGGGGAGGTGACGTGAATTTGCCTCAGCATGAGAGCAGGAAGGAGGAAAGGAAAGGGCATAGGAAAGATGGGAAAAGGAAGGAGAAGAAGGATTTTCAGGGGCATCTGGGGCAACCTTGGCCATGAAAGGGAAGCTAGGGGACAGCCCTTCCTATTGAGAGGAGCACAGAGGAGATGCTGAGCTCAGGAAGAATTGAGGAGGAAGATGCTTAGGGAAGCTTTCTCATCCCAAGTTTTTGCTTTCTTCTCCCTTCTTGTTCGTGCAGCTAAAGATGGAAAGATCTGGGAGAGGAGGTGGAGGCGGAGGCGGAGGCAGGAATGCTGGAGGGGGCTCCGGCGTCAGCAGAAGCGGCCTTTATACCCAGGCCCAGCAGTCCCCGTGTCCACACTACCCCCCACCCGCCGGCACTCCCGTCTGCCAAACCGGAGCCGCCGTGGAGATCCAGGAGCTGGCCTCCAAGCGGGTGGACATCCAGAAGAAGAGGTTCTACCTCGATGTCAAGCAGAGCCCCCGCGGCAGATTCCTGAAGATCGCAGAGGTCTGGATAGGCCGCGGCCGACAGGACAACATCCGCAAGAGCAAGCTGACCCTCTCGCTGTCCGTGGCGGCGGAGCTGAAGGAGTGCCTGGGGGACTTCATCGAGCACTACGCCCACCTGGGCCTGAAAGCGCACCGGCTAGAGCACGGCCACGACCGAGAGCACGATGCCAGGAGGCGCCCGCAGCCCTCGGCGCCGTCCCCGCCGGCTTCCGTGGTGTCTGAGGAGCACCCCCACAGCGTTCTCAAGACCGACTACATCGAAAGAGACAATAGGAAGTACTATCTGGACCTGAAGGAAAACCAGCGGGGACGTTTCCTCAGGATTAGGCAGACCCTGACCCGAGGCCCCGGAGGGATGGGTTACTTTGGGCACACTTTGGGCCAAGAACAAACGATTGTCCTTCCAGCCCAGGGAATGATTGAGTTCAGGGATGCCTTGGTCCAGCTCATCGAAGATTATGGTGACAGTGACCTAGAAGAACCCCAGAGAGGAGGGGAAGAGGAGCCCCTCGAGCTCCCAGAGGGTACGTCCTTCAGGGTGGACAACAAGAGGTTCTACTTTGATGTGGGCTCCAACCGCTATGGCGTTTTCCTGAAGGTAAGTGAGGTGAGACCCCCTTACCGTAACACCATTACTGTTCCCTACAAAGCGTGGACACGGTTTGGGGAGAATTTTATCAAGTATGAAGAGGAGATGAGGAGAATTTGCAGCAGCCATAAAGAACAGAGAATGGATGTCAGAAGGGACAGTGGCGAAGAGCAAGAAGGTCTCGACTAGAGGACCAGTGAACTGTCTGTCCTCCATCTGTCGCAATTTGGAGAAGCATTCCTTCCTTTTGGGGGCCCCTCCTTGCCCTTTACACCTCCTGTCCCTCCACGTTCAGGAATCTGGCTATCCTAGTTATACTACTTAGAACCCAGTAGAAGCCTCCCAGGGAGGTCATGGGGGAATTCCAGCCTTCCCAAAGCTGCATCCTTGGCAGCTTCAAGCGCTCAAGACTCTTGACCCAGGCAGGTCAGCACAGTGGTGACATTCTGACCTGTAGATTAGAGGCAAGGCTACATTGATTGCACTATTACCTAGTCCCAAGAAGACACTTGAGCCTGCTGTGGAAGGCTGGGCTTTCTACCTGACAGGTTTCCCAAAAGGAGGATTTAGGGAAAAGCTGCTAGGATAAATTATAGGGAATTTGCCACCAGAACAAAACTGAACTACCCGTAGTCTGCATTGATGCTTTCAAGGAAACAGAAATCTTAAAATGGTTCATTGGCCACTGAGCCTGAAATGTTTATAACAAAGAGTAGAGATCGTGTGAGCCACCCAACTCTTTAGGAAGTTCATTGACGTACTATATTGGATGAGTTTGAATGCTGTAGTATTCTGTGATTGCATCATTCTGGGCTCAGCGTGCCCTTGACACACACCACCACAAAGCCACAGAGGAGAGGGAAAGTGTGAGCCCACGCTGGTGGAAATCAGCCCAGTAGTCAGTCACAGGATGGATGTCTTAGAAGGATGCCCTTCTATGGGAACTGTGTAAGATGAGATGGATATTTTTAACGGTTTTCCAAATTACAAAAAATATTTTTATATCCCCATTGGGGGTGGAGGAACACTCCAGCTTTGTGGTGGGAATGTAGGCATTGAGCATTTTGTGCTGGCCTGAGGAGTTTGAGGCTTTTCTTCTCAGATGTTAGCTAGCCGATGGTTTCAGGGTTGAAAGTATCATTTCAGGCTTCTCCTTTGAAAGAGTAGTTAAGGGTTGGGCAAACCACTTAGCTGAGAGATACAGAAATCCATATGTGATTACAGACTTGAGTAGCACCTTTGTGATTCAGCTGATGAGGCTGTCTCAACACTTCCAATAGAAACGTGTCATGTACAGGCTGGCTGCATCCAGAAAAAGGATTTCCCCAGACTGTGTGCCACAGTGGAAGAAAGTTATTTAAAGCTTTGTTGTAGGCACATTTCAAAGCAAAAAAGTGAGGTGCTTTTTGTAATTCTTTAAAAGGTTTTCTTTACAGAAGATCTACCCTTTTATCTATTTTTAGTATTAATTTCAAGAAAGCAACTTTTCATCACCTAATTGATTTTTTTTCAACAAGTGAGAACACAGTACATGTGTGCTCCAACCAGTTTTCTTTTATTTGAATGAAATTCCATCTCTCAAGCTTCATTTTCTTGTGAATGAAACGATTGCCCATCATCTTGGCTTTATTCTGCTCCCACATCATCTAAGAGCCAAACACTGATTTCAATCCCCAGAGTCAGTTCTCCCAGATCTCTGAGAGAGCTGGTTTCAGGGATTAAAAACAGGACATGGCTTTTAGCCTATGTGATTTTCAAATCTAAAATAATGGAACAAAAAAAATTTTGCACTAAAATTGCCCCAAAATGCACTTCAGTAAATGTAATCAGAAAATATCACAGTTCTGATGGAAATAGGAGAATCGAGAGGGAAACGGAGACAGTTCCTTTCTGTGACCCAGCAGTGCTTTAGGGCACTGGGGATCGGGGACAAATACTGTCTGTTGCAAAGGGACCTTCGTGAGCTCAGTGCATGTCACTGGACCGTCTGGATCTCTTTGAAGCTGCTGACAATTAGAAGGTAATAGTAGCACCTTGAGCTCCTGATACGCATGGTGGAGGTCGAGGATCTCCAAGGAGCAAGGCTGTTTTCAAGAAGCCGCAAATGTGAGTAGAAAGATTCCGTGGCTTTGCTTAAAGTCCAGTGCTGTACACTTGGACCCTTGGCTACGCAAGGCCCCATGCCGCTGGGACAACTACCTTGTCAGATTGCAACCCCCTCCGCTGGGGGTGGCCCACCACAGCGGGAGGCCTGGGCCGGCCCAGCCTGGCAGGCATTCCTACCTAAAGTTGTCTCTTTCAGTGTTCCAGTCTAAAGTGTGTGGTGTCGACTGGTAGTAAACACTTCCTCTCTTGGTTTTCATTAGTCTGATACAGAGGAAGTATCTGTGCACCAATGCAAATGCTTGTAATTAGTGTTCTTGTTGGCATCATTTTGCACCAGGTTTTTTTTTTAGGATAATTATATAATGGATTAGTTGAGCAAATAACATTCCAACATGGATACATCCTATACGAGGAAAAAAGTCATCTGAGAGCGTTCAGTTGGACTGATGAGTTTCAACTGTCATGGTCTAGTTATAGCCAACCTATTGAATATTCTGTAAACTAAATAATGTGTGTAACTATTTAATCCTTTTATTTCTTTTTCCCATAAGTTCTATTTCTTTGAAAAATGAAGGGAAATGGTGTTTTTATAAGGAAGACCCAGGAAGTCACTAGCCACAGGCTAACAAAATCCAACTCAGAATTCTGATGCCAAGGCACCTACCTATTGCCAGGTATCTCCTAAAATGAGCTATTACATTGGCATGTGCAATACACATTTTATTTGTTGTCATTTATCATTTTGACATGGATTTGTACAAAAGAAGGGGAACCCCTGCCTTGAAGACATTGAGTTTTAAAGGTGCCTGGATTTCAGAGGGCCCAAAAGCGCATTTCTGTTTGGAACCTGCTGCATTTACTCTTTTTCAAAACCAAAACCACTTGTTCTCTGTGCAGTCCAAAAGCACTTGATATTTATTTGCACATTGGAATCCAAGAAGGAAAAGTCCAAATGTAAAAACATGAGCTTATAGGGTTAGATTTGAAAACGGTTCTTCCCCACCTCTGGTCTATGGTATGGTGGCAGCAGCAGAGGAAGGAGCATTGCCATGTCCTGGGGTGTTCAACTTCAGCTGTTTTGCAAATCGTTTTCATTGTTTAAACCCCAATAATGTCCATGTCCCTTAAACTTGAGTAAAACACAAGCGTATTTGCACTAAAGAACATGGCCAAAAATGAAATCAAAGCTAGGACAGGGTGGAGACAAGTAATTGGAACCTCTTGAAATAATTGGTTCTTAGGAAAATTTCACATTCAATCCCCCACCTCTCTTTTAAATCTGTACGGTCCAGGCAGAAACATCTGCCCTTTCACTGATTTAACAATTTAATAATGATAATGCACTTTACCTTTTGTATATAATGTGTACATTGCTGCTGCCTGATGGATGGAACGTGCTTTGGTAGAACTATCTAGTCAGTATCTATGTAGAGTGTTCTTTTGCATGTAGATGTTTTCTTAGTACTATTGTAATCACTTGAGCCCAGTGAATTGGTGTCATAGAGAAGGGCAGAAAAAAAATTACAAACAAATCTCAAACTATTTATATTAAATTTTAAAGTAGTCTTAATATCTGTATTCATAAAGGCTCAGAACCAATAAAAAAAACAAATTCTTACTTGGTTTAGTATTATAACATTGCTCATTAAGGATTCCCCCAAATTAATTTTGGTGGATTTCTCTAAGCCGTCCTAGTGTTGATGATCATTCCAAGTCAGGTTGTCCTTCTTTCCCCTTCTGGTGAAAATGCAAAGTCTATTAACAGTGTTCTTGTTGATTGTAACTCGAGGGAACTGCTGCCAGAAAGGTACGCTGTGCTATATTAAATTCTTAAGGTTATCAGTGAAGCAGTGTCCAGAAAACACATATCCGATCATCAGAAAAAGTGAGTGGTCACATTCAAGAAATGCAAAAACATAGCTAAAATTGGTCAAAATCATTCCACGCTTTTTCCAAATTGGCACAAATTGGCCTTTGCTTCAAATCCCAGTACTGGGGAATGCCCCATGGTCCCTTTCTTTCCATTCTGATTTCTGTGTGAAATGGACAGCTGAAAAACGGGATAAATGTTATTTCACAGCTATGTACGCTTCCAAGAAAGAAACAGCGTTTCTTCCTGGCTTTTTATCAAAGGGGCGCTACATGCCTACATTTGTTATATGTCTGTATGTATATAAGTACATATTTATGAATAGGCATACTATTTTAAACTATATTTCTATGTGTTTATATTGTAGTTTTGCAAATTTTTCAGTGAAACAATCAATTTTAGCTGAGCTGCACAATTTAAAGATGAGGAAACAAAACCTCTTAGAGATACTTAGTTTTAAAAAACAGCTTTATATCACAAAAGGTCATACATATATTATTTGCCATCTCTTTAAAATTCTTTTGTAATTCATTTGTAATTTGGGGGGAATAGAACTCCTTTTGGAATTTGGAAAAGGAATGTGATGGTTTTCTAAAAACAGTTTTTAGTAAATTTTTTTAAACTTAATGTCTACATATCTTTCATAGGAAATACAGTTTTAAAACCCTTTTCCTAGCTTTATAAATGAGGGTTTGCTGTAGCTCCCCATATTGTTCCAAGTCTGTCTTTATATGCCAAAAAACTGTGAGTATTTGGCAGGATAAAATCATTTCAAGATCCAAAATAAACCAGAGAGTTTTAAACTGGGCTTCATATCTATATAATACAATTCACAAAACTAAGAAAATTCTATTATCCTTTTGTCACTGCCAGAACAAAATAATTGCACCCTTTTTCAAAGTGTATTTACTCATTACTTGAATTACAAGGGAGAAAACAAAGGGCTGTAGAGCTACAGAAAGCAGCCTAGTCTCTGGATTGTAGGGAGATGTCAAGGAAAAGATGTCAGCAGGGAAGGAAGTGGTGGGGATACTGCCTGGATGCTGGTCTGGTCCTCTTAAGTCAATAGCACTTCTTGAGGAGGTGATCTCCTCCTCACCTCACCTTTATATCATTGTAGTATGAGAGGCCACTTTGGCATGGGGAGAGAGAATACATGGTCCATCCCCCACATCTGTCCATTAATCTGATTCCTCTGTCTTTGACACAGACTCCAAGATACAGAATTCTTCCTTTTCAGCTGATGGAACTTTGTTGCTATCTAACTCATTTTAGTCATAGCCATTTTAGATGCACTATCTTCAGTAACATTTCTAAATTTTTTTTTAATCAAATGTATAGCTGATGCTGACCTTATTTACACTGACTGCACTTTTGCACATAAGTGATAGACTCTACAGATTCCCTAAAAATTTTGCAAAATAAAAACATATAGAAAAGTACTGATGTAAATAAAAACCAGGCTCCTGTGTTCTCTATTTAAAAGTGCTTAAGGAGTCTTGTTAATTCTGCTAAAAATTACCCATTTATCATGTTTAATTGTCACCCTTGAACAATGTCATTCAGAAAATGGTTCAATCATAGAGAACTTAGCCCAGACTCTTTATGTAATTAGTCCCCTTCCATAGGCTTTCTACATGATGTAAGAGGTCCTCCATTTTTGTCACTGACTGACACTACTAAATCATAATTGTCTTTCATCTTTAGCAGAAGGCCCCACTGCCTTTAACAGCAAACTTTCTATAAAAAGTAAATTAAGATTTCTACTGGAACTTTTGATTTATCAGAATGAAGCCTCTTTGTTGTTCATGTGTTCTAGTCCTTTCCAACTCTTTGTGACCCCATTTGGGATTTTATTGGCCAAGATACTGAAATAGTTTGCCTTTTCCTTCTCTAACTCATTTTACAGATGAGGAAACTAAAACAGATAGGGTTAAGTGACTTGCCCAGGATCATCACAGTTTCTAAGGCCAGATTTGAACTCAGAAAGGTGAGTTCCTGATCCCAGACCCAGCACTTTAGACATTGGTACTATTTTTCAATTATTTCTTTAATATTAGCATATTTACATAGCTCAATATGTGTTGTGCTGTGCTGCAACTCTCTCTTTCCTACTCACTCTTTCCCCCTTCCCTCCCCCACTTTACAGGTGAGGAAATAGGCTCTAGAAAGTTAAGAAACCTGCTGTCAGGGCACCCAGAAGTGAAATTCTGAGATAGAAATTAAACCCAAATTCCCTCCTAACTCTTAAATTTAGCCTGCTTGGGGCAACACCAGCCCTGCAGTCAAGAGGACCTGAGTTCAAATCTGTCCTCAGACACTTAACACTTCCTAGCTGTGTGACTCTGGGCAAGTCACTTAACCCAACTGTCTCAGCAAAAAAAAATAAATAAATAAAAATTTAGCCTGCTTCCTGCTAGACCATGCCCTAACTTCCAATGTTCAACAGATATAAAGAGTTAATAGTTGGGCCTAGCAAATAATCTCATTCAGAACAAAAGCATATATTCAGAGGGCCTAAAATTTGTTATCTTTTTTTTTTTTTAATGGTTTTCTGTGTGGTTTAAGGGCCTGTTGTGATGCTAGACACCAGAAGGCATTGCTCTAAGTTGGAAGGGAATGATGTGTCTGAGGTCATCCAACTCTCAGGAGCATCTCTTCAGCTTCCAAAGAGCCCACCCCCTTGTAACTGCAGATAGATGTGGTAGAACCGAGGCTGGAAGAAGGTCTGGAACTCTGAAAAATTCAGAGACCTTTGCCAAAGTGCCCCTGGTAAGAATATAGCAGCTGATTTATAGAGCATGAAATGGCATCCAAATTTCATAAAAATCAACCAAGTTTTTTGTAATTTAAAGAAAGGAAACAAATGTGCTTTTTTTAAAGATGTTAAAATAACATACTTCTGTAAGAAGCAAAATTTTCTTTTTTTGTGAAATGCACCCCTATTCAAAGATACTTTAAGAAAGGCAGTCATGAGATAGTCATCAGTATGCTGATTTTTGAGGTTTAGGCCCTGAATCAAATCCTAGCTCTCCTAGCTGTGTACCCGTATGAACTTAAGCAAGTCATCGAGCCTCAGAAAATGGCCTTGCAAAGCCTGAGTTTGCTTATCTGTAACCCTCACATGAGACTAAGTAAAGGGATCTCCTAGCTCTCAAGGCTGTGATCTGTAGAATAAAAATCTGTACTTTGAGGGCTTTCTGGCTCAATGACTCTATAGCCTCTGAGGTCATCGTTCTTGGTGGAAGTATAGGAAATGTGACAGTGCCAGGTAGCAAGCCATGTGTTTAGGGATAGGGCAGATATATGAATTAAAATCCAAAAGGATTCCAGCAGGCAAGACCATTGGACTGAATCTAGTAAAATGCAGTTCATAGGGGTTGCACAAATTAATTCTGTATATGAAACTTGGGGCATTATTCTGAAAAGGCTCTGGGGGTCTGGAGGGACTGACAGCTTAGAATCAGTCAACAGTGGGATGTTCCCAGGGAGACGCCTAACTTTGACTCAGCTAAAGAGGGCAGAGCTTCCAGGCATAGGGAAGTGGCAGATCCTCTGTCCTTTACTCTGCCCAGAACTCAGCTGAGCCATTCACTTCTGGGCACTGCAGTTTGAGGTAAACATTGGGGAGTATCCAGAAAAAGACATGCCCCAGGACAGGCAACAGCCTGAGTCCATGTCTAGTGAAGATGAGCTGAAGAAGCTGAATGGGTTTAGCCTGGAAAAGAAAAGCTTCAGGGAGGATGTGAACACTGTATTCAATTGTCTAGAGGGCTATTATGTGTGTGAGATGAAATTTGTTCTACTTGGCCCCACCAAGCAAAACCGGGAGCAGTGAGGGGAAGTGGAGGAGACTATTAGGACAAATCTTGTGAGCTGTCCAGAAGAAGAATGAGTTGTCTCAGAAAGTCGTGAGCTTCTCCTTGGCAGTCTTCAACCAGAGACTGGACAGCCACTTGTCTGTCCATTGCATTGGCAATTCCTTTTGTGTACAGGTTGAATTGAGCAGCCATGGTTGTTCCTTTCCACTCCAATTCTGTATCTGTGTGCTCTATTTTTAAAGAACAAAAATTCACTTTTAAGGAAAAATTTTCCTTCAGTCTAGCACAATAAATGTTCTGGTAGTACTTTCTCAGTTTGGAAGAATCTCTAATGGTGACATCTCTGGGAGACCTGTATTTTCTCTTCTTTCTTGGGGTAGTTATTTCCTCAGAAAGAATCATTCCTGTTGGCTAGGGTGAGCTTTAACCTGTACCAGTGTCGGTCATAGTTTTTCTCCACAGCTGAGGCTTACATCTGCTATACTTAAAGGCGCAGGAAGGGAAGGGCAGGTTTCATTGGGAGTTCTTGTTGGCTGATGTTTTGTTTTTCACTCCAATGCTAATCAAGTTCTTCTCTGGAAAGATACAGATGTGGAAATAATGCCACAAAAATGAGTCTTTATGGTATTTAGGACCCAAACTATCAAAGGAATAGGACTGGAAGGAACTGACCTCTATTGTTTTTTTATTGGGATAATAACACAAATCTTAATGTTTAGCTTAATGTTTCTTGGTTATGGCCACCAAAAATGATGGAGATATTGGGTAGCTTTAAGAGCTTCCAGAATTAGGGAAGTTACCAGCTGCCTGTACTCTGACCTGGAATTTAATAATCTGGGACAGTCCAGAAGAGAACAATCAGGAAGGTGAAGAGCTTGTATTTCTCCCCACTCTCTCCCTGCATCACCTAGTTGAGGGAATCACTCTTGAACTGATGTCTTTTTTTTTCTTGGTTTCATTATCTATCCAACTCCATCCCCTTTCTCTTTTTCTTAGACACCAGGCCAATAATCTTTAGCAGACAGAATAGTCTTGGGCTTATTATATTTGCAGAAAGTTCCTCTGGGATGTGGGATCTTTTCTTTATTAGACCTAGGCTAGGAGAGCAGCAGTCACACCAAAAATGTTGTCACATCTTGGTGAAAGAAAACCCCACGCTCACAGAGGCCCATCCCTGTCAGAACAGCCTTCTGACAGCCATTGGGATGTAAATGGTGTTACCAGAATACTTTCTTCCTTTTACCCTTAAAACTGTTTTCCTTCATTTGATCCCTTTCCTGTATCGGTGGTGAACATTCTCTTCTATCCTTTCTTTTTGAAACAGATCCAGATGAATGGTTTTAAAGCTGGCAGGCAAAGCTTCCCTTTCAAGCTCTTTGGAATTGCTTCTGATTTATAGTGCTCAAGCAAGGTCTTTAATTTTGTACTCACATTTCTGCTCTGCCTCTAGTGAGCTCCTCTGGCCTCCATCTTGGTTAAGAATTCTTCTCTTCACCATCCACGATTGTAAGATGGGTCTGTCTCTTCTTCTGCATTTTATTTTAATGATGTAACCTTTTATATTCAGGCCTAAATTGGAGTTACAAAAAGGATTTTAATAACTTTTCTATTTAGAGAGGAGGAACAGTTATAATGATCCAAGCTCAAATGAGATAATAGAAAGCATTTTGCCAACTTTAAAGGACTCCATGTGGCCATAATCATTCTCATGGAGCCATGAAGACCTCAGAAAATGAGTCTTCATTTAATGCTTTCATTCTTGACTACTCAAGAGGCTCCAAGGTTGCCGCTGTCTGGTGAAAATCTGTGCTTCTTAACGTTTTTATTTCAGAGACAATGTAGGTGTGTTTTTTGGGCCTAGCTATTAGAAATTATATTCCAATATTTCAGTGCTCCTAGCTGGTATTCTTTGTGTGTGTGTGTGTGTGTGTGTGTGTGTGTGTGTGTGTGTGTGTGTGTGTGTGTGTGTGTATTACTAGTGAGTCAGAGCTGACCAAAAGAATAAGTCCATTCATCCATGAAAACGTGATGTTGGAGTAATGTTTGTGAACTCTCCCCGGCCTGGACCTGCCACTTAGCACTTACGGCACCCTCTCTTCTTCAAGGCACCAAGAGCCTTAAACTTACATTCAAGGAGCAGACTCCCCACCCTAAAGAATCCCTTCACTGAAGAGACCTGGAATGAGAAGACCTGGGAGCCCCCACTTTCACAGCCTAGGGCTTGAGCTGGATGCTTAGGGGTGGCTTTAGTTGCTTCTTGGCAAAGAGATGCCCAGAATTCATTTGTACTTGTCTCCTTTTAGCTGTGGGTTTGGTCACTGAGTTGTGTGCTGAAGCAGATGTGCTGTGGTGGGTATCTTGTCAAGGTGGGCCTTGGTTACGGCCAAACAAAAGGCCACCTGCATTGATTGGCATCCAGAAAGAAAGAAGAGTCCAAGGAGCCACGGCTCACGTCCCTGGTTGGGAATCATGAAGGGCCAAGCCTCGTTCTTCCCGCTGAAGGGCCGTCCTTCTGTGCTCCTCCGTAGGGACTTCTGGCTGGGGTAGCCTCAGGAGGTGTCTCAGAAGTCCCTTCTCACTCTGCTGTTCTGTGATTCGTTTAAAAGAGCTTATCTCCTTGGCAGGAGGCATGGCCTAGTGGAGCTAGCCCTTGAGTTGGCATAAGAAGACCTGGGTTCGATTCCTGGCTCTGCTGCTTACTCACTGCCTGTGTGACCTGGGTAAGTCATTTAGCCCTTATAAAGGCTCAGCTTCTTTAGCAGCGCAATGAGGGGACAGGCTTCGAGAGACCTTCAGGTCCAGCTCTTGTGTCGATTCTGTTTGGCTTTTTCTCCCCAGTGATAGTAACATACCTGCCAAGTAGATGTGTCTAATTTAGGCGTGGCAATTCAGATGGAAACCCTGGAAGTCTTCTGTTTGCAAGGACTTAAGTGTTGGGAGAAGCGGGGGAAGGGGGGCTTGTTGAATTGGGAAGCAAGCTTGCTTCAATAATGAAGTACTGCCACAGTAAGATAGAACCGGTATGTGCAGAAAGGAGGCCATTTCTGCTCAAGCAGTAGGCAGCCTGCAATGCTGGGGCTTGCCATTTCCCCTTCATCTCTACTGTAATTTAATTTCCAAAACAAACAGAAGAGGGAAGCATTTGGTTTCTAAGCCAGTCTTCAGTACTTGGTCCTTAGCAGCCTTTTGCTGTGGTGATTGGATGTCCTCTGCAGACCTTAAGTGGGCCACGGCTCCCAAGAGGCTGGTAGAGCCTGTGACATCCTCGCTGAGAAACAGCCCCTGGGCATGCACAGAGCCGAAGTGTTGGGCCAGCTTACCACTGGCCTCTGTGTGTCTCAGCCACCTTTGCAATTGGGCTAATTGAGTTAAGGCCTGGGTTTGAAGCCACTCCCTTTGTTCTTTCTCATAATAGCCTCCTCTCTAGTTATACTGAACTCAGATGGTTTTGCTCAGAGCCTTTTAAAGAGCCTAAGCATATTAGGACAGATCTCTGCCAGATTTTTCTAAATCTAAAACCCTAGTACACCTCCCCAAAAAGCCCAGAGAGCAAGGAAGACTAGGTCTGGAGCTCCCTCAGACCCAAAGACTTTGCAACCTCCTGTCTAGTCCCCTTCCTGCTTTGCCACCTGAGGGGTGAGAGAGGTTTTCCTTTTGAATACGGTTGGCCCCCTTTGTTTTATAATTTTCCTCCTTGAGAAGTTAGCCAAACATACTGTGTTTCCCTGGTAGCCACCCAGCCACCTAGGACTTAGCGTAGTGCCTGGCACATAGTAGGTGTTTAGACCATCTGTCTGCTGGATACTAGTTGCTCACAACCAACATCTCCAGAATTCTGTTCTATCTTGGAGCCAGTCTGTTAGTATCTTTTCTTTCATTGACTTCATTCCCACACTCAGTTACTTTGGTGATTTTTCTCAGTTTCCTTTTTCTTAAAATTTCATCTTCTCCAGCCCCATCAATCATAACTTCTTCCTCAGTTTACATTTCCTACCATTCAATCTTAGAAATTCCAGTACACTCATGTTCTATGGACATATTCTTCCTCCTAAATATGAATTTATAATTACAAAGCAACTACATTTCCATAGATAAAATTTGTGTACAGTGGAAGGAGATGTCATCAGGATGGAAGCTTGGAGCTGCTGGCGATCCCAAATTCCCTTGGAATTCCCTTGGATATTTAAGTAGATATGGGATCTCACCAGTAGAGTGAGTACCTGAGTACCATACATACAACATAAAATGGGCCCAGGTTAGAGATGTGATAGCTGTTTGTCTCGTAACAGTTCTTGTCTGGAGGACTTGGAAGATATTCTTGGATTTCAGAGTCCTGATTTTGCTAAGCTCATTCACAAGACCTTCTTGAATCAGACTGAACTTTAAATGACTCTATGGAAAGTAAACTGCTCAGGCTTTGTGAAGAAAAGACTTATCCAATCACAAAATAAAAATGCATTTTCCAAGTATCACCAAACAAAGTACTCCCCAATTCAAGGCAGAGTCTTCAGGACTTTTCCCCTAATGTTGCTCATAAGGAGAGATCTGCAAACACTGTAGGACTTGGGAACCTGAGGGCATTCACCTTCCTCATGCTCAATACCAAGTTCTCCACAGAAGCAACAAAGTAATGTTGCCATTATGAAATGCAATCCTTCCTGGCCTTGACCTTGGAATAAGCTGCCTTTTGCCTAGCCTGAAGACTGCCAGGGGACTTTAGCATGATGAGGCATTGACCATTTTTTCTTCCAGTTTACCAAGTGTTTCAAAGTATTAAATTCCTCATTAGACATTCTGAAAGCATTGAATACAAAGGCCAAGAACCAAGCTCCATGAATCCTTAAAAGAAAATATCATAGGATTTTCTTTAAAATAATTTCTGTAATGAGAGGCAGCAACATGGTGTCTCAGTTAACTGGTCTCAGAGGCAGTGTGACGGTCACAAATCACTCTTCCTGGGCCCAAGAGAACTCTCTCAAAGTGCCTGAGCTGCTGTTCTGCAAAAGTTGATGTGATTCCTCACTAGAATCTCCTAAAATGTAGGGAACAGATCTGTTTCAAAATCTACAAATTCTGGTTTTTTCAAAGATGTTGAAAATCTTATTTTTATTTTTTGAAAACATAAAAAAGGGCAGCTAGGTGGCACAGTGGATAGAGCACCAGTCCTGAATTCAGGAGGACCCGAGTTCAAATCTGGTCTCAGACACTTAACACTTCCTAGCTGTGTGACAAATCACTTAACCCCAGCCTCAGGAAAAAGAAAACATAGACATTCTGGCATTTCTCCTTTTGATGATCTTTCTTGATTGATTTGCTTCTCAAATTCATTTTCCTTTGGTTACAAGAAAAAATTGTAGATTCAAAGATTTTAGCTGGAAGGGAACTTAGAAGTTGTCTAGTCAAACTGAGACCCAGAGCAATGACTTGACAGAAAGCAGGTACACAATAAGTGGCATAGGCAGTATTCAAGGCCAGGTCCTCTCCCTTCCAGTTAGCCAATTTCCCAAAGTGCCATGGCCCCATCCCCAGGCTACCCAGCCATCCAGATTAAGCCACAGGGCCAAGGGTGCAGAAGTGGAGGATTTTCTCATGTGAGAAGATGCTTACCTTTCTGTAGTACTTCAACATACTCTTTGTTACTTAAAAAAAGGAATTTGACAAAGTTGCTATGACAAAAATCCTCAAAGAATCCTACTTCCCCATTAAACTTCATTATAAAAAATAGAACTATTCCTTTTAGAAAGAATTCTCTCACTAAGAAAGAGGAACTTCCCTCCCCAACATTGAATGTCCTCTTCGGGATACCTGGTTGTTATCTCCCCTCATCAGACAGATTTTGCCTCGCCACTGTCCCCACCCCAGATCTGTCTATTTCTTCCATGCTTTTAGGATTTCTCAATCCTAATTACAGCAGAAATAGCTGAAATGTCCCCCTACCCACCTTTGATTCAGATGCAAACACGAAATCCCTCTCTGTTTCTTCATTGGGCCTTTCTTGGTTAAAAGAGACAACATAGGAGAGGAGACATAATTCCTATTTATGTGATGCTTGTGAAATGTATAGAGTCCTCAGCCTTGTGAGAAAGGTCAAAACAAGCTTTATACCCATTTTACAGGTGAGGAAATAGGCTCATCAAAGTCAAGTGTTTTGTTCAAGGTATTGTTTGTTGTTAAACAGAAATATCTCAGCACAGGGAAATGTGTAAAAGCTTGACCTATCTTTCCTGTCCTTGAGCTCATTGGTTGTGAAGGGCTTGTAGAATATAGATAGTCTTTGGCTTCCTCTTAAGTTCCCCAAAGAGTAATGCTTGAACCTCTCATACTTTCCCTCCTACATGTGGGCTCTTTCTTTCTCAGATCACTTCCCCTTGCTCCCTTGGCTATCAGAATGCCCATTGGGAGGTTGTGTTTGATCCTGCCTTTGTTTAAGAAGTTATATCATCTTATAGTCCTTTAAAAGAGTGCTTCTCTTAATCAGCTTGTCTGTCAACAAAATAGAATTGTAGTTTCTTTTTTGAAGTAATCCTTTTTTTAAAAAATCAAACAAGATAATACGAAAAACTTTTAAAGTGCTAAGTAAAAGTTAGCTATTACTAACAATTCTGAATTAGTATTCTGTATACTAGTAGGTGTTTAATAAATATTTATTGATAGATAAGGCCTGTGAAGATGTGGAGAGACTAATTTTTGTTCTATTAGAATTAGTTTAGAATTGTTCGATTAGGAAAAAAAATGCATCAGTCAAAGGTAAGATCAGAGGGCTTGGCTGGACAGCAGTTTGATGAAAAAGAATGGGGGGGAGGGGAGTTCACATGCAGCCTGATAGCCATACAGGTTGATAGAAGGCTACGTTCAGAGAATCTAGAAAAAAGGAAATAACAATCTCAATGTACTCCAGATCCCACTGGAGAATTGGGTTTGGTTCTCAGCAGAAGATTTTAGGAAGGACAATGATCAGGAAGATGAGGGACCTGGAGACCAGACCTCGCTAAAGTCACTGGGAGGAAATGGAAACATTGGACACAAAGAGAGACATCAAGGAACCATGCTTGCTGACTGTCATGTAAGAGAGAGCTCATGTCTCTCCTCGTGGGCCTTGCAAAGGAGCAGAGGGGCTCCCCCACTGAAATTTTCCCAAAATGCATAGGATGGGATGCCTCAGGAGTTAGTGGGCTTCATTCCCCTTGAGGTTTGTCTTGAGTTTGGGCTAGAAGGCCACTTATTTAGTATGATTTATCCCTGAGATTCCTTGTACTACCTGTGATGCTCTCTATGTGCTCCTTAAGGATTATGCATAAGATGTATAAGTGCTCACATTTTTCATAGTCCAAAAGATGTGCAAGTAAATGATGGTGATTCCTGTTGCTATGAATGATAGAGTTAATGTGCAGTCTTTAAATCTTATTGCCTATAGTATTACACGGCCTAGTTCAGAGTTGAGCTCGAAAAACCACTTGTATTATAGAAGTCCACAGTAAAATGGGTGTGCACAGTTAGGCCCCAAAAGAAGGCACTTTGTTTTGAATTTCCTGTTAATAAAGAACAGGATGAATAATATATCTCAGATAATACTGGACGAGACACGTTTTCATTAGTGCACACAGAGAAACATGGCAGTACTGTTTTCAAATTTTAATTACAAGGACTATTAAGTAATTGAATACATGAAAGATTACATTTCTTTAAACAAAATGTTGTTTCTGATACTTTCAAACAGATGCCTATTGTGACGTAATGTAGAGGGTACATCCTCAGGCACAAAGCCCTGGATTGAACCCTAACCCTGACCCGTACCCCCAATGTGACTCCAGACAAGTAATTTCACTGTTCTAGGCAACTCCTTTTTGTTCTGTTCTGTTTTCTCAATTACATGTAAACAAAAAAATTTAACTTTTTTTTTTCCCCATATTTTGATTTCAGATTTCTCCCTTTCCTCCCCTCCCCAATTCTTGAGGAAGGCAAGCAATTTGATATAAATTATACAAGTACAGTCATGCAACACATTTCCACATTGGTCATGTGGACACCTCCCTTAAAAACAAGGGTTCTTAACCATCTGATGGTCGAGTTCCCTCTGGCATGGCCCATCAGGTCAACAAGTTATTTATTAAGCAACCCACATATACCAAACACTGTTCTAAGGATTCTGTGAAACCTATCCCCACCCATCCACCCATCAGAGTAATATTTTTTGATATAGAAAATCCAGTTTGACGAAGGTAACCAATGATTTTGAAGTGCAGTTATTATCAAAATATTTAATAAACTAGTTCTAAGACCCTCTGCAGTTAAGTGACAGAGAAGGCAGCAGCCCACAGTGGTGGAGGGAGAGTTCTCATTGGGAGTTTTCTGTGCCAAGGTATTCACCAGTCCAATTCACAGTTTCTGAATCAGTGACACATAAACCTGAACCTGGAATTCAAAATAATACTTTACATACATTTTCAATGTTTTTCAGAGCTTTTTCACCTTTTTTATTTTTGTGGTATAGCGAGCAGCTTTGGAATCAGAGGACTTATGTTCAAATCCTGAATCCAAAACCTTCTTTCTGGTAATCGAAGCCAAGGGCAAACCTCAGGATCACTGAGAAAGGTAAACGAACGTCACTTTGTAAGCTCACGGAAAATCATTACCTTCCCCAATAAACACTAATTGTGGAGTGAACTAGGCATTTCTCTTTTTTCTGTTATGGTTTGGCCCAGGAAATTGATTGGAGGTTCTAAATTAGCTATAGTGTGTCTACTCTATAGTCATCAAGAGTCTGTTTGAGTAGCTTGGAGCTTCTTAAACTCAAAGAAAAGTGGCTTCCCTGCTGTCTGCTCAGGACACCATTCCAAGAAAAAGCCACCCTTAGTTTATACTGAATGTTGGTATCATAGATAGGAACTCAGGCCTAACCAAGAAGCTGCATTAATTCATTCTTCCCACATTTGTCAGTCTGCCCACCCATAGTTTTTGACTTTTGAGTGCTCCCACTAGGGAGATGCTCTCCATGCATGACCCATTATGGCTCCAGAGTCGCCCAGTCTGATTTCTGATCCCTTCCTGGACAGATCTTGGACTCAATCCCTTGATTTCCTTGACTTTTACTATAACTGAACTTCTTAGGCTAGATCACCAGCTTCTCCCATCCTGCTTACCCAGGCTCTCAGACCTCCAAATTGCCATCCCTTGGCCTTTTCTAATATCTGGCTTGTTGTTGCCCTCACTAATCCTGGACTACCACTTTACCCCTCCCTAGGCCTTATCTTGAATCATGGAGCTGGCCTCTAGATTCTGCAGGCCAAATTCCCTTCAAAGCTGCAAACATTTTATAAAACGCATACTTTTTATGTGTTAAATACTGGGGAACACAAAGGTATATGATTGACTCTCCAAGCCCTAAGGAAATTTAGACTTATGCACATTTTAACTTCTTCCCATCCCAAATTCATTAGGATTAGAATAAGTCAAATGAGTGTTATATAAAAATAAAAAATAATAAAAATGTCATTTAAGTAGGCACATATATATAAATATGTGGAGTAATATAATATCAATTAAAATGTCATTTTAAAGATTATAATAAATTAGATCTTGCTTCCTTCAAGAACAAGAAGGAACCTTAGGTCTTTTCCACATCTCAATCCATGATATTCCTTCATCTAACCCCTTCCCATTTTGCACATAAGGAAACAGTCCTGAGAAGGTTAAGTGACTGGTTGCTTGCTCAATGGTAGGAGAAAGACTGGAATGGACTTCACTCAAGGCAAGACCAGTTTTCAAATGTATTTGAAACTTTATGTTTTTCATGTCCACAGCTACCAAGACTGATCTGTGAGAGAAAGGCTTTTCCTATCCGAAGGTATGTGGTGCAGGGTCAGTGGGGCACAGTCCTTGGGCCCTGTACCCTTCTTTAACTTTGTTGATTAAGCCTCCGAGGATTCATAATGAATCTCCTAGCATGACTTAAGTAGGTTATGACAAGTTGTATGCTGAGTGCTAAGATAGAGACAGCCACAAAATAGCTCTTGACCTCAGGAACTCCCACTCTATGGGAGAGACAACATATACACATTTGAATATATAGAGAAAAAAAGAATAAAGGTCACCAAAGATCCTTGCAAACCTAGGAAGACAGTGTTGTTCTAGCCACATTTCACATCAGCATCAGTTATTTGATGCTGAAATCAATTTGTTGCCTTTTTTCCAACATGAAGAAAACGTATGGGGGACTTGGGCAAAATGGTGGCTATACTTTAAAGTGTCTAATAGAATAGTGGGAAGAAATATCCACAGCTGCCTATTTATTAGTATTAAATGAGGGACAAAATGGGGGTACATGATCCCTAATAGTATTCAGCATTGTCAATAAGAACTTCCAGTAAAGATGAAAAAGCTAATTCCAATTTATCGTGAGGAGGTCTCCTGAAGCTGGCTTTTGGATGATGGGATGCTGACTGCATCAAGTTCAGAAACCCTATAGAGCATCCCAAGTGAGACTTGTCAAATTCAGTAGAGTTTGAGCAAAATAAGCATATGGGAAAATCCAAATAGTTGAAAAATGCATCCCAAGTACGAAATGCTATAGAATGGATAGCCCATAGAGCTTGTAACTGGGGCAGACACTGGAAATAGACAGTGAGAAGACCCAGGATCAAAAAGAAAGAGAAGAGCAGACAGAACTGCCTTTGATGGATTGCTATATTCTTTTAAAGACCCCAAAATTTCCCTGAAACGAAAGTCCATCTTTTGAACACCAATGTTTTAACAATGACATTAGATAAATTATGGAATAATTCTTTTTTCAAAAAAATTGGAATTGATGATCACCCATGGGGTGTGTCTTCAAGCTGCAGTACAATACAAACCAGGTGTTTTGCAAAAAAAAAAAAAAAAAAAAAAAAAGCCATAGACTCTGTCATTTGAGAGATTCAGAGCTAGGGGCAACCCATAGACATTCACATACTCTCTTGGTCTCCATGCAACATCACAAGAACTGAAGGAATGACTCAAGCATATTACATTTACCCTTGTGGCAGATTCATGTGAAGATGTGGACAAGAATTGCCTAGGATGGGAACCCACACGGATAGAATCACAAATCTATTGTGAAGGAAGGGGGCCAGAAAAGTAGAATAGGCTGTTCTACATTTAGGATTTTTGAAAGTCTGCCTGATAAGTTTTTTGTTGTCCATAATTTTCATTTGCTTCCCAACACATTTTGTGCATGCCATTTCAGCTTGTTCACTGATGCTAATGCCTACAATCCCAGAGACACCCACCCATCACACGCTGCACAACTTCACCCGCTGCATAGGTTTGTATGCAGTCTCATTACAGAAGCTTGAAGAGCCTGCTTATAGGGTAACTGTGGCCTTTCTCATGCACACTTTCCATCCCAAGCAGGAGCACGATCTCCGGAGTAGTCAAGAGCCACAGGGGCTCTGTCCATTGGAGCAAGCTCTGTCATGCTTCTCTGGTCAGGAAGAATCCTGGTAAGGTCTTTCTTGGAGAGAATGCACCAAGCTTTCTAGTCACAAGAACTACAGTAGAGTTTGGCATCCTTAGGATCTCTGTTTTTAGACAAACACATAACTATTCTAGTTTCTTAGGGTTTTCAGAGGTGCATCACTTCCCCCAGTTACATGTAAAAAACATTTTTTTAAACTTTTGAGTTCCAAATTCTCTCTCCCTCCCTTGCTTCTCTCTCTACCAATTGAGAAGGCAAGCAACTTGATATTGATTATATGTGTATTGTCATGCAAAACATTTACATCTTAGTCCTGTTGTCATCACTGTTTTTTAAGTCATTTTAAAGGACTGTTGGCCTCGTGGTATGGGGAGCTAGCAGACCAGTAGCTAAAGCGATACTAGCTACATTCCACCTGTGCTGCTGGTCTCCATTTTTTAGTGCCCAACTTGTAATGACTAAACAATCTACAGACATCTGTATCTGTGTTAATATGTGAATTTGAAAGCCCCAAAATGGATAGCTAAATGTGTTAAGTATGTGTGTACCTATGTGTAGGTGTATAACACATTTGTGAAGTACCTACCCTGTGCCAAGCGGTAGGTCATAGGTGCAGAAGCCAATTAAATTCCAGGATAAATAGCCCATGAAATGAAAGCTGCCCCAGGGCAATTGTATGAAGGTTTACCAAAAAATTGTCCACTCAAGTTTGTGTTAGAACTTCTGACAGTGTCTGTGGGACTGAAGAGGTTCTACTCAGTCTTTTTTTCTGCTTCTGATCTTCTGATCACATAGGTGATGTATATACTAGAGATAGAGCTTGCCTGCTGAACAGCCATGCTCTATCTCAGTCCAAAAGTAGCTCCTCCACGGAGGCCAGCCCCATGTTTTAATAGTCCCTTCCTTCTGAATACTGAACCGTACTTAACTCCACTGGGCTCCAAAGGATGGGGAGTCAGCGTTGTGTTGGTTGAGCAAGTACTCTCTGCAGCGTGAGACACTTTCCTGTCAGTAGAATAGATCTGAATTTGACTTGAACCAAATCTTACCTTGTGTGAGTAGATATCAAGGGGCATGTGCACTTGGGTGGGAAAAAAGATTCATTGTAATTTCCACTGACCTTTAGTGAACTTAGATATTTTCGTTTATAAATTAAAAACATGATTATAAGAAGAGATCTGTAGGCTTCATTACTGGCCATCCAAGGGGTCCAGCACATAAAAAGGAAGAAGGACTCCTGCTTGCCGTCTTCACGAGGCTCCCCTTCCGGAGAGTGATGGCCCTTGTGTGATCCAGGAGAGCTGTGGCCTCCCTCCGGAAATCAGCACGACTGTGGGATGGAGACATGTAGCATGGCCTCCACATGAGTCATCAGCAAGTGCACTTTTGCAAGGAAGAACTAACACAATGAGTGTCTTTTCTTGTACTCTTGCAGGGAAGATGCGATTTCAAGGGACTAATGAAATACTCAGCTCAGCCATAAGCAGTTGGTATTAGCAGAAATATGAAGGGGAAAGAGCACTCTGCCCACAGCCTTCAAGGATTTTCTCACATTTAACTAGGAACGAGCAGCCCTTTAGTGTCTCTGCTGAGAAAGTGGACATATTTAGCATTTAAAAATTATATTTTAAGAAATAGATGGGGTACAAGGGAGAGAAAATTTTTGTTAATTTTTTTAAAATTGTTTTTTATTAAAAGAAATATTCCTAGTTCTCAACCTGAAGAGTACCAGAGTTATAGTAAGATAACCCCTGGTAAAAATTTTCTCCAACACCTTTGCAAATTAAGGTGTTCTTTCTCCCTATTTTAACCAATTTCCCAATATGATCTTCATAATTTTCAGACTCCTTAATGAAATCCACTTTAAAAAGACAGAATTTAATTCTGAATATGAGTCTTCTTCATTAGAAATATGAATATCACTACTTATTATATCACTAGTTATTATTACCACTGAGGAGCAGGTTTTATTTGCTAACTAAGATTATCTTGGCCTTCAAAGATAGGGAATTGACTCTTTTTCTCATTACATGTTGGAGTCAGGCTGCGCCATGGTTAATCATCTGAGGCAGAAGACAAGTCGCTTCTGAACACATCTCCCAACCAAGCACCCCGAATGCTCTCCCTGTGCAGGCCAGGTTGTCCTTTCTCTCCTGTTCAGGATTCTTTGGTTCTGTTGGGTGTGGGTATTCCCTCCACCAGCCTTGGTCCACATGTGAGTTAGAGGGATGCCACAAAAAGCTTATCAAGGGAGTGTAGGAAATATTTGGTAAATTACTCATTTGTGTGTTGAAATCAGCTCGAGATTTTCTTCTCATCCTCAGTAATGTCCTCCGAAATGTCTTTAAGTTTCAGTAGTGAGACTTTCTCCTTAACTGACGCTTGTATTTGTGTTTTGTTTCCCTAAGTTTTTAACATAACTACTGTGGTCTGAACTGATTTCCTTCGAGGTCTAGTTCCGATCTCCTGAAAACAAAGCTATCAGGCAGTACGTCTATTATTCTAAATTGTATCCAGCTTTTGTACTTCATAAAGTAAAACGGAGGGTGACTTTGCAGTAGCATCAGGCCCATTTTTGCCCTTCTGCCTTTTGTGTAAGCATTGCTCATATTCTTGCCTTGATCGTAGTCATAGCCTTCAGACTGGGAGTCTGTTCTTATCTCTCTCCTCTCCAGTCTGTTCTTCTGAGAACCATCATAATACAGATTCCTCTGCACCATAGCTGTGACCGATTTTTCCAGCTTCATTTCTCTCTAAACCCAATCATTTGTCCTGGGCAGTAGTGATCTCCTAACTGGTGCAAGGCATCCTTCATGCCTGGAGAGCGCTGATTTAGCATCTTCTGCTATTATAGGCAGTCTTCTCCCTCAAGAACTAGCGTAGGGGCTTCTTTAGGAAGCCTGCCCTTCTTCCTTCCCCAACTTTCCCCGAAAATAAGCTCTGCTCTCCTTGCCCTGCCATCTGATCTTGTCTCATCTCAGGAGGTGTTGGCCTTGCCACTCTGTCAGATTGAGGTCAACAACTTGGCAGCCAAAGGGCCAGGGCCTGGCCAGCATTCTTAGGCTATTTGCCACCCAATCCACATTCTGCTCATGAAAAGGATAGAGCCCCTTGGGAGCCACTAAGGACCTGGCAGGCCCCTACCTAGTTTGCTCTACAAAAGGGTCCATCTGAATCCTAAACTCATCCCAATCCTCTCCTCTCCAGCCATGTAACCATCCCTGGCCCAGTGCTTTGAAATCCACATATCCCCTCTTCCTCCTCAGAAACACAGTTAAGTGTCATGCCCAAACACTTGTATTTGCACAATACTTACGAGTGCCAATAATAATTCTTTGAGAAAGGGACCTTTCATTTTTGGCCTGTTCCCTAGTTTCTAAGATTCATTCACATGGAGAGTTCCCACACAGTGACATTTGTCATTTCCTTTGTTCCCATTCTTGTGGCTTGGTTCCCTGATGTCCTATGATATTCACTCCCGTACTCTATTCTCATTGTAACTTTCCACTGACTATCTATGTAAATGCTTTGCTCATAAAGACTAATAACCAAGGTATTCAAAAGCATTGGCTCCATTACCCTTTTTAGGAATGAGCTAGAGTTAAAAGGCTCATGTCTGACCCTGCATCTTACAGCCTTATTTTATTTATTGTGTCTAAACTGCTAAAGATTTTTTAAAAGAGAGAGAGAAAACACAAGCATGATGTATAATCAGAATGCTAAAAATTGGCTAGCTGTAAGCCATTGTGAAATAGGAGGTCTTTTATGAAACTCTTCTAGGATCTCTGTGTCAAAATATTCAAGAAGCTTGCCAAAACAGCTCTTAATGACGCTTTTCAGGCCTTACAGGGATGCAAGAGCTAAATTAGGAATTGAATAATCACAGTTGCAAAGATCTTTAAATGTTATGAAAAGCTGTGTTGTTTTTTGAAAGTTGTAATTATTTTCTAGAAATTGTCTTATGCTAGATTTGTGAAATTCAGTGACCTTAAAAAAAAAAAAAAAAAAAAAGGATTGTCTACTTATACATCTACTTATAGACAGATTTTTCATTGCACAACTAAAAAATGTAGCACGAGCACTGTAGCACCTTGGTTAAGGAATGTGTAATTATCCCTCTAGTCTCATATCTCCTCCCCTTGAGTCAAGCTGACCAAACAGCCATTTAAGGATGCCCTTTGTGTGTGTGTGTGTGTGTGTGCATGCATGTGTGCATGTGTACTGCTGCCAATATTAGGCCACGAATCTCTTCTTCTCCATCCCCTGAAATTGTTTCCCTTTGCTGTTAGCACCCAAACGTCCTTCATTTTTTAATATGTGTGTCCCTCCTTCACTCTCATCCCAGTTTTTCAACATTGGCTTGGGGAGTATTTAAAAATCCACTTATTCACTATGAGAGAAGCTCTTGAAGTGAAATAGTCTCTTGCTGGTGCCTGACTTGAAGCACTTATTGGGAAGAAAAAGCCCAAACATGCATTTTCTTAGCTCCATTTGTTGTAACTAAGTAGTTGGTAATCAAACAGCCTGAGTTTATCTCAAACTCTGGGGAGACCAAGAAATCAAACCCACAGGCATGGTCCAAAAGGAAAATCTCGTCAGCACCAAAGAAATATAGGAACCCTAGTAGGAATTAAAGCTGTCTGTGGTTATAGATAATAAACCCTGCTTTTTACAGAGTAGGAAAGGACCAATCTAGATTTTTTAAAGTGTGAAAATGATATAGTCTTGGGGGGAGGGGGGAGAGGAGGGGAATAGGGACACAGCTTTTCTGTGATGTTATGGTTGATGGTGCTGAAAACTGGTATCAGTATTGAGTAAGCGAGGTCGCCATTGAGATTATGCACAAACTGTTGCAATAAAAAGCATTCCTTGTGCCTGCAATCAAACATTTCTCATTTAAGAGGACACTTTCTTTTCAAATGATATAACATTCCTACAGACTGTTTGAATGAATGGAATGATCGGCAAGTGGCAATAGTAGTAAATGTTTGTACTTTGTGATGAGCAAGAGGTTGTTGAGAAAATAGCTTTTTTACATGGGCATGTATGTATGGGACAAGCTTCCCATTTAGAAATCAACCCTCCTTTCCCTCATCATTCTAGAAATTACATGGAGAATTACAATCCTATCAGGTTTTAAATTACCCTGTGTTTTATGTGGCTTTGATGTGGACCAAAGGTTCCAAAAACAAAAACAAAACAAAACAAAACAAAAAAAAAACCTTCAAAACTATGCTAGTTAATATATGCCCTGGGGACTACTAACCCTGATTGTTTAATTTCCTATCAAGCCTTAAAATGTTCTTTGGTTTTAAATAAATAAATAAAACAAAATAAAAAATTTACCAGAAAGAAAGGTCACTTTGTCTTGTCCTAAAATTTGTCTAGATTCAATTGAGGTATTCTTTATTCTTTGATAGCTTTATCATACTCTTTAACTTTTTCTAAAAACCATAGATTATAGAAGCATATGGCCAGCTAAGATTTCTAGACATAAAACAAAATGATTATATAGACCTCCTTGGGTGACTAACAGGAATGCATGTGTCAAATGGAAAAAAGAGAGTTAAGGGAAACAATAGAGGAAAATGGAGAAAAGTCAATGACATTTCATTACTTTAACCCTTTTTAGAATTGTTTGCTAAGAAAAAAAAAAATCAGTAATTGAAAAATGATGCTATATTATCTTGAACAGCTGACCAAATACTAAGGCTGTCAGATCAGCCCAGCCTAAGGACATTTTCATTTCCATTGATGCTTTCAGTGTAAGCTTTAAAACATTAACCATCCAACTCAAATCAGTGATGCATTCTAAATCGTAGACTCCCAGCTAGCAGTGTGGAGCTGCAGCAGGAATGAGTGGGTGGCAGTTTCTGTCAAGGTCATACTAAGGAAATTAGGTGGGTGCCCATGAGATGAATTTGTATGAGCTTGGCTCCATTCAGGGAGAAGATGGAGGCATTTGTTTGCTTCCCCCTTCAGTTAAGCCTCCTCTTCTTTCCAGAAGGAACTGTTAACTTTTAGCCAAGAATTTTCTTGCTAGAAAAATGTTTCAAAAAGAACAAAATCCAGTTCTTACTTGGTTCTGTTCTAGGAGTATTAGTTTAAAAAAATATATTATTAATCCTATGTAATGGCCCAGAAGTGTACTGTAGCATTAGAACTGCTGTTGTCTTTGACTCTTCCCTTGTTTCATGGTCATTGTTCTCTACTCTTTTTTATTCCTTAATTAAAAGTGAAAACAATATTATAGTCACATGGTTTATTTATTAAATGATGCTAAAATACATCAAGTTTATCACACAGGAGTCTGCCTGTTATCCATTGAGCAAATTCGTGGGCTTTTGGCTCCATTTGGTTTAATAGCAACAATCTCCGAGAATGCTTTCGATTGCTTTTGGGAGAAGAAGGAAGGAAGCTATATTAAGCCAAAGGTGTTAAGCCACTTTATGATCGATATTTATTATAAGCTCTATGGAATATTTTGTGATGCTATGATGCTCCTCAAATATGTGTAATGACACCCATTTTTCTTAGTAACCTTTGTTTATTGCTCATTGTTGTGAAGATTTGGGTCCAAGTACTTAAATAATGTCAGGAACCAAACTCTGTTAAATGATAGGAAAATGATAAAGAAATCATTATTAACTTCGTTGTCAATTTGGTTTTCATACAATATCTTTCACTATGTAATTAGGATATAAGAATGCAACTGTCTTGTAACTTAGCACTTTTTCCCAATAAGCCCTGTTCTTTTCCAGAATTATGGTATTAATGCAAAATTCATATACGCATGGTCTCGTGGTGTGCAGGTATATGCACATGATATACTTGGCATTTTTGAGATTGAAATATACCCATGTGTATTCAGAGAAGCACAGGATTCAGAGTCAAGGACCAGAGTTTGAATCCCAGCTCTGCCACTTATTTCCTGTGACTTCTGACAAGGCACTGAACCTTCCAAGGCCTCAGTTTCCTTATCTGCAAAGTTAGGGGGTTAGTCTGTGTGCCCTTTAAGTTTGCTTCCAACTCTAAATCTATTATGTCAATCTCAGTTACACATTTCTCATGCTGTATCTTTCAGTATGTTTAAACTGGACAGAAGTATTTTAAGTCAAGACTTTATACATCATTTCTTGATAGAAATTTTATCTGTAAAATTATAAGTTGTCAGAGTCCAGTGTGGCTGTTATTCTCTTTAATATACCATACCATACCATAACGTACCATTCTTTAGATCACTGTTTGTCCCTAAGCCGAGTAAAATGACCACAGCCTTTTGGGAAAGGAAAGAAAGGTCCTGGACACTCAGCAGAACAACCCTGGCCTGGCTCTGATCTCTTACAGTTAATTTTAAAGATCTTCAGTGAGAAGACAGAACCAAAGCTGATCATACCCATCCCATCTTTGCTTATCATTTTCCCCAAAAGAAGGTAAATTAAACGGGCCTGTTGACATTGGGCTTGGCTATAGTCACCAAATCACGAGCTTTGTCTGCCATGGTGAAGTAGCCTGGGATAGAGGAAATAGTTTTATTCCATTATTGTTTTCCCATGAAATATTTCAGCTTTTGAATGGACACTTAGCAGCACAAGGAGGGCAAAAGAGATTTGAAAAAGCTTTCTGAAGAGAGTCTGTAAAAATATCACCTGCATTTCAGAGGAATGAAATCATCTCAGTCCTCCCCTCTGAAGGAGGAGCATTTCCACTCTGGGGTTCTAGTACGCTGCCAGGTCTCAGCTGCCACGCACCATAGGTTCGCGTTGTACTGAGCGGAAAATGCATCAGTTGCCTTGTCTTGATTGTACAGGGCGCTCGGCCTTGTTCTGCACCCGTTCCCGTAGTCCACGTGTTTCGATGATGCCTGTGAACAGTTAGGTCCTCAAACTGTGGTGCTATTTACTCCTTCTGTAATCAATGGTGCTTTTGTGGATGCTAACTGTGTACTTGTGGAACAGAGCTTAAAATTTAAAACCCTCCCATTATTTGTTTGTATGATGTAAAACAAAATGTCAAACTTGAATTTGTTTTGGCGTGTCATTGACAATCGAATAAAGTGTGTGTGTGTGTTTATGTGTGTGCTTGCATGATCTGGGGTTTTGGATTGCTTTTTCAGAAAACAGCCCAGCTCCAGTAACAGGCTGGGGCCTTCATCTCTGCTAGAGGACGGCCCTAGTCTGTGTTCCTCCTCCTTCCCAAGCACCCTCTGGGATGTGCACTCTGCCAAGCCTTAGAATCGGGTGGGCCTTACTTAGGTTGCAGTTCATTGCACCTCCTTCAGCTTGGAAAGTAAGCTAGAGAAGAGGAGACAGGCCTGGGGCCTTTGAAACTCAGCAACCTACTCTAGAGGCATCCTATTAGCATGGGTTCAGCAGCAGGTGGCAGCTGCCTTTTGACATGAGGGCCACCCAGAGTTGCCATTAGTCTAAAATATGGCCAGAAAAATAACCCAAAAAAGCCCATCAAGGTCTTGTGTCAATGTAGAAGAACTGAACAGGATCTGAGCACCAGTGCACACGCTCCAGGCTTGGAGCCACCATGGCAGGGCAGGGAGCCACTCCCAAAGAAGCTAGGCCACAGCACAAGTGTTTGGGTGACTTTCAGAACAAAATGAGAGCTGACATTTAAGTGGTGCACCTGGAAAAGCTAAGGTGTACCCAGGTGCAGAGAATGGTCAGGAAAGCACATTCCCAAGGTGTTAATGGTTTTTTCCTTATATTTGTTTCAAAGAACTGCAGACTGAACTTTAAGGAGCCATTTGAATACAGGCCTGCCTTCTTGCAAGGTCAAGAGGAGAAATGGGTTTGTTTTTCTGATTTCAGCCTTTAAAAAATGAAAAATCCCGGGTGTCAAATCTCCACCCCACCTGCAGGCATTTTATTTCCACAGTTTTATGTGTGCACACACACAGACACACACATACACACTCACACTGATAGAAGGTCAAAGGGCTGCTAAAGAATTGTAGCTTTCTTATAGAAGACAACTCCACTAGCAAGATGGTAAGCAGAGATTGACAGGAGCCTTATGAGTGGTTACCCTTAAGGTAAAATCAAATCTACTCCTAGGGGGTATTAGAGCTGCTTTTTTTTTGGGGGGGGATACATATAATTACCTAGATTTGTATCTAATTAAAATGGAATCAGATAGTCACCCCTGCTGTCAACCAAATTTGCATATTCTTGTTCTTCACAATATTTGTCCTGTCAATAAATTTGCTTACCTGTGTAGTCAAACAGTGTGGGTTGTTCATTTATTTTCTATAAAAATCTTTCAAGGAGGTAATTTGGAAAGCTGCATCCTTATCTAACTATATGTATATAATATATAACTATATATATAATCCTAACTATAATTAATGGAATTTCTGACCTCAGTCTTAAATGTGAATCATTCTCTTTGCCCCTTGCTCCCCATCCCCACCCCAGTCCTATGTCTTGTGTCTCAATCCAGTCTTTTCCTTTGGGGAACAAAATTTCCTCCTGTGTGAGTCTCACCCAAAAAAAAGGAAGGGGGGTTCCTCTCAGATCCCATGAAAACACTCAAACAGAACATCAAATAATAGCATTGGAACCCAAGAATACTATAAAAGACTCATTTTTGAGTCCATAAACAGTGAAGAAAACACCTGTTCTCTAGTTGGTTCCACCTTCCCCAGAGGCCTGCACCCTCCACATGAGTCAGCACCAACAAAAGAGTAAGTCCACTCCTTTAGACCCCAACTTCTCAGTGGGGAGGCGGGTGGTGCAGTGAGGGTGGAGAGAGGGAATGGAGGGACAGAACGTGTCAGGAAGTCCAGTTCATCAGGATCCAGTGGATGGGACTGTTACCTGGCACTCTGAGGAGGGAAGCAGGCAGGGAGGATCTGTGCCCCCTCTTTCTCTGGTGAATACCTTCCCAACAGCCAGCATGAGGGTATCAGGGTCTTCATGCCATGGTGCCAGCTCACTGACCAGAAAACTGCTCCAGGTTCTTAACTGTGAACTCATCAGGAGCTCCCCACGGCCAGCACAGCACAAGGGCCACAGGTCCCGGGGACAAAGCCAGGCCCCCTGTGTCAGAGCTGGCCTGGTCCAGGGACCCAGCTGACTTGCTCTGGAGGAAGAGGGTCCAGGGCTTCCCCGCTCCTCTGCACAGCAGGGCCACCTCATTAACCACATATCTCATTCTGGGATGGCACAGTTTTAGGGACTTGAACCTTACTGGGACTATGCCTTCTCTCCCCTAGAGAGCTGAAGCATGAGGTAAGGGACGAGAGTCTGTCCTAGGGTCGGTCTGTCCGGTGGATGCTAAAAATCCAGCATCTACATACACTCTGCTTTGGAGATTGAATTCTATCTTGAAGATTCACCATTGGCTGCTGCTGGGCTTGGCCCATGACCAACTGAATGGAGCTCAGCCCATGCCCTGGGCTTTTTGAAGCTTCCTGGGCCTTCAGAGTCCCCCTCCACCCTGGTCATGGACCCCAAAGCACTGCCCCGAGTCCCAGCACTCCTCAGTTGTTCTCCTTCACCCTTCCCCATATTCATCTGGTGGCCAAGTTTTGTCCATCTTACTTCCTGACCATTTCCCCCTTCTTTCTGCTTCCATGGTTTTCCCTTCATCATCTGCCACAAGAACTATTACAGTGGCCTCCTAATAGGTGGTCTCTGAAGATGAAATTTCCAATCCAGCCACCAACAAGTGGACAAATTTGTTTTGTACTTAGTATGAGTTAAGCACTGAGGATACAAATACTTAAGTGACAGCTTCCCTGCCCTCCAGAAATTTCCCTTCTAGTGGGAGAGCTCAGCTGCAGAGGGAGAGGTGACCAGGGAGGGAAGTCACGGGGTCACTGAATGAGGCTCTTTGGACTGGACAGCTCTGGAGGCTGGTGATTTTGCACTTAGATACGCCTCACTTGCATGTCAGGGGCCTCTTCAGAAAGACAAAGAGCTTCACCAGAAGAAAGGAGAGTACTGACTTAGTGACTGTTCTCTGCTAGGTGGGGAAGGTGGGAGATGAGGGGAGCTTCCTCATGGCCCTAAGGCACTCAGCAGTGGCGGCTTAAAGCCAAGGCCACCTGGAGCCATTTTTGCTGCTGATATTTTTTATTTAATGCATTTTAGGTTTTGCATTGCAATCATTTCCCAGTAAGTCTCCCCTCCCCATAGTGCTCTTGTCTACAACAGCAACCTCCCAAAATCATGATGATATTGTGACCCTAATTGCAAAGCATGCAGTATTGAACAGTCTCTGGTTCCTCATTATGGAGTGGGTCAGGGAGACTAGCCCAACTTAAAGGGCAACCACACTGAAGAAAGAAGGAAATAAGCATTGATTAAATGCCTACTATATTCGAGGCCCTGTGCCAGGTAAGCACTTTCCAGATAACTCATTTGATCCTCAGAACAACCTTGGAATTGTTGGAAGGTAGGTGCTACTTTTCATCCCCATTTTACAAGTAGGAAAACTGAGGCAGGCGGCCATGAAGTGACTTATCCAGTAAATATCTGAGGCTGGATTTCAGTTTGAGTCTTCTTAGTCCAGATGGACTAACCATCTGTTAGCTTAGGATAGGTAAAATTTACTTAAAATTGAAAGGGCATGGAAACTGAAATAGTTGGGAAACGGGGGAGGGTAAACAGCTGGCTAATTGAATGAAAAGAACCTGTGAGACTGATCAGAGATGGGCTTCCATGTTTGAGATTTGAGATGAGGGAAGCCTAGTCCCTTCAGCAAGGAGCCCCTTCTCTCCCAGTAATTCTCTGGCTTGGGCCACAGCTTCAGGAGCCCTCCCCCATGCTCACTGCCCAGCTTCTGTAATTCACTCTCCAAAGGGTGGTACAGCCCTGGAGCCAGCAAGACCGGATTCCAAGGCCTGCTCCCATTACACCTGACTCTCAAGTCCCACCTTTCACTGTGCATCCCCTCTTCCAAAAAGGGTGCCCGCGTGCTAGCTGTGGACTGCAGTGACCTGGCTTCAGTCCCACCTCCCAGCTGGGCGACCTCACTGAGGAGATCTGCCATGGTTTTATTAAGCCGCTCCCTGAGGGTAGCACAGGTCATTTTAGAGGGAGTTTCATTGTTGTGAGTTCTGTTCCTCCCACTAACTCCCCAGTCCCTGCTGCTGCCCTGCCCGGGCTGGACCACACTGCAGTGACTGGACTGTGGCCCTCACCAAAGAGTAGGACTTTCAGGACCAGGAGCCAGGATTGGGGCTCAGCCCCTCCATCCTGGTGCTGCGCCAAGGTAACCAAGCTTGGTACCACACTGGCCGGGGCCCTGGACTCAGACATAGAGCATCCTTTGTCTGCTGCTGTGGAGATCATGAATGCTATGGGAGTGAGCCATTCCTGCCTCCCGGGATACCAGGGCATGTGACAAAGCAGCTTTGGGATCAAAAGGGAAACTTAACTACTCTAATTCAGGGGGCTTTTTATGAGCAATTTGGGCCTGCTGAATCCTAAGCCAAGGAGACTGTCTGAGAAATAAAGAGAACTAGAACACTTCAATGCTCCAAGACTCAGTTTCCTCATCTCCAAAATGGGCATGCTAATTTAGAATTATACTCAAAGAGATATAAAATTGTGCACATTCTTTGAACCAGCAGTGTCTCTACTGGGTCTGTATCCCAAAGAAATCATAAAATAAGGAAAGGCACCCACATGTGCAAAAATGTTTGTAGCCACCCTTTTTGCAGTGCAAGGAACTGGAAATTTAATGGAAGTCCATCTGTTGGGGAGTGGCTGAATAAATTATGGTATATGAATGTTATGGAATATTATTGTTGTATAAGAAATGATGAACAGAAAAACCTGGAAAAATTTACATGAACTGATCCTAAGTGAAGTGAGCAGAACCAAATTATTGCACACAATAACAGCAATATTAAGTCATGGTCATCACGGGAGCCAAGATGGCAGAGAGTAGACGTGACATTGCTTAAGCTCTCCCCAGCTTCCCTCAGAATCACTGTTGAGTCAAGCCTCTGAATGGGTTCTGGAGTGACAGAACCCACCAACATTTGGAGGGTAAGGCTTTTTCCAGCCCAAAATATCCTGGAAGGACTTCAGGAAAGGTCTGTCTCAATTTGGCTGGAGGTCCATAGCCAAAATGCAGCAGTTGTGGCTATTTTATCCTGGTTCAAAAGGCCAGTGCACCAATTACAAAAGACAAATTGGGAGCCCCCAAACCCCAGCACAACAGGGAGGACTTGGCCAGCCAGCCCAGTGGGGAATCCAGCCCTAGCTCAATTAGTGGGAAGCCCTGTCTGCCTACAAAGAAATTGGTACAATTTCCCCTGTGCTCCAGGAACAGAATCCAACTTTCTAAAATAAAGCAAAAAGTGCTCTGACGATAGAGAGCAGCCATGGAGACAGGGAAGATCAGAACGCAAACCCAGAAGAGAATAGCAAAAGCAAAATGCCCACAGGTGAAGCCACCAAGGGAGTATGAACTGCTCTCCAGCTCAAAAGGCTAGAAGAGTGCAAAAAGAAACTTAAAAGAGAGATAGAAGAAAAATGGGGGGAGAATTGAAAGTTATGAAAGTGTGGGTATAAAAGCCAACAGCTTGCAGAAAGAAGCACAGAAACTAAGTGAAGAAAACAACTTCTTAAAACATAAATTTGGCAAAATGGAAAAAGAAGACAACTCCTTAAAAAACAGAATTGACAAAAGAGAAAAAAAATCCACTAAACAAAACAGATCTTTTAAAAGTACAATTGGCCAAATGCAACAGGTCAAAAAGCTAAGTGAAGAAAATAATTCACCAGAAATTAGATTTGGTGGGGCAGCTAGATTGTGCAGTGGATAGAGCACCAGCCCTTATGTCAAGAAGACCTGAGTTCTAATTTAGCCTCAGATACTCAACACTTCCTAACTGTATGATCCTGGACAAGTCATAACCTCCAATTGCCTCACAAATAATAAATAAACAAACATAAATAGAGATAATAGAGATAGAGAGATAAATAAAAATAAAAACAAATTAGACAAATGCAAGTGAATGACTCAATGAAACATCAAGAATCAGTCCAACAAATCCCCCAAAATGAAAACAAAACCCAGAAGAAAATGTAAAATATATCATTAGGAAAACAACTGATGTGGAAAATAAATCCAGGGAGACAATCTTAGAATTATTGAGCTACCTGAAAGGCATGATTAAAAAAAGAGCCTGTACAACATCTTTCTGAAAATCATCCAGGAAAGCAGTCCTAATATCCTACAACTAGAGGACAAAATACAAGAATTCACTGATCACCTCCCAAAAGAGACCCCAATATGAAAACTCTATGGAATGTTGCAGCTAAATTGCAGAATTAACAGAATAAGGAGAAAATACTGCAAGAAGCCAGAAAGAAAGAATTCAAATGTTTAAAAGCCATAATTAGGATTACCCAGGATCTAGCAGCTTCCACATTAAAAAGAGCCTGGAATATGATGTTCTGGAAGGCAAAGGAGCTTGGACTACCACCAAGAATCAACTACCCAGCAAATTTTAGCATGATCTTAAATCAACTACCCAGCAAATTTTAGCATGATCTTTCAGGGAAAAAGATGGATATTCAATGAAATGAGAAAATTTTGATCATTTCTAATGAAAAAACTAGAGCTGAACAGAAATTTGTGCTCCCATTATACCATATCCTAGTAAGGTTGATGAGGATAAATGAAGAGTGTAGTAAACTAAGGCAGAGATGGGTTAGAGTTCCTTTCTGACTGCCTATCTCTCTCTCCTCCTCCATCCAAAGTACCAAGGCCCAGTTAGTAGTGGTTAGTAGCGAATGAATTCGCTTACTCACTGCTGTGTTAAAACAAAATCTTTAATGATTAGGAAAGAGATAGGCAGGCAATTGGCCTCCAGGGAGAAATGCCAAACTGCCTGGAAGGGGACACCACAGCAAAGTCGCTGGGCACAAGGCAGAGAAAAGTCTAGTACAAGAAATAGAATTTTGGAGGTTCATTTTATACATGAAACAGGATCATAAAACAGAGTTTGTATTTGCAAAGGACTTTTCTGCTTCCTTTGGATATAGAGAAGTTTGTATATCAAAAGAAGTTCCTGAGGTAGCTTGTAAATAAGACAGGAATTTCTCTTAAGGATGCTAAATTCTATTAATCATTTGTGTCTCAGGTTATCTCCTTTGACCTCTTCTAAGACAGAAATTTCTCTGTTAATCATTTGTGTCTTGGGCTATCTCTTGACCTCTTCAAAGTCAGCTAAATAAGCTATCGGGCCCATTCCCCGAAAATGTTGATTCATACCCTTCCCATACTAATATCCCCCTATGTGCTCATCATTTTATCACTAAGCCTTACCTTCAAATATAGGACTCAAGAAGCACAAAAAGGTAAATGGAAGGAAAAAAAAGCTATGTTTTTAAAGGTTAAAATGTTTACATCCCTACATGGGAAGATGATACTTGTAATTCTCAAGAATTGTATCTTTGTCCAGGCAGTTAGAAGAAGTATACTTAGAAGGTTTAGTTATAAGTTAACTTTAATGTGATGATATGAAAAAGAAATTAGGGGTGGAAAGTGGATTGTATTGAGAGAAGTGAAAAAGATAGGCAAAATGGAGTGAATAATATATCACATTTTTTACAGTTGGGGGAGAGAATGGAAGGGGATGAGCATTGTTTGAACCTTAGGATATGGCTCAAAGTTTGGTATGGAAATTAGTCTGTTATAGAAATTTATCTCACCCTACAAAGAAGTAGGAGGGCAAAGGGGAAAGAAAAGGGGGGAGGCTAACAAAAGGTAAGTCAGAAGTAGAAGGGGAAAGGTATAATAAAAGGGGAGGCTGAAAAGGGAGGGCAGATTGAAGGGAGTGAGGATCAGAAGCAAAGCACTGGTAAGGAGAGAAAGGGTGAAAGAAGAGAGAAAAGTATGACTTGGGGAAAATAGAATGGGAGGAAATACAGTTAGTAATCTTAACTGTGAAGGTGAATGGAATGAACTCTTCCATAAAATGGAAGCAGCTAGCAGAGTGGATTAAAAGCCAGAATCCTACAATATGTTGTTTACATTTGAAGCAGAGAGATAGAGAGTAAAGGTAAAAGGCTGGAGCAAAATATATTAGGCTTCAGCTGAAGTTTAAAAAAAAAAAAAGAAAGAAAGAAAGAAAGAAAGAAAGAAAAAAGCAGGGATACAATCCAGGTCTCAGATCAATCAAAAGCAAAATTGTATCTAATTAAAAGAGAAAAGGAAGGAAATTACATCTTGCTAAAAGGTACCATAGATAATGAAGTAATATCAATATTAAACATATATGTGTCAAGTGGTATAGCATCCAAATTCTTAGAGGAGAAATTAAGTGAATTGCAAAAAGAAATAGACAGCAAAATTATACTAGTGGGAAAATCTCAATCTCCCTTTATTAGAGCTAGATAAATCTAACCACAAAATAAATCAGAAAGACATTAAGGAAGATAAATAAATTTTTAGAAAAGTTAGCTGTGAAAGACTTTTATGATAAAATTGAATGAAGATAGAAAGGAATATAACTTTTTCTCAATGGTATATGGCACCTACACAAAAAGTGACTGTATTAAAGCATAAAAATCTCAAACCAAATGCAGAAAGACAAATACTGAATGCATCTCTTTCAGATTGTTGAAAGGAAAGGGGGAACCCTGTTGGTTGGAGCAAAGATAGTAAGATAATCCTATGAGGTGCAGTGTCCCTGTAAATTCATTTACAAGCCCGAAAACCTAGATTGATAAATAAAAGGTTTATTGTAGAAATTTGGAAGTAAAGTTCAGTTAGAAAGACACAGGGCCAGAGGTGGCCACTGGGCGGGCAGGGACCCTTACATGGCCAGAAAGATACCATGTGTTGGGAGGAAGGGCTCCTGCAAAGAGAGAGCTCCAGCTTGGCTCTTTTATACTTAAAAGGAGATTGTAGGAGATGCCAAGTTCTGGTGGGCTTTTCAGATAAGGAAGAAACTGTTTGTGGGGGCTGAGAAAACCCAAGCCAGCTCAGATCCAGTGGGGTCTCGGCTTGGATATTAAAAAGGGTGCTTTTTGACCAGGATTTGTGAATCAAGGTCAGCCATGGGGGTTGGGAAATCAGAAAGGAATCTTAAAGGGACCTCAACCCCCATCAAGATCATGATGCAATAAAAATTATATGTAATAAAGGACCATGGAAAAATAAAACAAAAATTAATTGGAAACTAAATAATCCTAAAGAATAACTGGGTCAAATAACAAATCATAGAAACAATCAATAATGTCATCCAGGAAAATGACAATAATGAGACAACATATTAAAACTTATGGGATGCAGCCAAAGCAGTTCTTAGGGGAAATTTTATATCTCTAGATACTTACATGAATAAAGTAAAGAAAGAGAAAATCAATGAATTGAGCATGCAACTAAATGAAAAAGCTATGAAAACAAAATTTAAAACCCCAATTAATACCAAATTAGAAATTCTGAAAATCAAAGGGGAGATTAATAAAATTAGAAGAAAACTATTGAACTAATAAATAAAACTATGAGTTGGTTTTATGAAAAAGCCAACAAAGTAGATAATCTTTGGTTAATTTAATTAGAAAAAGGAAAGAAGAAAACCAAATTACCAGTATCAATAATAAAAAGGTGAATTTACCACAATGAAGAGGAAATTGATGTAATAATTAGGAGCTATTTTGCCCAATTGCTTCCCAGTAAATCTGATAATCTAAGTGAAATGGATGATTACTTACTATTAAAGACCATGCCTAAATGGGAAATCGCCCCCAGCTGTGAATCATAACACACTTGAAGGAATTGCAAACCAGCCTTTGATGCAGATGTTGCTTGTGAATTGGGACTGGAGGCAAGAAGAAAGAGGAGTGAGGTCAGAGAAAGCAACTGCCTCTCAGTCTCCTTGTATCAATATCATCCTCTCACAGAAGGGAGCTATTCTGTTGGTCAGAATTAGATCCCAAACAGTCACTAGCAAGTAACTCCCATAACAACTTACAAAAACATAGATTGCCCAAATTAACAGTTAAAGAAATAAAATACTTAAATAGTTCCATTTTAGAAAAAGAAATTGAACAAGCCACTAATGAACTCCAGAAGAAAAAAAGTCTCCAGGGCCAGATGGATTTACAAGTGAATTTTACCAAACATTTAAAGAACAATTCATTCCAATACTATATAAACTATTTAGAAAAATAGAGGACAAAGGAGTCCTACTAAATTCCTTTTATGATACAGATATGGTGTTGATACCTAAACCAAGAAGGCCAAAACAGAGAAAGGAAATTATAAACCAATTTTCCTAAAGAGATTATAACAACTTATCACCTGGGTGATACACTATGATGAAGTGGGATTTATAACAGGAATGCAGGGCTGGTTCAATATATTAGCATAATTGACCATATCAATAATTAGCCAATAGAAATAATATGATTATCTCAATAGACGCAAAAAAAAAAAAAAAAAACCAAACACACATTCCTATTAAAAACAAACAAACAAACTAGAGAACATAGGAATAAGTAGAGATTTCCTTAACATTAGTTGAATGGTGTCTACCTAAAACCATCAGCAAGCATTTTATGTAAAGAGAATAACCTAGAAACATTTCCAATAAGATCAGGAAATGAAACAAAAGTTGCTCATCATCACTACTATTATTCAATATTATTAGTACTAATTACTAGAAATGTTAGCTTTAGCATTGGGAGAAGAAAAAGAAATTGAGGGAATTAGATTATTAGGTTATGAGGAAATAAAATTATCAGTCTTTGCAAATGATATGAGTACATTCAGAGAATCCTAGAGAATCAAAGAAAAACTACTAGAAACAATTAACAATTTTAGCAAAGTTGCAGGATATAAAATAAACTCACATCAACTATTAGCATTTCAATATGTTACCAACAAAGCCAAGCTGTAAGAGATAGAAAGAGAACTCCCATTTAAAATAATGGTAGATAATATAAAATATTGGAGATTCTACCTGCAAGATAAATCTAGAAACTATATGAATACAATTACAAAATCCTTTTCACACAAATAAAGTTAAATATAAACAATTGGAAGATGTCAAGTGCTCATGGATAGACCAAGATAATATAATGAAAATGACAATTCTACCTAAATTAATCTACTTTTTTCAGTGCCATACTAGTCGACCTGCCAAGAAATTACTTTATAGAGCTAGAAAACATAGTAATAAAATTCATCTGGAAAAACAAAAAATCAAGAATTTCAAGGGAAAAAAGAGGGGGGAGTACAAAGAAAGATGGCCTAACACACCTAAAACTATATGATAAAGCAGTAGTCATCAAAACCATTTGGTACTGGCTAAGAGAGTAGTGGATCATTGGAATAGGTTAGGTTCTCAAGACACAATAGTTAATGACTATAGTAATTTAGTGTTCGATAAACTCAAAAGGCCCCAGCTTCTAGTACCCACTATTTGACAAAATTTGCTGGGATAACTGAAAAATAGTGTGGTAGAACAATATCTAAAATGCTATGCCAAAATATGGTCAAAATTATTTCATGATTTAGATATAAAGGGTGATACTGATGGGGGTTGAGGTCCCTTTAAGAACCCCCCCCCAATGGCTGACCTTTGATTTACAAATCCTGGTCACCCGGCTGTCCCAGACCCCACTGGATCTGAGCCAACTTGGGGCACCATCCATAAGCCCCTTTAGGTATATAAAAAAAAGCCAAACTGGAGCTCTCTCTTTGCAGGAGCCCTTCCCCTAAACATGGTATCCTTCCGGCCATGTAAGGGTTCCTGCCCGACCAGCAACCACCCGTGGCCCTGGAGTCTTTCTACCTTTAACTTTACTTCCAAATCCCTACAATGAACCTTTTTATCAATCTAGGTTTTCGGGCTTGTAAATTCCCTTTACAGGGGACTCTGCGCCGTTACCAGACTATCTTCGTGGCGATCCAAATGGGGTTCCCCTTTCCCTAACTCTCATCAGTATTATAAACAAATTAGGAGAACAGGGGATAGTACACCTCTCAAATCTGTGGAAAAGAAAGGAATTTATGAACAAAAAGAACTAGAGAATGTTATGAAGTACAAAATTATTTTGATTACATTAAATTAAAAAGATTTTTCACAAACAAAACCAATGCAGCCAAGATTAGAAGGGAAACAAAGGCTAGGGGGAAAATTTACATCCAGTGTTTTTGCTAACGGCCTCATTTCTAAAATATATAGAGAATTGATTCAATTTATAAGATTACAAGTCATTCCCCAATTAATAAATGGTCAAAGGATATAAACATAATTTTCAAATGAAGAAATTAAAGCCATTTCTAGACATTAGACATTAGAGCAAAAAATGCTCTAAATCACTATTGATTAGAAAAATGCAAACTGAGACAACTCTGAGATACCACTTTACCCCTCTCAGATTGGCTAAGGTAACAGGAAAAAAAAAATTACAATAGATGTTGGAGAGGATGTGGAGAAACTGGGTCATTAATACATTGATGGTAGAGTTGTGAACTGATCCAACAATTCTGGATAGCAATTTGGAACTATGCACTATAAAACTGTGCAAACTCTGCTCCAGCAGTATCTCCACTAAATCTGTATCCAAAAGAGATCATAAAAGAAAAAGAGACCCACATGTGTAAAAAAAATATTTGTAGTAGCATTTTTTATACTGGCAAGGAACTGGAAATTGAGTGGATAACCTTCAGCTGGGGAATGGCTGAATAAGTTATGGTATATGAAAGTAATAGAATATTATTTTTCTATAAGAAACAATGAGTAGGATGATTTCAAAAAGCCTGGAAAGACTTACATGAACTGATGCTAAGTGAAGTGAGCAGAACCAAGAGAACATAGTCACAAGATTATGTGATGATCCACTGTGATGGACTTGGTTCTTTTCGATAATGAGATGATTCAGGCCAATTCCAATAGACTTGTAATGGGAAAGGCCATCCACATCCAGAGAGAGAAAAATGAAAACTGAATGCAAATTGAAGCATAATATTTTCACCATTTTTGTTGTTGTTGTTTGCTTGTTTTTTTCCCTTCCCATGTTTTTTTCCCTTTTGATGCAATATTTTTAGACAGCATGGCAAATATGGAAATATGTTTGAAAGGGTAGTACATGTTTAGTCTATATCAGATTGTTTGCTGTCTTGGGAACAGGAGAAGGGAGAAGGAGGTAGAAAAATTTTAGAACACAAGGTTTTACAAAAGTGAATGTTGAAAAACTATCTTTGCGTATATTTGGAAAAAATAAAAACTATTTTTAAAAGGGGGAAGGGAAACAAAGTTGGGGGCGGCATTTGCAGTCAGTATTTCTCATAAAGGACTCATTTCTAAAATGTATAATTGATTCAAATTTATAAGAATACATATTAAAAAGTCATTCTCCAATCAATAAATGGTCAAAGAATATGAACAATTTTCAGATAAAGAAAAATAAATCCATTTCTAGTCAAATGAAAAAATGCTCTAAATCACTATTGATTAGAGAAATACAAATTAAGACAACTCAGAAATACCACTTCACACCTCTCAGATCAGTTAAGATGAAAGGAAAAAATAATGTTGAATATTGGAAGGGATTTGGGAAAACTAGGACACTAATGCATTGTAAACTCTATGCATAGCTTTTGATGCAGAAGTGTCTCTAGTGGGATTGTACCCCAAAGAAATCATAAAAGAGAGAAAAGGACCCACATATGCAAAAACGTTTATAGCATCCCTTTTAGTAGTGGCAAGGAACTGGAAAATGAGTGGATGCCCATCAGGTGGGAAATGGCTGAATAAGTTATGGTATATGAAGGTAATGAAATATTATTGATCTATAAGAAACAACAAGCAGAATGATTTCAGAAAAACCTGGAAAGACTTACACGAACTGATGCTAAGTGAAGTGAGTAGATCTAAGAGAACATTGTCCACAGCAACAACAAAATTACGTGATAATCAGTTGTGATGGACTTGGCTCTTTTCAACCATGAGATGATTCAAAGCATTTCCAATAGAGTTGTGATGGCACGTGCCATCTGCATCCAGAGAAAGAACAAGAACAGGACTGAATGTGGATGGAAGCATAATATTTTCACCTTTTGTTGTTGTTGCTTGCTTGCTTGCTTAATCTTTTTTATTTTTCATGTTCTTTTCAATTTTTTATGCAGCATGACAAATATGGAAATACATTTAGAAGAACTGCACATACTTAACCTATATTGGATTGCTTGCTGTCTTGGGGAGGGAGGAAGGGGGAGAGAGGGAGAAAAATTTAAAACACAAGATTTTGTAAAGGAGAATGTTGAAAACTATCTTTGAATGCATTTGGAAAAATAAAACACTATCAAAAAAAGATTATGTAATGATCAAATGTGACGGATTTGGCTCTTCTTAGCAATGTGGAGATTCAAGACAGTTCCAATAGACTTGGGATGAAAAGTGCCATCCACATCCAGAGAGAGAACAATGGAGACTGAATGTCCATCAAAGCATAGATAGTATTTGTACCTTGTTCTTGTTGTTTGTTCACTTGGTTGGTTTTTTTTTATGACTTTTCCCTTTTGATCTGATTTTTCTTGTGCAGCATGATGAATATGGAAATATGTTTAGAACAACTGCACGTGTTTAGCCTATATTGAATTGCTTGCCATTTTAGAGAGGGGGTGATAAGGGGAGGGAGAAAAATTTGGAATGCAAGGCTTTGAAAAGATAAATGTTGAAAACTATCTTTGCATGTATTTGGAAAAATAAAATACTATTAAAAAAAAGAAAGAAAATGCTAGTGTTTTCATTTGCATGTTATCTCTATCTCTCCCATACAACAGTGAGCTCTTTGAGGGCTGGGATTATCATTTGCTTTTCTTATATGCCCAGAACTAGGACCTGGCATGTAGTAGGTATTTAATAAATGCTCTTTATTTACTCTTTTTGAAATTAAAACATCTTGGAAGCCCTTTTTGTAGTGGTTACAAACTGGAAACTGAATGGATGCCCATCAGTTGGAGAATGGCTGAATAATTTGTGCTATATGAATGTTATGGAATATTATTGTTCTGTAAGAAATGACCAGCAGGAGGATTTCAGAAAGGCCTGGAGAGACTTATATGAACTGATGCTCAGTGAGATGAGCAGAACCAGGAGATCATTATATACTTCAACAACAATATTATATGATGATCAATTCTGATGGACGTGGCCATCTTCAACAATGAGATGATTTAGACCTGTTCCAGTTGTTCAGTGATGAAGAGAATCAGCTACACCCAGAGAGAAAGCCATGGAAACAGAGTGTAGAACACAACGTAGCATTTCCACTCTTCCTGTTATTATCTGCTTGCATTTTTGTTTTCCTTCTCAGGTTTTTTTTTTTTTTAACCTTCTTTCTAGATCTGATTTTTCTTGTGCAGCAAAATAACTGTGTATGTATATATATATATATAGATAGATAGATAGATATAGATATGTATGTATATATATATACGTATATATATGCATATCTATCTATCTATATATATACATATATTGTATTTAACATATTTTGACATATTTAACATGTATGAGACTGCCTGCCATTTAGGGGAGGGGGTAGGGGGAAGGAGGGGAAAATTTGGAACTGAAAGTTTTGCAAGAGTCAGTGTTGAAAAATTACCCATGCGTGTGTTTTGTAAATAGCTTTAACAAAAAGATAAAATAAAAAAAGAAATTAAAACATCTTAGAATTATTGTGAAAATAGCTGTGAGCTTTTGAACTCTCTAAAAGTGGGACTCTGAACCCCACTTGACAACCCCTGTTTCATACTATGACTTGAGGCCTCTTTCTAACCTCAATGTTGTGCCCCTCAGTTTCTCCATCTATAAAATGAGATTAGCAAAGCTTATTATCACTTGCTTTCCTCACACTGATCTGAGGACTAATATCAGCCATGGTGCCTCCATCCCTCCCCAATAAAGGAATTATTTGTGGTCCTGGCCTAGTTAGCCCCTCTAAGGGAAGAGGACAGCAAGGGACCTCTGCCTAGAAAACTCTCCTCTCTATAGGTGAATTCAGACCGTTCTTTACACAGAGACCTGCTGGTTCAATGTCTGTATCTCCCTAGTCCTCCAGGCTTTCCCAGCACCAAAGCACTTTTTAAATTTATTTTTATTAAAGCTTTTTATTTGTGTCTTGTTTGTGTCTTGTTTGAGGGTGATCTCTGAAGTGTAGAAACTTCCTTCTTCCCTCTTGAGACGTCCAATCAAGCTGGGAATCCTTGCCCTCAAGGAGCTCTGAGTTTAATGGGAGAGGGATGAGAGAAGGGAAGCACTCCAGGAAGGAAGGAAGACAGAGTTGTGCAGTTGAGAGAGGGGTGTATGGAGACAGGTGCTCTTTGGTGGCCAGAGCTTCACTGCCCATCTGTCTCTGATGGTGACCCAGCACAAGGGAAGCCTGAGAGAAGCCTAGGAGGGAGAGAGGAGAAAGCATCATGACATCAGTAGGGCAAATCTTCCTTGACAAGTTGAGAAGAGCCCCTGTTCCTCTCCTTTGCCTCCTGCCAAGAGGATAGAGCAGCTGTTGGGGAGCTCCCCCACATTGTGTTAACTGGATGGGACTCTGGGCATTCTGCTACTCAAAGGACTTTTTCTCTCTCTTCAGGCCAAAAGACTTGCCCAGGGTCACGAGTATCTGAGGCCAGATTTGAACTTAGTTCCTTCTGGCTCCAGGACCAGATATCTACCCACTGTACCACCTGGCTATCTGATGGATATTCCAGAGACATCTAAAGCTCTACATGTCCAAAGCAGAACAGACAAAAACCATCACTTTTCTTTTTTTATTTATTTTTATTAAAGCTTTTTATTTTCAATACATATGCATGGATAATTTTTCAACGTTGTTCTTCCCTTCCAAATTTCCCCCTCCTTTCCCCCCATCTCCTCCCCAACATGGCAAGTAATCCAATATATATTAAACATATATGTTAAATGCAATATATGTATACATATTTGTACAATTTACACAATTCTCTTGCTGCACAAGGAAGAATCAGATCAAAAAGGAAAAAACAGGGAAAGAAAACAAAATGCAAGCGAACAACAACAGAAAGAGTGGAAATGCTATATTGTGTTCCACCCTCAGTTCCCACAGTCCTCTCTCTGGGTGTAGATGGCTCTCTTCATCAATGAATAATTGGAACTGGCCTCAATCATCTCATTGTTGAGAAGCTCCATGTCCATCAGAATTGATCATCATATAATTTTCTTGTTGCTGTACACAATGATCTCCTGGTCCTGCTCATTTCACTCAGCATCAGTTCATATAAGTCTCTCCAAGATTCTCTGAAATCATCCTGCTGGTTGTTTCTTACAGAACAATAATATTCCATAGTATTCAAATATTATAACTTATCCAGCCATTCTCCAACTGATGGGCATCCACCCCGTTTCCAGTTTCCAGGAGAGCCTATCTCTCCTGTGTCTTCATCTTGGCTATCCCCATGCTTGGAATGTCCCCCTTCTCTCCCTCCCTCCTTCTCCAGGTCATCTCAAATGGTTTCTTTTAGCCCTCAAGTAAACGTCTTTTATGTAAAGCCTTTCCAAGCACTCTTCCCATGCCACTACTTTGTTTTAACTATTTTTGTATGTATTTTTATTTATTCCCGTTATATTCAGTAATTATATCTATATATGTGTCTGTATATATATATATGTGTGTGTGTATGTGTGTGTGTGTGTGTGTGTGTGCATATGTATATATGTTCTTCTTTCTCTTCCATTAGAAAGTCACCTCTTGACAAGTAGGGATGATGCCCTGTGATGTATCCGCATCCCCAGAACCTCAAATCGAGCCTGGCAGCTAGTAGGCACTAGGAAATACTTGTTGATTGATTGTATTCCCTCATTTTCAGGATTCTCTCCATCTTTTCCTTGTGTCTTCCAGAATGCAGGAAGAACTGAAAAAAACAAAAACAAAAACAAACAAAAAACTTCTTCTCCCAGAAGCAGTCAGTCAGTGGTAACTTGTACAGAGGTACATGGTATCAGAAGCTTTTTCTGTGGAGCAAAATAGAAGCTGTTCTGCATCTAATATGTATGTGATACCTTGAATGCTTACATGGGAGCTGGAGATCCCTTATTTACCTGCATGACGTAAAGCCCAGATACACACTATACCCCAAGTTAATGAGGAGGTTCTCCCGAAGCAATTCCAAGTGGGGGCAATTAGCCAAAGAAGGAAAGAGTGTCCTCTTAGAGTCAGCTCCCAAGGGTCAATCCAAGTCCATATGGTTCCTGTCCTGGAGGGGCTCCGAAACCATGAGTGACATAAGGAAAAACTTCCAAACAACTAAAACTGCCCAAAAGTCATGCAATCTACCTGGAGAGGTCACGTTCCTCATGCCTAGAGGTATTCAAATGGAGACAGAACAATCACTGATGGGGATAATACAGAAGAGATTCAGGTCTGAGTAGCACTGCAGAAATGGCCAAAAGGAATAAAAACCCAGAATAAGTCAGGAGGTGAGAAGATCCAATTGCCTGTAACAAGCTTGCATCACCACATTGATCATATCAAAAATATGCCTTCCTATACCTTGAGTCAGGGGGGTACCATGTGCTGAAGAGAGCTTGGGGAACAGGAGAAACGCCCGGCTTAGACAAAGGCACACGCCTCCATCTGGAAAAGAAGTGAGAATACCCAACCAGACGGAAACATGACCACATCTGGAAAGTGAGGTCTCTGGGAAACTGAGGCAAAACCACTGTGTTCTTCCAAGGCTCCGCAGGTCTGTGCGGGTCTCTTGTCAATTCTGAAGAAAGCATCATTTGTCCAACCCAGTTAAAATGGTGTTGGTGGTAGTGGCAGTCCTTTCTCCTTTAAATGCTGGATAGCACACATCTATCTCACACGCCCTTCTCTGTCTCTTTCTGTCTCTCTCTGTCTCTGTCTCTTTCTGTCTCTCTCTGTCCCCCTCTGTCTCTGTCTCTCTCTTCTCTGTCTTTCTCTGTGTGTCTCTCTGTCTCTGTTTCTTTCTTTCTCCCTCTTTTTCTCTGTCTCTGTCTCTGTCTCTCTCTGTCTCTGCCTCTCTC